>NC_143021.1:73987785-74305491 GCF_055824585.1 Amblyomma mixtum | reverse complement strand
AGATATCTTGCGGTAGAAATTACCCATATTAAATGCGGCGTATTCAAGACAATATCCGTTGCGACAACGTTTCTTTTGCTGCGGGATTTTCGTCGAAGGTAGACTCGTGGTCGGCTGTGATTCGGGCTGGGACGGCACAAATCTCGGTTCAGACGACCCTGACGGCCGCGAAACAATTCGCGACAAAACTTTGCAAGATCGAAGGCGAGTCTGCTCATCTGAAGCGATGCCGTCGGAAACGATACGTGTTTGGATCATTTCTACCCAAGAGACTGAAAAACGCATCACATCGCGTCTCCGTTCGACGATACGTTCTCACAACGAACCGTGATTCCCGGCCCCAAAATAACAGAATGGTGCCTGCTCTGAAAGTTACGCTGCCCTGACGATTTTGCTGCGACGACGCGATTCTTACTGCGAATTCTCGATCGGGCCACAGTGCAGTACAGACTGCTAACAACCGTCCGTAATTACTATCGGCATAATCGCATTTTTTAAAATAGTTACCATTGCATACTTAAAATTTTTAGTCAGTTATTCTAAATAGCACACTTCAGTGTTTTTGCATTGCTGACAGAGAAAAAAAATAACTGCACTTGCAGCCTTTCCCAAGCAATTTGCACAGTCACTGCAATATGTAAACGGTCTTCTCCTTGGCTCCCTATACTGTTACTGTAAAATACATGCTTACCTATTCAATATATAAGGTGTGTGCGTGCTTGCGTCGGCAACAGGCTACTAATACAGCCCCGTTTCGTTTCATCTTATCAAATTTTAGAAGCATTATAAATAAGCAACACCAGCTTGCCTCCTTCATCTACACTTGCGCTGCTGACGCCATTGTTGGGACAGAAACGTGGTTAACTACAGAAATTGGTAGTTGAGAACTTCAGATTTCAAACTCGTTTTCTATCTTTCGTAAAGACAGAGCAGATAAAAGAGGCGGTCATGTCGTGATTGCTGTGCGAAAAGACGTACATACAACACTTATCACTGTAGATAGTGCACTTGAAATTTTGTGGGCTTCTTGCTCTTTGACGTACTTTATAGTAGGTATCGGCGCATGTTACAAGCCGCCGGATTATTCCACTGACTTTGCTGCAGAGGTAAACGATGTTTCAACACATGTTCAGAACAAGTACATGAACTCGCCTATTATCCTGGCCAGAGACTTTAAATTCCCATGCATCAGTTGGTCATATGTTTCAGTTGCTGATTCTCGTCAGCCACGTGGGTCTACTGATTTTCGCGATTTGTTGCATTTATTTCAACTGACGCAGCCTGTTGCTTCTCTGACAAGGGCTGACGCCATACTTGATTTAGTTTTTATAACTCACTCCGGACGTGGCTCTGTCACTGCACTTGAATGTATCAGTGATCGCCGTGTTGTTCACAGTGTGTTCAAGTCAGCCATTCCGAAAGTATCTCTATCTAAAAAATTCATTTATGATTTCGTTAAAGCAAACTTGAGTAGTATTAATAACGAACTTGATAGCTACTGTTATTTCTTTGAGTTTGGATATTCTAATCGAAGTGTGTCTGAAAATTGGGTACTTTTCCTTGAAATGTTAAAAAATTTGCAGGAGAAATGCGTTCCCAAAAGGTGGCTTTCAACGGCGGGGAATAAGGAACGGTTCACACGGGATATCAAACGATGTATAAACAAAAAGAAACGCCTGTATGCGAACGCTATGCGCATTGAAGCTGTCGTCGACTGGACCGCGTACCTGTGCTTTGCAAATACATGCAAGCAAGGAATTGAGGAAGCGAAAGATAAATTCTTTAATTCTGACATTCCGAACATCTTCAAAAACAACCCAGAAAGTTTTGGAAAGTGATTTTTCCTGCATCAAAAAAGGAACTGCCGCACTTAGTTTCTGCAGATGGTACCTCCATAGACCCAGTTGCTATGTGCGATCATTTTAGCTAATTTTTCTGCGGCCCCTTTGAACAAAGAAAAGCCTTTGTTCATTGTTGGACCTGTATCTAGCATCGAATGCACAACGCCCTGTATAAAAATACATTCCGAGGGCATAGAGCAGGGCTATTGAACGTTTGATTACTTTTTCGAGCTCAGGCCCCGATGAAATCCGCACAAAACTTCTAAAAATTACAAAAACATACACATCACGTATCCTGGCACACATCTTTCAGCAATCACTGATACGGCCGAGATTCCTGATGATTGTAAGCTTGCTAATGTTTTACCCATATTTAAAGGAGGGGATAACGATAACCTGACTAACTATAGGCCCATTATCTTTGACATCAGTTGTTTGTAAATTATTAGAACATGTTATATCATCACACATAATGAAACATATCACTGAGAATCATATCTTTTTTCGGAACCAGCATGGTTTTCAGCGCAGGTGTGTTTGTGAATCCCAGCTGTACGAACAGACTACAGACTTTCACGGCAATTTAGAAGAATTATTGCAAACTGACGCCATTTTCATCGATTTTGCAAAGGCGTTTGAATGTGTGCCCCATACTCGCCTGATATATAAAATGAACAGCATTAAGATAAATAATAAAGTTATTAGGTGGGTAGAAGAGTACCTGCACGACAAATTTCAATCAGCCATTATTAACGACGTTAAATCCACTCCTCAGTCTGTAAAATCTGGTGTCCCCAAAGGATCTCTGCTTGGACCAGCATTATTTTTCATATACATAAATGATATTACATCCAGCATTATATCGTCAATCAGATCGTTCAGCGATAATTGTGTAATTTACCATCCAATCTCTAATCTCACTGGCTCTGTAATGGCACAGAACGGTTTGACTTAATTAGATAGCTGGTGCTCTGAATGGCAAATGACCACTAACACTAAAAAAAAAACAAGTTAATGCGTTTCAGTACCCGCTCTCACGTTCTATCAAACACCTACACCATCAGTAATACTGAAATAGAGTTTGTTAAATCTTTCAAATACTTAGGAGTGTATTTAACCCCCGATCTGTCCTGGAGCACTCATTTCAATCACGTTCTTACTGACATATATAAAATTTTAGGTTTTATTTGCCTGACACTTTTCAAAGTCAAAGGTACACGACTAATTGCTTATACCACGTTGGTCAGACCAAAGCTCGAATATGCGTCATTCATTTGGTGTCCTCATGAACAGTACCTTATTAACAAATCAGAGACACTACAAAACAGGGCCAGTCGATTCGTAGCGCGTCAGAACTCGCGTTTCTCAAGCGTCACAGCTATATAAGGGAACCTTAACCTCACTACGTTGGAAAGCAGGCGTAAGGCATCACGCCTTGCCTTTTTTCATAAATTACATTTTGACCCCACACCCTACTCCGCACCGCTAATTAGGCCTGCCATGCGCACATTTCATCGACTTTACCCCAATAAAAAAATTGAACCTCCATTCGCGCGAACAGACGCAGTCAGATTTTCGTTTGTTCACCTGGCGATAAGACAGTGGAATGCCATCTCCCATTCTGTAGTTAACACTATTAATCGCGACCAATTTCTTTCAGTATACTAAAAAATAGTGCGACAGAGTAGGTGCGAAAGGTTTATCTTTTGATTTATCTATTGTATTTTGTTCTTTGTATATCTTACGTGATGTTCTCCCCCTATGTAATGCCCACATGGGCCTGTAGGGTAAATAAATAAAAAAAATATAGCGCGGACGTCGATATAGCGACAGGAACGGTGTGACGTCACATCCACCATGTGTGTCGTCAAAGCATAGTGAAAATTATCACAGAATGGCCGGGCAAACGTCGGATGCGCGTCAAATTAGATTGAAAAATGTGTAATTAAGTGTGATTAGGACTCAAGATTACCGAAAGATCTATAACTTGGGTAAAATTGGCCAAATTCGAGGAAAACTGTATGATGACGTCACATAGCCCTTGGTTATAGCATACTGCGCAATGGCATAACGATTTATGGTCACTGTGCAGTTCGCTGGAAGTGCAGGATTAATTCTCTCCTACGATCTTTATTAAAAAATATCGGCTATGATTTAGGCCTTCCCTCCAATTCTGATCTCTTTAAGGTATTTTCTCTACCTGATTTTGATCGCCTTTTGATGGAAACGATCGTCCTGAAACATTTTTGGCTTAGTGACTATAAGATTCCGTATGTTCCCACACGGTCTCTTCGACCGAAGGAACCTTTTTGTATTCCCCGACGGTCTACAAGATATGGAAGGCGTTTAAGAGATTATTACGTTCCCTTTCACTTTAACAGGTTACCTCCAAGTGTTCGCCGGGCAAAAACTAAATACAAAATAAAAAGATGCTGCGATACATTAATTAGAGGGTTTACGACATCATGCATGTGCTTTACCACCTGTCAAGTAAATCTTGTGATGTCATTGGTTACTGCTGTATTTATTGCACTGATCTGAGGTATTGTCATGCCACTTTGGTTTTTCTTCCTTGAGATTTAATCTGATGAGGATTTTTTTTTCCTTCATGTAACATGAGTCTTATGTCTACTTTGTTCTCACCGTCATACTAATTTGATGTCCGTTGTTTTGAATGTGTTTTTTTTGCCTGTGTGTATGTCTGCGCGGTTCCGCTGCCTGTCGGGCTCTGCCGCTCAAGCCCTATGAGGCTTTGGCAGGCCGGATTTCTGTACATTTTTTTAAATATTTGGCGCAATAAAGAATTATTATTATTATAACACTAAAGGATGTCAAAGCAGTGTGGTCCTCCGCCAGGCAGCAACTGCCGACGCGCTGCGCGTGGCAGCGGGACGTCACGGCTTCCTTTCGCCACGCTGTCTCCTCTGTCGTGAAATGAATTCAAGCGCGGCAAATTCAAATCAGTGCAATGAGTCGCGAACGGCTTTAGCCTTCCCGCACTTAAGATATATCTAAGTGCCTCTAACGATATTTTTTAGTATTGTTTACGTCGGCGCAAACAAAAATTACTGAATAAATAAGAAAAGTAAGTGCGTTACTCGTTTGCCAATTTTTAATCACCAGTTTCTGAAACAAAATCGCAAACCTAGTTGTGGAGATCAGTTTGAAGTTCCCGCGCTTTCTGACGTCAACGACGCGTACTCGCTAACCCTAGGAGTCTGTAAACAAGGGAGCATTGACGAGTTTTATCTCCAAATTTTGTGGTTCATGCAAGTTAGAGAAAGCGAAAGCTTCGTGCATCTTTACTTTGCCGCGAACATGGGACACTGCGTAGCTAGCGGCGACGACGAATCTGTGGTGAAGCAAGAGGCCCCGCTTCGACGGGCGCCGCCATGTTGACCGAACGTGCCTTTGAGCGCACGCCGCTCATGTTAACCCAAGACGCAAGGCGGGCTTTACGTTCTGAGCATGCGCACTTCGACGTCGCAAACGTGACAGCATTCGTTCGGAAGGAAAAGGCAAGGTCGTGTTTCGATGGAGGCGAAACGCAAAAGGCGCCCGTATCCTGTGTGAAGTCAGTGCACGTTAAAGGGGCTGCGAAACACTGCTTGGGGGGATACCGGCTATACTTCAGGTGGGTTCTTTATGTCGCACAGATGCTGACTTGAAAAGAATTACAGGAATCGATGCACAGGAACGGGAGTTATTCAGTGAAGAAATTTGAAAATACAAGCAAACAAAACGCTGCCCTCAACTCGATTTTGGCGGGGCTTCCCACTCCTATTTCGCTTTCCCAATGACGGCACCTGGCGCAACCAATCAAAACAGCCAGCCAGAGCACGTCGCGGAAGTTTGTACTCCATGGTTGCCTGCTCTCTGTAACTCGTTCTTGCTGAGACTGGCAGCGTCGTTTCCATGCCAGAGCGCCCCTGGTGGTGTATTTTTATTTTACTTGCTTTGCAGGGCTTTTATCTAAGACAAACAAGTTGTTTTTGTTTATCTAATATAAAACGCAGACAGGTGACAAAATGTGTCTCTATTTATTCACACAATTTGCAGTATATTTACTGTTTGTCCGATCATCAAGCTCGCGCCAGGTGATGTCATATCCGCTGCTAAAAACCCACCACTGTGTGGCGACACCATCAGAGCCATGAAGTTGTTTTTGGGAGGACATTAAAATATTAAAAAACGGAATATACGCGGTATTACCGACGCTAATAGCACCATTATAACTCACTGCATGCAATCAACAGGCAAAACAGTTAACTAAGATTGTGTTTCTGGGCCCCTTTAAAGGTCCCCAGGTGGTCAAAATTAGTCCGGAGACCTCCACTACGGCACATCTTTCTTCCTCTCTTCTTTCACTCCCTCTATCAATTCCCTTATGGCGCGGTTCGGGTGTCGACCGAGATATGCGAGAGAGTTACTGCGTCGTTTCCTTTCCTCGAAACCGTTTTTTTTTGTAATTCAAGCATTTGTGCGGACGTTGATATTTTTTTTACATGAAAGCTGGATTAGCAGTGAAACGTGGTGCGCTTTCCTTTGAGAGCGCAGCGGTTTGGCGCCCGTTTCTCCGTTTCGCGGCGTCGCCGTCGCCGTTGTCCCTCGCAACCACCAGTGGAAACCTTAGTCCCACTTTAAGCTGCGAAACCAATGGAGCGGGAGCTTAGAAAAGAGAGGAAAGGCGCATAACTGTCCTCTCTGAGCAGTGGACACCTCAATCGTGCTTTAAGCTACGTGGCGGTAACGACAGATGTGCGCTGCATGCGTTGGCACTGACAACGTTGTGCCAGGAACGCGGCGCTGAAGCCATAGGCTGTCGACGACGTTCATTGCGTTCATTGGCATTGGCGTTGACAACGCTTTACACTCCGATCATTTTAATTAAAGGAAGTGCGCTCCCTGGGTCGGTCAATGGACGCCTGAATCGCGCTTATAGGTACGTGGGGTGATGAGAGAGAGAGAGAGACGTGGGCTCCATGGGTTTGCGCTAACAACGGCGAGCGATCTCTCGCGATCAGCCATTAAGTGCCACCAGCCAGGGTGCGAAGGTGGGTGGGGACTTCAATGCAGAAATAAAGACAAAAAGGAATTTCTCACCACTTATGCGGGAGAACATCGCGTTCCTCTAGCTCGTAACGCCTAGCACGGCTGTGAAAACCTCGCGAAATACTTGCGTAGACCTCGTCTTTGAGAACCAGGCATTGGTGCAGCAAGTCGAGCATATATCCATCTATTTCTCCGACCACAAAGTTTCCTTCATGGCAATCAAGAACTGTTCGCAGAATGTTTCTTGAAGAAGGAATTTGTGTGAAAAAAAAATTCAGGGGGCACTTTGACTGTCTAAAGTGCGTAGAGGCGAAAGCGTTTTCCGCACCACTTTCAGTGCTTCTGTGGCACTGGTGGCGTCACATGTAATTGAGTACTAATTACTAAGTGATCACAAATCACTAATTAATGGTTAATTACTGATTAATGCCTGCATACTAATTAACTGCTAATTAAGCTTAAGCTTCGCCTTTAGGAGTGGAACGCGACAGCGTGTTGTAGCGCTGCCAGGGAGTCCACGGAACGCCACCACCCGTTCGGCGCGATGCCTTGCCGTTTCAACGCAACGGTTTTTGATGAAAGGAAATGGCGCAGTAAATCTCTGTCATCTCGGTGGACACCTGAACCGCACCGTAGAGGAACGGAGGAAGTGGGAGTGAAAGAAGAAAGACGAAGATGGCCCGTAATGAAGAAAATGAAGAAAAATAACGAGGAACTTTAGCGGCTAAAGTGGTGAAAGGCGAAAGCCTGAGTGCTGCATTCTGCGACGCGATTGTTCACTTCACATTCTGTTGGTGCAT
The DNA here is from genome assembly GCF_055824585.1 of Amblyomma mixtum. Lineage (NCBI taxonomy): Eukaryota > Metazoa > Arthropoda > Arachnida > Ixodida > Ixodidae > Amblyomma > Amblyomma mixtum. The sequence continues at coordinate 74,297,798 of NC_143021.1, read as the reverse complement.
TAATTAACTGCAAATTAATGACGCCTTTAGAAGTGGAACGCGGCAGCGTGTTGTAGCGCTGCCAGGCGGTCCACGGAACGCCACCACCCGTTAGGCGCAATGCGTTGCCCTTTGAATTCAACGCTCTTTGAGGAAAGGTTCTACGCCTTCCTCGCCGGTAAATTGGTTTTTGAGGAAAGCAAATGTATCAGTGTCTCATATCTCGGCGGTCACCTAAACCTCGCCGTAACGGGAAGGGAGGAAGATGGGAGTGAACGAAGACACCGTATTCACTAGACGCGCCTTTGTTCATTCCAAGCCATCGAGCTAGCATGGCGGAGTGGTAGCGTGCTCGTTTCGCACTCCGGAGACCGGGGTTCGATTCCCGAGCTCGGCCAATTTCCTTCTCGGTTTTATTTATTTATCTGGTCTGACTAGGAAAGTTAATTACGCTAATTGGTTAAGTAAGTCCCACTAACTTGGAGAATCACTATACAATCCATTTAATTGGTTGCATGGTTAGTAGTCAAAGTACAATTGGCCCCGTTTGAAATTCGCGCACTGTGACGTCACGACCAATTGTACCAATTGAAAAGCGTGACATTTTCTGTCGACAACTCCTGCTTACAACGATGAGGCATTAAAGGCTTACGCCTTAAAATTGTATTTGAGGAAGAAAATTACGCAGTAACTGTCTCACATATCTCGGTGGACACCCGTCAAAATTCAGGGGGGGGGGGGGTGCACTTTTTTGACCTAAAGTGTGGTCACTGATGTGTGGTTAAGATGTTAAGCTTCGCCTCTAAGAGTGGAACGCGGGAGCGTCTTGCAACGCTGCCAGGGAGTCCATAGAACGCCGTCGCCCATTCGGTTCTACGCCTCGCTCGTCGGTAAATTGGTTTGTGAGGAAAGGAAATGTATTTCTCTGTCATATCTCGGTGGACACCTAAACCTCGCCGGAAGGGAAGGGAGGAGGATGGCAGTGAGCGAAGACACCGTATTCACTAGACGTGCCTTTGTTCATTCCAAACCATCGAGCTGGCATGGCGGAGTGGATAGCATGCTCGTCTCGCACTCCGAAGACCGGGGTTCGATTCCCGAGCTCGACCAATTTCTTACTAGGTTTTATTTATTTATATGGCCTGACTAGAGAAGTTAATTAGACTAATTGGGTAATTAAGCAATTAACTAAGCTCAGTCCTACTTACTTGGAGCATCACTATATGGTCCCTTCAATTGGTTGCATGGTTACTAGCCAAAGTACAATTGGCCCCGTTTGGAATTGGCGCACTGTGACGTCACGACCGTTTCGACCAACTGAAAAGCGTGACATTCTCTGTCGACAACTGCTGCTTACAACGATGAGACATTAAAGGCTTTCGCCTTAAAAAATAACAGGTCTGTAATTGTGCATACATGTCTTGCTCGAATTCTTTGCCTCAATCTTTCGAAAAGCTCAAACAGCCGATGAGCTGCGCTTATATTTCGCCTTGGGAAGTAATGTAATCGTCTGCAATATTTTTTCAATTCATTGCTTACTTCCATGTGCCAAACGCGGGCGTTGGGCACTACTTGTGTACTGTTTCCCTTGCCCTCTGTCCGTGTTCGTAAGCGCTGGTTTTTCTACAATGGAAAACAAAGTAGTTCCGCATTTATGCACCTGTACTCAGCCCCCAGTGCCGACTCCACTCACCGATCTGCAGATGTTCAGTCCTCCGTGAAAGAGACTGCAGCACCAACGATCACACCACCTTGCGTACACCAGCGAAAACGTCCGAAGACATGGCCCGATCAGAGCAATGTGAAGTGACTGACGACCGTAAACCGCAGACTCTGTCTACTCCTCGTTACCCTCCCCCATGGCCAAGCGCCTTCCTTACCCGATAAATGGCTTTCAATCAACTCATCTCGACCCATTTCCGCGTTGGACAGAGTCCGCCATTGCGGTCACTTCGAAGAGAGAGAGAGAGAAAACTTTATTTAGAAAGGAATTCGGAGCACGCCCCAGGGTCCCCGCACGACCCCACTGCACTCAAGTGTTTATGTTCCGAAGGTCCATAACACTGGCAGCACGGCCGGTGGCGATGGTCTGCAAGGCCGGGTCCTCCGAGCGCAGCAGGGTCTCCCAGTCCTCCCAGGTCTTGAGGTTCTGTAGGTCCCGCGGGGGAGGGTCCGCCGGTTAGAGGAAAATGATGTGGAGGGAAAAGGCGAAAGGTTCTGGGCATAGAGTGCATGCCGGAGTGAGGAAGGAGGGATGATAATGGGCTAGGGTAAGGGGTGAAGGGAGTGTGTGTGTCTGTAGTCTGCGCCAGAGTGTTGTGTGTTTGTTATCTAGGGAGGGGTGGGGCGGGGGGTAAAGCCGGCGTAAGGCTCTGTGCGCCTGGTCAGCTCACTGAATGAGTGCATGCGCTCCTTCGTGAATCCCCGATCAGAGGCCACCTGAGCCCGGTTTAACGAACCTCTGGCTAAAAGGTTGGCGGCCTCGTTTCCGGGATTCCCGGAGTGCGCGGGCACCCATACCAGCTCCACTTGGCGGGGCGGGGGGCCATCGGGCGAGTCCAGTATGCCAAAAGCAGGGACATGGACTCGGCCTCGAGCACTGTCGTGAATTCAAGCGCGGCAAATTCAAATCAGTGCAATGAGTCGCAAACGGCTTTCGCCATCCCGGAAGATATATCTAAGTGCCTCTAACGATTTTTTTTTAATATTGTTTACGTCGGCGCAAACAAAAATTACTGAATAAATAAGAAAAGTAAGTGCGTTACTCGTTTGCCAATTTTTAATCACCAGTTCCTGAAACAAAATCACATTGATTGTAAAACATTTTATTCGCCGGGAAGAGCTTGGCAAGAGGTCGCGTTAAGTGGTCGAGAGTACATAGCCCTCGACGACTTTGTCAGCCCACTCCACCGCCAAAACTTGCGTTCTGGGGTCAGAGCTAGCCAGCACGGTCTCCCACCGCTCGAGAGAAGGAGCTGTAACTAGATCACCCGGAGGTGGCTCTATTTTGCAGTCCCACAGGATGTGATCGTAGGTAGCACGTTGGCCACAGTGTTTGCAGTTTGGGTTGTAAAGATCTGGATAAATGTGCGCGAGGAGTGATGGGGTGCGTATCGATCTCGTCTGTAGACGACGCCACGTAACCTCTTGTTCTTTAGTAAGTCTTTTGTCTGGAGGGGGGAAAATTCTCCTCTCTAGTTTAAAATGATTGGTGAGATCATGATATGTGATCATGGAGTCCTTCGTGAAATTCAGGGAGCCAGACTCATCCACTGCCCGGTCGACGAAACCTCGGGCTTTATTGTGGGCTGCCTCGTTCCCCGGATTCCCCGAATGGGCTGGGACCCATATCAATTGGGAATAATTTGGTGAGAATTTGGTTACGTTAAGGATTCTAAGGGAGATGTTTGTAATTCGCCCTTTAGCGAAATTATTGATACCCATTTTGGAATCGCTGAAGATGATGCTCCCTTGGGTATGCGCTAGGGCGAGGGCTATAGCCGCCTCTTCTGCCGTTTCAGAGGATTTCGTTTTGATTGTCGCCGAGACGATGTGGTCACCATTCTCGTTCACAACCACAATTGCAAAGGCATTGGTATTTTTGTATTCTGCCGCATCTACATAAAGTGTTCCAGCGCACTGTTTGTATTTGTTATGTAAGGCTTTGGCTCTTGCTTGTCTTCTACCCTCATGGTGTACGGGGTGCCTGTTTTTGGGGAGTGGTTTGATTAGTAGGGCCGTCCTATAGTCGCGGGGTAAGTCTACTTTAGCATCGTTATTCGTAGGTTGAAAGTTAATTCCGAGCCTGGCAAGAATACTCCTGCCAGAAACAAAATCACAAACCTGTTTGTGGAGATCAGTTTGAAGTTCCCGCGCTTTCTGACGTCGACGACGCGTACTCGCTAACCCTAGGAGTCTGTAAACAAGGGAGCATTGACGAGTTTTATCGCCAAATTTTGTGGTTCATGGAAGTTATAGAAAGCGAAAGCTTCGTGCATCTTTACTTTGCCGCGAACATGGGACACTGCGTAGCTAGCGGCGACGACGAATCTGTGGTGAAGCAAGAGGCCCCGCTTCGACGGGCGCCGCCATGTTGACCGAACGTGCCTTTGAGCGCACGCCGCTGAGGTTAACCCAAGACGCAAGGCGGGCTTTACGTTCTGAGCATGCGCACTTCGACGTCGCAAACGTGACAGCATTCGTTCGGAAGGAAAAGGCGAGGTCGTGTTTCGATGGAGGCAAAACGCAAAAGGCGCCCGCATCCTGTGTGAAGTCAGTGCACGTTAAAGGTCCCCAGGTGGTCGAAATTATTCCGGGGACCTCTCCTACGGCACATCTTTCTTCCTTTCTTCTTTCACTCCCTCTATCAATTCCCTTATGGCGCGGTTCGGGTGTCCACCGAGATATACGAGAGAGTTACTGCGTCGTTTCCTTTCCTCGAAACCATTTTTTTTGTAATTCAAGCATTTGTGCGGACGTTGATATTTTTTTTACATGAAAGCTGGATTAGCAGTGAAACGTGGTGCGCTTTCCTTTGAGAGCGCAGCGGTTTGGCGCCCGTTTCTCCGTTTCGCGGCGTCGCCGTCGCCGTTGTCCCTCGCAACCACCAGTGGACACCTTAGTCCCACTTTAAGCTGCGAAACCAATGGAGCGGGAGCTTAGAAAAGAGAGGAAAGGCGCATAACTGTCCTCTCTGAGCAGTGGACACCTCAATCGTGCTTTAAGCTACGTGGCGGTAACGGCAGATGTGCGCTGCATGCGTTGGCACTGACAACGTTGTGCCAGGAACGCGGCGCTGAAGCCATAGGCTGTCGACGACGTTCATTGCGTTCATTGGCATTGGCGTTGACAACGTTTTACACTCCGATCATTTTAAGGAAAGAAAGTGCGCTCCCTGGGTCAGTCGACGCCTGAATCGCGCTTATAGGTACGTGGGGTGGTGATAGAGAGAGACGTGGGCTGTTTGCGCTGACAACGGCGAGCGATCTGTCGCGATCAGCCATTAAGCGCCACCTGCTAGGGTGGGAAGGTGGGTGAGGACTTCAATGCAGTAATAAAGACAGAAAGGAATTTCTCCCCTCTTATGCGGGGAACATCGCGTTCCTCTCGCTCGTAACGCCTTCCACGGCTGTGACAACCTCGCGAAATACTTGCGTAGACCACGTCTTTGAGAACCAGGCATTGGTGCAGGAAGTCGAGCATATATCCATCTATTTCTCCGACCACAAAGTTTCCTTCATGGCAATCAAGAAGTTTGCGGAATGTTTCTTGAAGAAGGAACTTGTGTGAAAAATAACAAGTCTGTAATTGTGCATACATGTCTTGCTCGAATTGTTTGCCTCAATCTTTCGAAAAGCTGAAACAGCCGATGAGCTGCGCTCGTATTTCGCCTTGGGAAGTAACGTAACCGCGCCGTAAGGGGAGAAGATTGGAATTAAAGAAAAATAGAAAAAAATTCAGGGGCACTTTGACTGTGTAAACTGCTCAGAGGCGAAAGCGTTTTCCGCACCACTTTGCCTATGTGACACTGGTGACGTCTGCACTGGATGACGTCACACATAATTGATGACGAAATAATGACAAATTACTAATCAGTGACTAATTACTAGCCGCCGCGGTGGCTCAGTGGTTATGGTGCTCGGCTGCTGACCCGAAAGATGCGGGTTCGATCCCGGCAGCGGCGGTTGAATTTCTTTGGAGAAGTTCTAGAGGCCCGTGTCCTGTGCGATGTCAGTGCACGTTAAAGAACCCCAGGTGGTCGAAATTTCCGGAGCCCTCCACTACGGCGTCTCTCATAGCCTCAGTTGCTTTGGGACGTTAAACCCCATAAAACCAAACCAAACCAGTGACTAATTACTGATTAATGACTAAATACTAATTAACTGCTAATTAATGACGCTGAAGCTTCGCCTTTAGGAGTGGAACGCGACAGCTTGTTGTAGCGCTGCCAGGCAGTCCACGGAACGCCACCACCCGTTCGGCGTGATGCCTTGCCCCTTGAACGCAACGCTTTTTGAGGAAGGGAAATTGCCAGTAATTCTCTGCCATCTCGGTGGACACCCGAACCGCACCGTAAAGGAAGGGAGGAACGCCACCACCCGTTCGGCGCGATGCCTTGCCCTTTGAACGCAACGCTTTTTGAGGAAAGGAAATTCTCTGTCATCTCGGTGGACACCCGAGCCGCACCGTACAGGAAGGGAGGAAGTGGGAGTGAAAGAAGAAAGAGAAAGAGGGGCCATAATGAAGAAACTGAAAATTGTATTTGAGGAAAGGAAATTACGCAGTCTCTGTCTCGCATATCTCGGTGGACACCTGTCAAAACGCGGACGCATCTGCCGACACGGCTGTCGACACGGCTGCTAACGACAGTATGAGGCATTAAAGGCTTCCGCCTTAAAAGGGTGCTGTAGCGGAGGGCTCCAGAATAATTCTGACCACCTGTGATCTTTAATGCGCGCTGACATCGAGCACACAGACGCCTTTTTGCGTTTCACGCTCGCGTATCGAACCCGGGTATTCCGGTTCACCGGCTTCTGTTCGCGCGACACGCATGCTGGACTCGGAAAGGAGAGAGATTAGGAGTAGGCGTTCGGTCGGTGATAGCTAGAACGCGATGCGTTGAGAGCATATGATAACAACTGCCCGATAGATTGAGAGCAGGAAGAGATAGGAAATAGGGGCTTTCTAGGTAGCGTGAAAAAAAATAGCTATGAAGAAATGAAGGGCGTGAAACTGTCTCTCTCAAGGTGGAAACCTCATGCGCGCTCTCACTGCGGCCGTGGCCTAGGGTAGAACACTGCAAATTGGCTGCGAAAAAAGGAGAGACAGTAACTATCCCGTTCTCAGCCGATGCCTGAAGCGCATCGTGAGGGAAGGTTTGGTTTATGGTTTGGTTTATGGTGTTTAACGTCCCAAAGCGACTAAGGCTATAAGAGACGCCGTAGTGAAGGGCTCCGGAAATTTCGACCACCTGGGGTTCTTTAACGTGCACTGACATCGCACAGTACACGGGCCTCTAGAATTTCTCCTCTAAAGAAATTCTAGCCGCCGCGGCCGGGATCGAACCCGCGTCTTTTGGGTCAGCAGCCGAGCACCATAACCGCTGAGCCACCGCGGCGGCTCATCGTGAGGGAAGGGTAGAAGGTTAGAAGACAATTAACAATAGTAAAAATAATGAGGCGCTATAACACAGGGCTGTAGAAATTTGTACTGCCTAGGTCCTTTAGCATGGCTTCGCGTCACACAGCACACGTCGGCGTCTGTTGTACTCCGACACTGCCTTCAGTGCATGCGGTGTTCTGCTGCTGAGTGCGGGACCCAGCTAGTTCATGTCCCGGACAAAGAGGGCACGTTTCGGTGGAGCGAAATGCAAAACACGCCCGCATGGTACGCGATGTCCGGGCATGTTGAAGCATCCCAAGTGGCCGACATCAATCCGCAGACCTCCACTACGGCGCCCCTCGCTACTCGCAGTCTCTTCTCCATTCCTTCCTTCACTTTATTGGTAGTGGTGTCCACCGGGAAGTTAAACGTGCGACACCTGTTTTTAATAACCAATTTAAATATAACTGATTAAGGAGCGAATGAAAAAATTGCCGACGATTCCGTTGCTTCCTATTGCGAAATTTGAGCGCAGCTAATCAGCTGTTCCAGCTTTTCGATAGATTGAGGCAAAGAATTTGTCCAAGACATGTATGTGAAATTACAGGCAACTTTTCCACAGTGACAGTTACAGTCACAGTCACAGTCACAGTGACGTCACGGTAACCGCGTTGATTAATTGTCGGTTTTCGAACCTTACACTCTGATGATTGATTACCCGGTAATATAGATAGATAGATAGATAGATAGATAGATAGATAGATAGATAGATAGATAGATAGATAGATAGATAGATAGATAGATAGATAGATAGATAGATAGATAGATAGATAGATAGATAGATAGATAGATAGATAGATAGATAGATAGATAGATAGATAGATAGATAGATAGATAGATAGATAGATAGATAGATAGATAGATAGATAGATAGATAGATAGATAGATAGATAGATAGATAGATAGATAGATAGATAGATAGATAGATAGATAGATAGATAGATAGATAGATAGATAGATAGATAGATAGATAGATAGATAGATAGATAGATAGATAGATAGATAGATAGATAGATAGATAGATAGATAGATAGATAGATAGATAGATAGATAGATAGATAGATAGATAGATAGATAGATAGATAGATAGATAGATAGATAGATAGATAGATAGATAGATAGATAGATAGATAGATAGATAGATAGATAGATAGATAGATAGATAGATAGATAGATAGATAGATAGATAGATAGATAGATAGATAGATAGATAGATAGATAGATAGATAGATAGATAGATAGATAGATAGATAGATAGATAGATAGATAGATAGATAGATAGATAGATAGATAGATAGATAGATAGATAGATAGATAGATAGATAGATAGATAGATAGATAGATAGATAGATAGATAGATAGATAGATAGATAGATAGATAGATAGATAGATAGATAGATAGATAGATAGATAGATAGATAGATAGATAGATAGATAGATAGATAGATAGATAGATAGATAGATAGATAGATAGATAGATAGATAGATAGATAGATAGATAGATAGATAGATAGATAGATAGATAGATAGATAGATAGATAGATAGATAGATAGATAGATAGATAGATAGATAGATAGATAGATAGATAGATAGATAGATAGATAGATAGATAGATAGATAGATAGATAGATAGATAGATAGATAGATAGATAGATAGATAGATAGATAGATAGATAGATAGATAGATAGATAGATAGATAGATAGATAGATAGATAGATAGATAGATAGATAGATAGATAGATAGATAGATAGATAGATAGATAGATAGATAGATAGATAGATAGATAGATAGATAGATAGATAGATAGATAGATAGATAGATAGATAGATAGATAGATAGATAGATAGATAGATAGATAGATAGATAGATAGATAGATAGATAGATAGATAGATAGATAGATAGATAGATAGATAGATCTTTATTTAGACAACAAGGTCTCGGATGCAGGGGCAAAAGGCAGATGCACTCTGCCTGACGGGGCCCAAGCACCCGACACAATGCTCAGGACAAGCGGCAAAAGAAGCAAGAGCTTCATACACTCTCATTACAAAAAACAACACATAATTATACAAGGTAAAAGTAGGAGGAAGGTGCATACTTTTGCAATGACATAATTAAAGTAAATATTTACAAGACACATCACAACAAGAAAAACACGAGAATTCAAAGAGTTGACGGAAAAACAGGGACATCAAGAATTTTAATCATTCGGGCGAGAAAGGAGGTAAGCTTTAGCATTTCTATTGAATGACTTTTGGGAAACAGATTTCTGAATAATTTCTATGGCCTGTGTATGTTTATTTAGAAGACTGGGAATTAAATATGAAAGCATTTCGGTTCCATACTTAGTCCTTACGAATGGTACTCTGTAACTGACGTGCCTTAATTTATAAGGCGCGTCACTACTAGAGTTTAATTGAACATATTTAGTGGGATGATGTTTGAAATCGTTAAACACATAAGAAAGCAGTTTCAACTCAAATAATTCATTGACTTTTAGAATAGAATGCTTAGAGAAGTACAAACCTGTATGATCATTGTATGCAAGGTTTTCGACATATCGTATTGCTTTTTTCTGTAATGTTATCAGCCTCGTGAGGTTAGTTTTCGTTGTAGATCCCCAAACAAGTAAACAATAATGAAGATGTGATTGAATTAGGGTATAATATAACTGCCACTTCAGCCATTTCGGAACAAGGTCTCGAAGTTTATATAATACACATAATGACCTTGATATGCTGGCATGAATCTTATTAATATGCAGGGTCCAACTCAAGTGTTCTTCAAAGATTATGCCTAAAAATTTGTAGGAAGAAACACGCTCAATTACGCTATTTTTGAATGTAAGATTGATTTCACTGTTATCAGGCTTGTTAAGTGCCTTAAATACAATAAGCTGTGTTTTATTAACATTTAACTCTAGTTTATTTATATTCAACCATAAAGACAATTCTTGTAGCCATGCATTTGCCTCAGCCTGAATATTACTAAGATGCATGCCAGAAAAAAATACACTGGTATCATCTGCATATAAAATTATTGTGGGAGTTCGAGGGATGGCTATTATATCGTTGATATAAAGAATGAAAAATACTGGACCCAAAATAGACCCTTGTGGGACACCGTATATTAATTGACCAGGTTGTGATTGATGACCATTCAAACATGTATACTGAACGCGACCGGAAAGATAAGTACGGATCAGATTTAAGGCAACTCCTCGAATGCCATAAAACGGTAGCTTATAAAATAAAATATAATGTTTAACTGAATCAAATGCCTTCCTGAAATCTAAAAAAAGTCCAACTGTAAATTGTTTGTCATCCATATTAGAAAATATTTTTTCCTTTATACTAAGCAATGCCATTTCTGTTGACTTCTTCTCACGAAATCCGAACTGTTCGTTAACAAAAATTTGTCTGTCGTCAAAGAACTTACACAGTCTGATTTTGATCAAATATTAAAGCAGTTTAGAAAACAAAGGGAGTACAGATATAGGTCTGTAGTTGTTTATATTGTCATAAGGGCCACCTTTGTGTAAAACAACCACTCTGGCAATTTTCATACCATCTGGAAAAATACCTTGAACTAACGCGTTGTTACATATATGTTGCAAGGGCAAGCTAATTAGATCGGCAACAGCAATAATAGGCTCGGCCTTAATTTCATCTGCGCCTGCCGCAGTGGATTTGTCTAGGCTTCTAAGAAATGTGAATACTTCATGTTCGCTGCAAGGATTCAAGAATATGGAACTACCAATTGGAGAGGCAATATACTGAGCAATTTCATGATTTCTATCCTGCTTCTGAGATGATTCGCCAGAGGATAGGAAATGAGCATTAAACTTGTCTGCCAAAGCAGCGCCACTGTATTCAACACCATTGAATGTGAATGTGCTGGGAATATGCGTTGTCGCCCTTCCCATGAGGTCGCTCAAACAATCCCATATTTTCTTAGGGCAATTGGAGACTGCTGAAAATTTATTCTGATAATACTGTTTCTTAGCTTTTTTAATATCAGAGCCTAACTTATTTCTAAGTTTTTTGTATTCCTTAAGTATGACTGGATCTTTTGATTGGACGAATTTGTCAAAAAGCCTGTCACGGGTTTGAATTCGTCGATATAACTCTCTCGTAACCCACGGCTTTCGAGACTTTTTGTGAGTTTTTCCCACTCTCAAAGGAAATGCGGTATCATATTTGCTTTTTACTAACTGAAGAAAGATATTGTACGCTATACTAGGATTTAACTCATTGTAAACTTCGCTCCAGGCAGTGCTTTCCATCATGGATCTAAACCTAGCTAAGTTTTCTTGATTGAAACTGCGATATACTATCTGGGGAGTTGGTACTTGCTTCCTTTTTTTTTATCGCCCGAGGAAAAAAACAGAATATAGGCAGATGGTCGCTCAAATCAAATGTAAGCACACCTGATAGCACTCTTGATAACTCATGATTTGTAACACATAAATCTAATAATGAGTCCCTTTCTAAGGTTATTCTTGTTGGTGACTGAATAACATTGGTGCAGAGAAATGCATCAATGGTTTCACAAAAAAGACGCCGCGGGGAGCTGTTTGTCAAAAGATCAATGTTAAAGTCTCCAACCAAAACAACAGGGATATTTACGATCCCTGTTGTTACGAACCCGGAAAAAAACACATAGTAAGGGCACAGGTGACTCACCTATTATGTAATTTATCTAAAAAGGCAAAATCTTTATCATATACTGTCACAGATGGTGCACTGACACATGAACCAGACAATGGTTGCAGTTGCAAAAAAGAATGTGAAACCTGTGGTCATCCCATATCAGCATAAAGTGGCTCATAACCTCAAGCGCGTGGCTAACAAGTTTAAGGTACCCATGGTTTTCTCGGCCCCAAGGAAACTCTCTTCACTGTGTCGTCTAGTTTCGCAAGATGGTAGCCGCAACTCAGATTGCAAAATCAAACATGTTAATAAGTTTGTGAAGTGTGAAAAAGGGGTAGAGTATAAAATTCCGTTGAAGTGTGGGAAGGTGTACATTGGGCAGTCGGGCCGATGTGTTAATGAGCGGCTAAGAGAACACAATTTGTCTTTGAAGAACGATACCGGTTCGCACCTGCCGGCGCACATCAGTGAGTGTGGAAAAGATAACGACTAAACACAGAAAGCACGTAAACTGTGTGATGGAACACTCCAAGGCACCAGCATCTTGTGCAGGAGCACTGACACGCTTGCGAGACAATTGGCTGAGGCCTACCATATAAGGAAAAGCGGTAGTTCATGTGTCAGTGCACCATCTGTGACAATATATGATAAACATTTTGCCTTTTTAGATAAATTACATAAGAGGTGAGTCACCTGTGCCCTTCCTATGTGTTTTTTCCGGGTTTTGGCTTGCACGTGGCACTGATGACTATCCATTCTTTTTTGGTGTAAATGTCATGTACTTTTTCAGGAATTCGCGAGGGGCCTGTCGGAACTACGAGTTGGGCTGGGCTCCCCCGCTTGCCTGGCGCATACTGGAATATAGCTGTCGATCTGAAGATCCAACTCCACGCAACCTAATTTGGGCCCCCGGTCACCAGGGACTCCAGGGAAACGAACAGGCCGATCAGGCCGCCCGCGCACTCTCTCCCCGGGCTATCTCCCTGTCCTTGGAAGGGTACTCCCAATCAGACAATCTGGCCATTACATTCAAACAAATCACCGATTACTACAAGGAGGAGCACCGGCGCTACCCGGCCCCTTGTAAGGGTCTGGATCGCGCTGACGAGCGCCTCCTCATCAAAATTCTTACTAACACTGTACTGTGCCCGGCGGTGCTTAAACATTTCAATACATCCTTTGATGGCGCTTGCCAGTTCTGTGGGGAGGTGGCTGACACCTTCCACATGGTTTGGGCGTGTCAGTCAAACCCATCTATCCCCCCCAACCCCAACCCCAGCAGAGAGGACTGGGAGGCGGCCCTGCTCGGCTGTCAGGACCTAAAGACCCAAAAGGCCTTGGTTCACCGGACGCGGGCGGCGTTGCTTGCCAATGGGGCCCCGGAATAGGGGCTCCACCTAGTATTGTTAGGGGAAAGGGCCAATAGGGCCTACCCCAATCACCTCTCTGTAAATATTTATTGTATTATAAATGTTTTTCACCACCACCACCTTGTCTTATTGTGTCGTCTTTCTCTGCGCATAAAAGAAATCTGTGATTGATTACCCATTTCGTTGTTCAAATTCGATGCCTTGATTGATTTTCCGTCCACTTACTACATACGTATACCCCTCCAAACCATTCAACCCTCCATTGCTTTTGCATCTAATTAATTAATTACTACACATAACTGAAGTGCTTTTAATCGATTACTTTGGATTTCATTCACCAAACGTGTTCCAATCCATTTCGAACTTCTATTTTTGAAGCGAAAAGCTTCACTAGGCTAGTCAACATCGGGTCTGGCGTGCTCCGTGATCAATTTCAGCCACATCAGCGCGTGCGCGAGTTCGCCCCTTCGCCGTTGTTCGCGGTCTGTGGGCTGCGCGTGTTTACCGAGTGTGCATCGGCGCGCGCTCGGCTTCCTCGTATTGCGCATGCGCCACCTTCTCGCCCTTCATTGAGGCGCATCTAATAACGCTTTGGGGCGCTCGTAGAAGAAATGCACACGCCTCGACATGAACGAAGATCCCGAAGTGGTGGCTTGCAAGTTGTATAATGCGTGCCTATATGATTCACATGAGACAATGACACAGTGTCAGTAATAACCGTGGTATATCTACAGGGGAACCACAAGTACCCAACCATGGCATAACCACAAGCTAAACCACAAGCATCAACGAAGCTTTTCGCTGATATCCAGGCTTAAAACGTAAGCTAAGCCATAGCCAGTTATTTTCGCTCATTCTGCAGAATTCACGGCTATTGCTTGCCGTGCGTGTTATTTCGATATTTTGAAAGATTATTGGGTATAATTACTTAGCCCCTATTTCAGTGACAATTTAATTTTGCGCATCATCCCCACACAAGCATTCGTTATGTGCCATCTGCAACGCCGTATACCGATTTGAAGAACCGGCGAACCTCAGCGAGCGGCCCCCACCTCATAGTCTCAGACCTGCAAACTGCACCGCGTAGATGATAAATTTTGTGCAAGTGGGGGGATTAAGTTTTTTTTCGAGGTCAATGTGAAAGCAATAGCGTAATTTAATGGGATCGATTGTGAAGACTTTTTATTAGAATTGCAAACATGCGTGCATATATTTTACCTTAGGCGCCTTTTTACAAAAGAGTTATAGTGGTTTTTGAAGGACGGAAAAGACGCAGGACTTTCCGGCCGTTTGCTGCCGCTGTAGCCAAGCCAAGTGTTGCCCACGCCTAGCATTCTAAATACTTCTAAACCCAAGCAACCACAGATATCCGTCGGACGTACGAGCTAGATCCGAACGTCCTTTGCCGAGATCGGACGTCCATCGGACGTACAACCACAATCCGATTTCGGATATCCGTATTCGTACATCCGCCGTACGTACGGGCAGTGTCCAATTTTGTATATCCGCATGAGAGACGAAGTGTACGTCCGAAGGATGTAAGGCCGAGTATTCTCCCAGGCCATGAGTATGGACGTTTTTTATTTCACAGAAAATTCGCGTCTTTCGTGTATGTATACTGTTTTATTTGCATCAGTTGGAGCGTTTGACGCGAAGATGTTTGTAAATTGGCCGCCAACGAGCTAAATTTAACTAAGAGGAGAAGCAGGTGTTGCAGAATTTTGCAAGAACTCAATGACTAGTTTTATATTTATAAAACTTCTCCAAATTAGTGGAGTTGTGCGACATGTCCACCGTTTTGCTAGCTAAACTTGCCATTGAAACCATTCGTAACAATCAAAACTGCCGTGCATTCTGCTGTCACCATCATCATAGATGTCAGTTCGCGGTCAGTCCACTCCAATCCATCAGTACGGCTCCGTAGCGCTTTGTTGATTTGTCGCGTAATGTTGTCGCGCAGAGCTTTATAGCTCTGTTATTATAATGTGTGGCTTTGTTCGGTCTGTGGACGAAAGTAGTATGTAACTTAAGCAATTCGAAAGATACGGGAAGCGCCTGAAGCTCTTCTGCAAGACCGGAATCCCGTACTGCGTCGACCTTGGTTTAAAGAAGTCTTAGTGCACATGTGATTGCCTACGAAGGTATGTATCCAGTACACTTCTTGGAACTTGCTTCTAGGACAGTGCAGCATGCTCATATAGCATTCGTTCACAGGACAGTGGGAGCAGTAAGCGCGAGGAGATGGCTTCCACAAGTGTGTGCTGTTCTCACACTTTCGGGAGCCTACATATCACACAGCTGCGGGAGCCCTCAACTCGCGCGGCTTGACGGAGTATTTTCGCGTCTTGTTAATTTTTAAGGCATCGCTAGGTTCACTGTGCCTATATAAAGAGTGACAACGCGCGAAAGGCAGGCCATAGGGAGCACGTGTAGTTCGCAGTGGTTCGCAACGGAAGCTTTGCGGCTTTCTGTGCACAGTCGCGTACATACAGTGCTGCGCAGGTTAGTTCCCTAAGGCCCATGAGAATAAATAAAGAACAGATACACTGTGAAATATGGTGTGGAAAAGTGAGAGCTGTTATTGCCTTATACTTTGAGGTGTTTGTTAAAGTGCATTGCCTGTTATGCTTGCAGCATTAAACACTTCTATTAATTGGTTCCAATGTTTTTACTTGGGCTGCTGCATTGTGCCATTTGTTTCACATGCATGTTTGCCGCGTTCTTTTTTATTTCAGAAATCCTGTGAGTGGGAAGATTACGGATGTGTGTCCCAAGCTTGCCACGTTGAAGAGTCACATTTAAGAAATTTTCTGAATATAACCCATTGCTCTGCTGATGTATCATCAACCAAAATAAAATATGCGTGCTATGCATCAAATTGTTTTTGGTTTTATTGCATCGTGCGGAGTGTAAAAAGCGCGCATGCACCATATATGCGAATATTCGAGAAAGATCCGCCAATGGACGTACTCAACTGGACGTCCGTCGGCGGGCGAACCGTATACCTTTGGCCACCTTTCGGACGGCCGACGGACGTCTACCGGCTGTTTGCGGATGTTCAGCGGACGTACAGAACATCCGAAACAGACCTCTGTCGGCCGTCCGAAGGATATCGGTGGTTGCTTGGGGTATCACAGAAACATACTGCACATGTACATAATTATGACTGAAACTATAAAAGTCGCTAATTAAAAAGTGGAAAGCTTAGAAGGCACACTTCAGAGCACTCTTCGAAGTTTTAACATCTTCATTCGCTCACGCGTTTCGTCCCGTTTTGCGTTCTGAGATTTCACGTAGAAATGAAGCCTTGAGCGCACATAGAACTTGATGATTCTGTTTGAGTGCTGTTTTGTGTTCTGGGCAGCCTACAAGATTCAACTTTGTAAGCTGGAGAAAAGATACCAAGTCCATTAGGCTGTCGCTTCTTACTTGCTTCACACTGAAGCAGTGGGTGGTTGCTTGTACGAACACCGTCGCTTGAATCGCGCTGCTGTCCGACATCACGAGGACTACCTTTTGAAAGTAGAGATTGTGGTCTTCTAACGCACACACAGTGAAAGCCGTGACGTTATCAGAACCAGTGATCTGGTGTCTGGACCAATACACTCTTGGTAGCTCGCATCTTTGAACGCAAAATTCAGATGCAAGAGCCTGCTGCTCTGAAACACTCCATCATTTGCGGTCTCTACGCCTTGGGAAGAGGCACCCATTTCGCAACGTTGGAGCTTCGAGGGGAGGCCGCATGTCGACGTTTTCGATTGCCTCTTCTAAGGGCTTTCTTGGAAAGGTACGACAGAGCATTTGGGTAAATCGTTGGAACCGCGTCGCTTGTAAGCACGGGTCGATCACGGGGAATCTTGACTGTTGCTCCGTTGATCACGTGCGTGAAGTGCCGGACAATATACTGTTCATCAAAGTGAAGTTCACAGAGGGCTGAGTTCCCGTCGAGAGCTTTGTCAGCCCGGGGCACGGCTCGTAGCCATGCTTCAAAGCGTTCGGGGTCCTTTAGCACAGAAAACAAAGTAACACGCTCACCCGACTTCCTTGACGATACAGAAGTACAGTTAGGCGCAAAGAAGTGCGTTTGTCTCGCTTTCTTTGCGCGATGATCCATTTGCTGATCCAGGACACGGACCTGAAGCATGCATGCCAACAAGTACCCCTTCACAAAAGAAACAGAGCGAAAAACACGTGGGAGCACCGTCGAGACGAGCAGACGACAACCGCACGTGCGCACGCATGAGCAGGGAGCGCGGGAGGCATCGAAGTGCTAACCGCAGCGTCGCTGCGGCCACCGCGGTGGCGGCATGAATTGACGGCGCGCCCTTTCGCCGCGAACGCGCCGGCGTTGACGCCACGTACCCCTTCTAGCCACCATAGCGCTGGAGTGCCCCATGAGCGGCCATTTTTTACACCAATGGGCGTCTATGGAGCCTTCGCTACCATGGTATATCTACCTTGCTGCATACGTGTAGAAAGCCAGTCTCGTTCGTGCCGCCGACGGGTGCACACGTCGGCGGCCGGCGTCTCTCAACAGGCCCTTTGTCTGCGCTGACGGCGACGATGGAGGCCCTATTTCTACGACGTGTTATGTT
This sequence comes from Amblyomma mixtum, assembly GCF_055824585.1. Taxonomy (NCBI): domain Eukaryota; kingdom Metazoa; phylum Arthropoda; class Arachnida; order Ixodida; family Ixodidae; genus Amblyomma; species Amblyomma mixtum. The sequence continues at coordinate 74,280,037 of NC_143021.1, read as the reverse complement.
TCTACCCCCCCCCCCCTTAACTCTCTTTGTGTGTTCCCGTCACACCTGTGTCCACTCGGACCACGTGGGCCCGATCATGCAGCTACCGTGAACATTCATCGAGGTCGACAACCTCGCGACGACCATGGGAAGTTGGATGCTTGGAATGCCCCTCCGAGCCTCAGCGGATTAGTGTAGCAGGAATGTCAAAGGCCATTGTCAGCAGTAATCCCAGCGAAATTCCTTGAGCAGAGTGCAGCGGCGACGAAGGCAGGCGAGGCCCAGGAGCTATTGTCCGAGCAACCACCGTGAATGCGGAGGCGACCTGGCGGCGCCGGTCACGCTGGCGGATAATTGAAGAATTCTGTGTCCCCGACTCGCGTTCTGGGCAATCGGCGGGGAGGCAAGTTCATTCCCCTGCTGGAGGACTTCGGGAGATTCCTTTCCCGCAGTGCTGGATGAGTCAGCATTCTCCCCCTCTCATCGGCCCAGCTGTGGGAGAGTGGAAAAGCTCGCACCTGCCCAGCCGTGGGTGGTGACAAGAACGTCCCCTTCGGTCCATCGGATTGGACAGTGCTCGTCGACCATTATTCCCCAGCCAGGGATCTGGGGAAACCGGACGATATTTAACTCGGCCGGAGTGTGGCCGAGAGAAGCCTGCTAGCTCCAGTCGACTACGGTTGACGAAGACGTTGCCCTTCCACTGAGAGCCATTCTCAGTCCCGCTCTATGTAAATAATGTAAATATGTGAATACAGTTTTCCCTTCTCTTCCCCTACTCCCCGTCTCCGGCCCACGATTCCTTCCTCCTTCGGCATTGCGGCGGTGCTCCTGGATCCGATGCCTGGTGGGACACGCTTCTAGCATCGACAAACATATCAACTGGTTGGCAGCGGCGGGATCTTCCACGCTTGGTCCTGGCTTCAGCAGTGGTGAGCGCTTGACTTTCTTTAAGAATCTGCCAGGCTTGATAACTCTGGAAATTTATCACTACCTGTAGATTGTTTTTCTGCACGTGCTCGCTTAAGCATTTCACGTAGCAGCTTATTTTTTGAAAGTCCTCGTTCGGAAGTTGCCATGGATTTGAGCAAGCTAAAGAAGCCAGAGTTGATGTTGCTGTGTGAAAAGCTGGGTATTGAGGCCAGGAAGAGTCACAGAAAGCCGCAGCTGATTGAGGCTATTAAGGAATGTGGTGCTAAGGAGGAGGGTGACAAAATTTGGGAGACCTGGGAAGTCATTCAGGAGGGAATCAGGAACGCTAAGGAGGAGGCCGACAGGGTTGAAAGGGAACGCAAGGAGAAGGCCGTTAGGCTTGAAAAAGAGCGCCTTTACCGCAAGGAAGCCGCTAAGGAGGAGGCTGACAGGATTGAAAAAGAACGCCTTTACCGCAAAGAAGCCGCTAAGGAAAAGGAAATAGAATGGCAGGAGCAATGCCGTAAGAGACGCGCTGAGCTCGAGGAACTACGTGAACGACAGCAGGAGGAGCTCACACGTAAGACTCAGTTTCTCAGACGGAAAAGGGCCCGAGATCGGTTGAGGACTTTTCAGAGAGGCGAGAGCTTCAGAACTTTCCTCGCGAGTTTTGAACAGATATGTACGGAAGAGGAGCTAGATCAGGGCGAATGGTCAATGATGTTGCTGGCCATCCTTCCTTGCGATGTCAGCGCCGTATTAGCGCGACTGTCCGATGAGGATGCCAGCAACTACGACAAAGCGAAAAGTGCCCTCTTCCGATACTTCGGAATTCGTGTACAGACCGTATCTAAAAGCCGAAGTGATAGCAGCGGGCAGCGCTCCCATCAGTGCGTCAGCGACCAGCCAAAGAGCCCCGCTTGGTCAGCTACGCACATTGTAGTTGCTCAGAAGAACAGTGGCAGTCGGGAAGTTGATGTGATAATCTGCGGCACAGAGCGTCGTTGTCTGTCACCTGACAGCGACTGTGGCGCTCCAAGCCAGAGCGCGGCGTTAACTGAAAAGCGCGATGCCGCGCAGATTTCCCTTTCAACCCAGAAAAACGTAGGCGCAGCGCAAAAATGTAGTCCTCCAGAGAGCAGTCGCGCGCTGAAAGCAGCAACTGCATGTTCTATTGTAAGCGAGGAATGCGCCTCAGCGCTGCCTCGAAACAATGATCAGTCCAACGATGAGGGAACGACAGCCGCTCGCGACCAAACACCCGAAAATGAGTTATGCTCCAATGAAACCAGCGTCTCTTTGCCAACTGGCCGCGTCGCGATCGAGAGCCCGCTCGGGGTGCGTCTGACCGAGGCAGCCGTCTCCCAAAACCTGCCTAAGCAGCATCCCTCGATTTTCTCGAATCGCTTGGATATGCTGCCCCAAGAAAAAGGCCTTTGTTTTGGAGATAACGCTGCGCAGGTCCTTACCATTTCGAAGGCTCGTGAGGTCGCAACGCCAGCAGAGCACGTGGTTGAAGAGGGCAAACCTCAACCTGTAAGCCCGAAGCCTATAAATTCTCACGGTGATGAGCTAGAGGAGGCTTTGTTACAAACAGACGATGAGTCGAACGCCGGCGACTTAAGCCGTGACGGCTCCGCGCTACCTAATGACGAGCCAGCCCAGGACTTACTCACTGGTAGCACAGGGGTAAAGAGTACCGACAGTAGTGCAGGCTATAGTGAGTCTTCCGAAGCAGGCGCAAGTGATGAGCTGGGGCTAGGTGAGAAACTGAAAACGAATCAAATGTTGCCCCACTCAGATGGCTTTCTCGAACTCCTTCGTGTGGACAGAGAAACGTTCACCGCTGAGCAAGAGAAAGACCAGACTCTACATTACTTGAGTCACCAAAGTGACATAGGTGTGTCACGGAAGAACATACCTTTCCAGCTCCGTTCTGGCCTGCTGTACCGCCAGTATAAGGATAGGAAAGGTATCCAATACGACCAACTTACTGCCCGCGTCGCGAACGAGAGCCCGCTCGAGCTGCGTCTGACCAAGGCAGCCGTCTCCCAAAACCTGCCTATGCAGTATCCCTCGATTTTATCAAATCGCTTGGATATGCTGCCCAAAGAAAAAGGCCTTTGTTTTGGAAATAATGCTGCGCAGGTCCTTACCAGTTCGAAGGCTCCAGAATTCGCAGAGCCAGCAGAGCACGCGGGTGAAGAGGGCAAACGTGGCCCTGTAAGCCTTATAAACTCTAACGGTAGTGAGCCAGAGCAGGCTGGATCACAAACTGACAATGAGGCGAACGCCGACGACTTAACCTGTGACGGTTCCGCGATGGCTAGTGACGCGCCCCGCAAACCAACAGCGAGGGTTTCCACAGAGCGGCGGCGTATAGAGGTGGCCAAACGGGGAATGTTAATGAAGGGGAAAGTGCGCCTCATGTTGACTGCTGCACAGAAAACCGGACAACCGGTTACCCGCCCCAATTTGGCACCTCAGCGCTCAAGAGTTCGCACGCGCCGCTTGAAGGGAACACAAGCTAAGGGGACGCAACGCGCGAACCCAATCCGAGAGAGACGGATACGCTGGCACGGCATTCGCACCCGTTCGTTCCCTTCTCGCATTCTGCTTTCTGAGCGTCAGCCAAACTTCAGAACCGCGAGACTTGGACGAGGAACAGTTAAGGGTCCCAAGCTGAAATTCCTAGCCTTGTGTCCTGTTGCACCTGCTAGAGTAGCTATCGGACCGCGGCCGCGCAGGGGGCGGCTGAAAAATAGGAACCAGTAAATTCCTTGAGTCGCAACGCTGTTTGTAGACGGATTCGAGGAATAATCCCGTCTTGAGTTGAATGCTTATTTCTTTTGTTCATTTAACTCTCCTGTACAGAAATGCAAGCTGAAATTCCTAGCATTATGCAATGTCTCATCTGCTAAAGCAGCTGTCGGACCGCGGCCGCGCAAGGGGCAGATATGACGCATAATCTCATATTGAGTTTAATGCTTGTTTTTTGTCTTTTGTTCATATCACTCTCCTATGCGAAATGAGAGCGAAAATTTGGAGATTGGCATTGCCGGACTCAGTTTACATGCGTTGCAGTAAAGTGAGAGGTAATGGAAACGCTGATGGCCTCAGCCGAAGCTTTCCCGTGTAATGCCCTTTCCTGACTCCCCAGACGTTATTCCGCTATGCAAATTTGTATTTTGTTTTTGCTTTAGCGGGAATCATTTTTGTCTGTTTTGTATGTGTGTTCAGCAGCTCCACCTTCCCTTTGTGCTCTCACGGGCGGTGGCTTTCTGTGACATACACCGTGCTACGGCACCCCCCCAAAATTTTAGGAAATTTTCCTCCCTTTTGGCTAAACAAGCTCTGTGTATTCTGGTTTGGTCAAACATGTCAACTTTCGGAGGAGGACGTAAATTTCACGCTACAGCTCATTTTCTCTAAAGAGATTTTGTTGACCGAAAACAGCTTGGCAGTTCTTGAAGTCAGTTTTGGCGCTTTCTGCTTGTTGGGCTTTGGACTTTGCTGGTTGAGCTCGTTACAGCTGTCAACGAAGCAAGAAGAACCTTTGGGCCCAGCTGTGACCAAAGGCCGAACGGACACAACTCCAGGTCTCTGCGCGCAGCAGCGTTGGCTGCAACCACTACGAGACCTCTTCGGGCGGCGGACGTGCTGTTATGTTTCTACCCCCCCCCCCCCCCCCCTTAACTCTCTTTGTGTGTTCCCGTCACACCTGTGTCCACTCGGACCACGTGGGCCCGATCATGCAGCTACCGTGAACATTCATCGAGGTCGACAACCTCGCGACGACCATGGGAAGTTGGATGCTTGGAATGCCCCTCCGAGCCTCAGCGGATTAGTGTAGCAGGAATGTCAAAGGCCATTGTCAGCAGTAATCCCAGCGAAATTCCTTGAGCAGAGTGCAGCGGCGACGAAGGCAGGCGAGGCCCAGGAGCTATTGTCCGAGCAACCACCGTGAATGCGGAGGCGACCTGGCGGCGCCGGTCACGCTGGCGGATAATTGAAGAATTCTGTGTCCCCGACTCGCGTTCTGGGCAATCGGCGGGGAGGCAAGTTCATTCCCCTGCTGGAGGACTTCGGGAGATTCCTTTCCCGCAGTGCTGGATGAGTCAGCATTCTCCCCCTCTCATCGGCCCAGCTGTGGGAGAGTGGAAAAGCTCGCACCTGCCCAGCCGTGGGTGGTGACAAGAACGTCCCCTTCGGTCCATCGGATTGGACAGTGCTCGTCGACCATTATTCCCCAGCCAGGGATCTGGGGAAACCGGACGATATTTAACTCGGCCGGAGTGTGGCCGAGAGAAGCCTGCTAGCTCCAGTCGACTACGGTTGACGAAGACGTTGCCCTTCCACTGAGAGCCATTCTCAGTCCCGCTCTATGTAAATAATGTAAATATGTGAATACAGTTTTCCCTTCTCTTCCCCTACTCCCCGTCTCCGGCCCACGATTCCTTCCTCCTTCGGCATTGCGGCGGTGCTCCTGGATCCGATGCCTGGTGGGACACGCTTCTAGCATCGACAAACATATCAACTGGTTGGCAGCGGCGGGATCTTCCACGCTTGGTCCTGGCTTCAGCAGTGGTGAGCGCTTGACTTTCTTTAAGAATCTGCCAGGCTTGATAACTCTGGAAATTTATCACTACCTGTAGATTGTTTTTCTGCACGTGCTCGCTTAAGCATTTCACGTAGCAGCTTATTTTTTGAAAGTCCTCGTTCGGAAGTTGCCATGGATTTGAGCAAGCTAAAGAAGCCAGAGTTGATGTTGCTGTGTGAAAAGCTGGGTATTGAGGCCAGGAAGAGTCACAGAAAGCCGCAGCTGATTGAGGCTATTAAGGAATGTGGTGCTAAGGAGGAGGGTGACAAAATTTGGGAGACCTGGGAAGTCATTCAGGAGGGAATCAGGAACGCTAAGGAGGAGGCCGACAGGGTTGAAAGGGAACGCAAGGAGAAGGCCGTTAGGCTTGAAAAAGAGCGCCTTTACCGCAAGGAAGCCGCTAAGGAGGAGGCTGACAGGATTGAAAAAGAACGCCTTTACCGCAAAGAAGCCGCTAAGGAAAAGGAAATAGAATGGCAGGAGCAATGCCGTAAGAGACGCGCTGAGCTCGAGGAACTACGTGAACGACAGCAGGAGGAGCTCACACGTAAGACTCAGTTTCTCAGACGGAAAAGGGCCCGAGATCGGTTGAGGACTTTTCAGAGAGGCGAGAGCTTCAGAACTTTCCTCGCGAGTTTTGAACAGATATGTACGGAAGAGGAGCTAGATCAGGGCGAATGGTCAATGATGTTGCTGGCCATCCTTCCTTGCGATGTCAGCGCCGTATTAGCGCGACTGTCCGATGAGGATGCCAGCAACTACGACAAAGCGAAAAGTGCCCTCTTCCGATACTTCGGAATTCGTGTACAGACCGTATCTAAAAGCCGAAGTGATAGCAGCGGGCAGCGCTCCCATCAGTGCGTCAGCGACCAGCCAAAGAGCCCCGCTTGGTCAGCTACGCACATTGTAGTTGCTCAGAAGAACAGTGGCAGTCGGGAAGTTGATGTGATAATCTGCGGCACAGAGCGTCGTTGTCTGTCACCTGACAGCGACTGTGGCGCTCCAAGCCAGAGCGCGGCGTTAACTGAAAAGCGCGATGCCGCGCAGATTTCCCTTTCAACCCAGAAAAACGTAGGCGCAGCGCAAAAATGTAGTCCTCCAGAGAGCAGTCGCGCGCTGAAAGCAGCAACTGCATGTTCTATTGTAAGCGAGGAATGCGCCTCAGCGCTGCCTCGAAACAATGATCAGTCCAACGATGAGGGAACGACAGCCGCTCGCGACCAAACACCCGAAAATGAGTTATGCTCCAATGAAACCAGCGTCTCTTTGCCAACTGGCCGCGTCGCGATCGAGAGCCCGCTCGGGGTGCGTCTGACCGAGGCAGCCGTCTCCCAAAACCTGCCTAAGCAGCATCCCTCGATTTTCTCGAATCGCTTGGATATGCTGCCCCAAGAAAAAGGCCTTTGTTTTGGAGATAACGCTGCGCAGGTCCTTACCATTTCGAAGGCTCGTGAGGTCGCAACGCCAGCAGAGCACGTGGTTGAAGAGGGCAAACCTCAACCTGTAAGCCCGAAGCCTATAAATTCTCACGGTGATGAGCTAGAGGAGGCTTTGTTACAAACAGACGATGAGTCGAACGCCGGCGACTTAAGCCGTGACGGCTCCGCGCTACCTAATGACGAGCCAGCCCAGGACTTACTCACTGGTAGCACAGGGGTAAAGAGTACCGACAGTAGTGCAGGCTATAGTGAGTCTTCCGAAGCAGGCGCAAGTGATGAGCTGGGGCTAGGTGAGAAACTGAAAACGAATCAAATGTTGCCCCACTCAGATGGCTTTCTCGAACTCCTTCGTGTGGACAGAGAAACGTTCACCGCTGAGCAAGAGAAAGACCAGACTCTACATTACTTGAGTCACCAAAGTGACATAGGTGTGTCACGGAAGAACATACCTTTCCAGCTCCGTTCTGGCCTGCTGTACCGCCAGTATAAGGATAGGAAAGGTATCCAATACGACCAACTTACTGCCCGCGTCGCGAACGAGAGCCCGCTCGAGCTGCGTCTGACCAAGGCAGCCGTCTCCCAAAACCTGCCTATGCAGTATCCCTCGATTTTATCAAATCGCTTGGATATGCTGCCCAAAGAAAAAGGCCTTTGTTTTGGAAATAATGCTGCGCAGGTCCTTACCAGTTCGAAGGCTCCAGAATTCGCAGAGCCAGCAGAGCACGCGGGTGAAGAGGGCAAACGTGGCCCTGTAAGCCTTATAAACTCTAACGGTAGTGAGCCAGAGCAGGCTGGATCACAAACTGACAATGAGGCGAACGCCGACGACTTAACCTGTGACGGTTCCGCGATGGCTAGTGACGCGCCCCGCAAACCAACAGCGAGGGTTTCCACAGAGCGGCGGCGTATAGAGGTGGCCAAACGGGGAATGTTAATGAAGGGGAAAGTGCGCCTCATGTTGACTGCTGCACAGAAAACCGGACAACCGGTTACCCGCCCCAATTTGGCACCTCAGCGCTCAAGAGTTCGCACGCGCCGCTTGAAGGGAACACAAGCTAAGGGGACGCAACGCGCGAACCCAATCCGAGAGAGACGGATACGCTGGCACGGCATTCGCACCCGTTCGTTCCCTTCTCGCATTCTGCTTTCTGAGCGTCAGCCAAACTTCAGAACCGCGAGACTTGGACGAGGAACAGTTAAGGGTCCCAAGCTGAAATTCCTAGCCTTGTGTCCTGTTGCACCTGCTAGAGTAGCTATCGGACCGCGGCCGCGCAGGGGGCGGCTGAAAAATAGGAACCAGTAAATTCCTTGAGTCGCAACGCTGTTTGTAGACGGATTCGAGGAATAATCCCGTCTTGAGTTGAATGCTTATTTCTTTTGTTCATTTAACTCTCCTGTACAGAAATGCAAGCTGAAATTCCTAGCATTATGCAATGTCTCATCTGCTAAAGCAGCTGTCGGACCGCGGCCGCGCAAGGGGCAGATATGACGCATAATCTCATATTGAGTTTAATGCTTGTTTTTTGTCTTTTGTTCATATCACTCTCCTATGCGAAATGAGAGCGAAAATTTGGAGATTGGCATTGCCGGACTCAGTTTACATGCGTTGCAGTAAAGTGAGAGGTAATGGAAACGCTGATGGCCTCAGCCGAAGCTTTCCCGTGTAATGCCCTTTCCTGACTCCCCAGACGTTATTCCGCTATGCAAATTTGTATTTTGTTTTTGCTTTAGCGGGAATCATTTTTGTCTGTTTTGTATGTGTGTTCAGCAGCTCCACCTTCCCTTTGTGCTCTCACGGGCGGTGGCTTTCTGTGACATACACCGTGCTACGGCACCCCCCCAAAATTTTAGGAAATTTTCCTCCCTTTTGGCTAAACAAGCTCTGTGTATTCTGGTTTGGTCAAACATGTCAACTTTCGGAGGAGGACGTAAATTTCACGCTACAGCTCATTTTCTCTAAAGAGATTTTGTTGACCGAAAACAGCTTGGCAGTTCTTGAAGTCAGTTTTGGCGCTTTCTGCTTGTTGGGCTTTGGACTTTGCTGGTTGAGCTCGTTACAGCTGTCAACGAAGCAAGAAGAACCTTTGGGCCCAGCTGTGACCAAAGGCCGAACGGACACAACTCCAGGTCTCTGCGCGCAGCAGCGTTGGCTGCAACCACTACGAGACCTCTTCGGGCGGCGGACGTGCTGTTATGTTTCTACCCCCCCCCCCCCCCTTAACTCTCTTTGTGTGTTCCCGTCACACCTGTGTCCACTCGGACCACGTGGGCCCGATCATGCAGCTACCGTGAACATTCATCGAGGTCGACAACCTCGCGACGACCATGGGAAGTTGGATGCTTGGAATGCCCCTCCGAGCCTCAGCGGATTAGTGTAGCAGGAATGTCAAAGGCCATTGTCAGCAGTAATCCCAGCGAAATTCCTTGAGCAGAGTGCAGCGGCGACGAAGGCAGGCGAGGCCCAGGAGCTATTGTCCGAGCAACCACCGTGAATGCGGAGGCGACCTGGCGGCGCCGGTCACGCTGGCGGATAATTGAAGAATTCTGTGTCCCCGACTCGCGTTCTGGGCAATCGGCGGGGAGGCAAGTTCATTCCCCTGCTGGAGGACTTCGGGAGATTCCTTTCCCGCAGTGCTGGATGAGTCAGCATTCTCCCCCTCTCATCGGCCCAGCTGTGGGAGAGTGGAAAAGCTCGCACCTGCCCAGCCGTGGGTGGTGACAAGAACGTCCCCTTCGGTCCATCGGATTGGACAGTGCTCGTCGACCATTATTCCCCAGCCAGGGATCTGGGGAAACCGGACGATATTTAACTCGGCCGGAGTGTGGCCGAGAGAAGCCTGCTAGCTCCAGTCGACTACGGTTGACGAAGACGTTGCCCTTCCACTGAGAGCCATTCTCAGTCCCGCTCTATGTAAATAATGTAAATATGTGAATACAGTTTTCCCTTCTCTTCCCCTACTCCCCGTCTCCGGCCCACGATTCCTTCCTCCTTCGGCATTGCGGCGGTGCTCCTGGATCCGATGCCTGGTGGGACACGCTTCTAGCATCGACAAATATATCAGACGCACGCCCAACAGCGGCCCGCCACCCAGGATTACTCAACGGTCTTCCTTGGATACCATGGCTGCGCCTCCTCATTGGTGGTCTTTCAGCAGCAACAACTCTCTCCCCCTGCTCTGCAGTGGACTTCCTAGCAGACTTTTTCACCGCCCTCGAACGGATTACCTGTGTGTGTTGTTCGCGTGTGTCTGCTGCTCGGACGGCGCGCCCTGGACTCTGGACGAACGGTGAACTCTCCCGCACGCACTTCGTGTGCCTGCTATACTCTTTCGCCCAACGGCCTCTCTTCACTCTGCCTTCTTCCGTTTTCTCTCAGCGCGCCACCCTGGCCCGCTTCTATATCTCATGCCTTTCTGGCTTCCCTCGCGCTCGCGGCGCCCGTTCCGGCGCACTCTCCGCGTTGCTCTTGGGCTGCGCGCATGTCGCGGAGTTGGCCGCAGTCGTAGGCCCACACGGGGCGGGTCGGGCTCGTACATCGCTATCTGAGAGCGGTAGTCTGCGCTATCATGTCCGCCGGAGGCACCCCCCGGACTCTGCCTCTTCTGCCGCCACCGCTTGCTCCGTCGTCGCCGCGCTGCCCCTGCGCCTCTCGGTCCTTGCGCCGGGCCGCGCCGCCGCCCGCGCTCTCTTCTCGCTCAGGGCGTCTATCGCTCTCGTCCGCTCTCTTCCTTTGGCTCGCCTTCTTGGCAGCCTAACTCCACTGCGCGCAATTCCATTGCCCGCTAACCGCACACGCGGTAAACCACATGCGAGGTCTCTACCCGCATGACTACCCTATTCTCTGCTGAGATATGGCATGTGCTGTTTCTTCAACTGTTCTGCAACATGGAAAAATAGGATAAACCGTATTCTCAAGAATATGGCTAAGAGTGTCATCTATTCAATACCCCATAAACAGCAAAGTGTATTCCTTTCTTCAGGTCTGCCTTCCTTTGACATTGTGTTCAAACAAGTCACTGTACTCAGATATTTCTGGAACTCTGAATTTCGGTTCCACAACGTTAAACCAATCCCATTAAGAAAAGTTTCTCGATATATTGTCCCTGCAGTGCGAACTCATTTTGGTATGTCTATGAGGTCATATTATATCCCATGTATATTCAATGAGATGCCTGATAATGTTTTCAACTTGAACACTCGCAGACAGTTACGTGATGCTATTGCCGAGCTTGAACAGCTCTAGTGCATATGTTTTAATGTAGTACACAAAACAATGAATTAATTTGGTAACACAGGTTGTTGCTGCTGCCGGACGGCGCCCTACAAGCCCAATTGAGGCTTTGGCGCGTCCGCGTCTTGTATTGTTTCTTTGGTGTGAATAAAGTATTTATTATTATTATTATTATTATTTGCGTGTCTCAGTGCTCGCTAACTACGCAGTGCGCTCTTATAGCCCGCTCATCTCTCCGGCCGCTCCAAAATTTTGAACCAGCCACCTCCTTCTTTTTCGACTCTCTTCGTCCGCGGGCGCTGCGCCTTTTGGCGATTTTTGTGGATATCTTCGTGGCGGTGGGTGCACTCTGGGGTTGGCCGCAGTTGTCGGCAAACACGGGGCAGGTTGGACACGTGCTTCGCTATCTAAGGGCGGTAGTCTGCGTTGTCGTGTTCACGGAGGGGCTGCCCCGGACGCCTCCGGCACTGCCGCCACCGCCACACCCCGACCCGTGTCTCGCTGCCCCTGCTATCCCGCTCTGTCGCCTTGCCGCGCTAGCGCCCCACCACTCTTTTAGCGCGCATTTCGTGCCCACATCCGCTTCGCGGCATACCTCTCTTTTCCTTTTCTTTTAGCGCGCATCATATGCCCGCTGTCGCTTCGCGGCATACCTTCTCTTCCTTTTACCTTGCGCGCATTTTATGCCCGCTGCCGCTTCGCGGCATACCTTTCGTTACCTTTTACTTCGCGCACATTTCATGCTCGCTGCCGCTTCGCGGCATAACCTTCTTCACCTTTTCCGACCTATTCTTCCGCGCGCAGCTACCCTGCCCGCAACGGCCGACACGTCTGGGGTGGTATACTTTGCGCAGGGGGTCCCTGGTGGTGGTGGTGAAAACTTTTATTTTGGGAAAAAGTTTGGGAGCCACAGAGTGGCCCCGCTACATGGTCGGCGTCCCTAGTCGGTGTCCCGGGGGTCCCTGGGACGCGTGCTTCTCTGGCGCACTTCTGCGCCGCATGGTTCCACTCCCTTTCCGCCTTTGCTACGGCACGAGCCTTCCGTCTCGTCTCCGTGCCCGTCCTCTACTCTATCATCTTTTCCTCCTTTTCCCCAACCCTGTGCAGTGCAGCGATCGTGACCCCCAAGAGGAGACAAACAGCAAGCACTGCACGAACTTCACCAACCAAGAACCATATCAGAAAGCCTCCTACCGGTTACGAAAGAAACCAACAGCCACAGAAACCAAGGGGCACAGGGGATATTTAATTAATTTATTTATTTTGTGGTGTTGACCAATTTAGAATATTACTGAACATGTTATCCCTTAAAGCTAATTGATGAGAAAAGCAGAAGAAAAAAATTACCGACGATTACGTTACTTCCTAATGCGAAATTTGAGCGCAGCAAATAAGCTGTTTCACCTTTTCGATAGATTGAGGCAAAGAAATCGAGCAACACATGTATGCGCTATCACAGAATTTTTTTTTTATTTTTCACACGTATTCCTTTAACAAAGACTCCACTAACAGTTCTTGACAGTCATGAAGGAAGCTTTGTGGTCGGAGAAATAGACTGATATATGTTCGACTTGGTACACCAATGCTTGATTCTCAAAGACGAGATCTATACAAGTGCCTCGCGAGGTTGTCACAGCCGTGGGACGCGTTACGAGCGAGAGGAACGGGATGTTCTCTCGCATAAGTGTTAGGAAATTGCTGTTTGTCTTTATGTCAACATTAAAGTCCCCCACTACTAACATCGGTGTGGATCGATGGACGGTTAATGCGAGTTGCAGGAAGTGCACGACGTCTTTCGTGAGTGCGGTAGGGGCGAAGTAGGCAGCTACTACCAGCAAGCCGTTGGGCAACTTTGCGGCGCACAGTTCGCCAACTTCATGTGACGTGCCAAACATTTCGACTGGTATTGCAGAGAGATAGAGATTGCAGAGAGATGTGCGCAAGTAGATAGGGACTCCCGCCGCTCTGTTGTGGTCTCTGCGAGCACCACAGCAGTATAGGAAATCTATGATTTCGAGAGGCTCTTCGGGATCCATCCAGGTTTCAGCAAAGCAAAGTACAGAGGAATGGCGCAGAATGTGATCGTGGTGTACGTCCTTGGCATGTGCGGCAAGGGAGCGTACGTTAAGAATGTGGTTGTGAATGATGAATCAAGTGCTGCCAGCGAATGACGCGTCCATTGGCTGTCTGCGTGTGTTACTGATGTGTGGTTAACATGTTAAGCTTCGCCTGTAAGAGTGGAACGCGACAGCGTCTTGCAACGCTGCCAGGGAGTCCACAGAACGCCATCGCCAATTCGGCTGTACGCCTTGCTGGACGGTAAATTTATTTTTTGAGGAAAGGAAATGTATCTCTCTCGCATATCTGGGTGGACACCTGCACCTCGCCGTAAGGGAAAGGGGGAAGATGGGAGTGAACGAAGACGCTAGACGCGCCTTTGTTCATTCCAAACCATTCAGCTGGCATTACGGAGTGGCTAGCGTGCTCGTATCGCACTCCGGAAACCCTGGTTCGATTCCCCAACTCGACCAATTTCGTTCTCGGTTTTATTGATTTATGCGGTCTAACTAGAAAGGTTAATTAGGCTATTTCATATTTATATTATTGCATTTCTATCCATCGTGTTCTGTCATTAACCTGTCAATTGTTGGAACTGTCTAGGATGTTCGACACAACGTATATGAAACGAGCAACGTCTTACTGAGTGGGGAAGTGCGTGGTGGTGGAGGGAACGCGGCTTCGTACTTATCTGTTTTTTTTTCAGCAGCGTCTCCTTCCGCGGACGCTGTTGTCGCTGCGGCGCGCGTCTTTCTTTTCTTTTCTTCTGACCTCTTCATTCTCCTCTATATTAATTAGGCTAATTGATTAATTAAGCAATTAACTAAACTCAGTCCAACTTAGTTGCAGCATCACTATACGATCCCTTTGATTGGTTGCATGGTTACTAGCCAAAGTACAATTGGCCCCATTTGAAATTCGCGCACTGTGACGTCACGAGCATTTCGACCAATTGAAAAGCGTGACATTGGGGGCGGAGCTGGTTACGAGGCCGACGACGACGCGAAACCCAGGAACGGACGCCAAAGAGCTGCGCTCTAAAACAACCACTGCCGCCGGTGGGATCCGAACCCACGACCTCCGAATTACGCGTCCGGTGCTCTACCTCTGAGCTACGGCGACGGCTGTCAAATCTTCTGCATTAATTGAGTGCGGCGTCGGCAGTGCAAGCGCTCCGCAGAACGCTTTCTCTGTGCCACTGTCGAACTTTCCTTTCTATTTCATTGAGCACCTTTCCAAAACCTGTGCACTATTCCACACGAAGTGCTGCGTGTATATCGCTCGATCTCTGCAGCTTTGCGTAGATGCCACATTCTCAAACACGCAATGTGGCCCTACTTTGTTGACAATTTTGTGACAGAACATATTTATTTGCGCAAATATATTAGTGTGTAAGTAAAAGCCTTATTCGAAGGGATATCGTGTGTACACATCTTTTAAAACGCGTGCACAAATGCTACCTCTGAAGCTTTCGTACACGTTTTACAACACCTTGTTTTTCTTTGCTAGCCGCTGCAGCTAAGCCGGCCACGCCCAGTGTTGCCCACGAACGTAATGTTTCCCGCCAGGGCGCACTCGGTGGTGGTGGAAACATTTAATCGGATTAAGGGACAGGGTGTGTGGGAAAGGGCATGCGGCGGAAATCATGGAGGAAGGAAAGAGCTAAGGAGAGGCCCTGACGTCACTTTTTGTGAAGCCGCCTGGCAGCCGGCTCGTCTCTCCTCCTCCGTTTTTCTCTCTCCACACAACCTTCCTTCTCCGCCGAGCTTCGCTACTGTAGCTTCGCGGGGCAGGGGTCGCCACGGCTGGGTTAGCGCCGCGTCGCTCGGAAGAGAAACTTCTGGATGTGTTGTGCGTATAGTTGCGTCCGCTGCGTCGTCGTAGTGTTTTTGAGAAGGCCGTGGCTTGGCAGTGGAGTGTCATAAGTCAGGTGTGGTGTTTCACGCTGCAAGCCGCGTGCACGACGTTTCAGTTTCTGAAGTGAGCATTTGATCGAATCGTCTGCCTACGCCAAGCGAAACGTGCTGCGCAGTTGTGCACTTTGTTGAAAAGTAAGCTCCGTCGAAGGAAGTGGGCTGACACCGTGCACCCTTGGCGTCGTCGCATCTAGCCCCACTTACGAGTGGTGCAATACTTACGCTGTTGGTGAGAGACAATTGCGTGATATCGAACTGAAGTGCAGCATGCATCTACCGAGTGTGTCATTAAGCGCAGAATTGAGAAGGCTATTAGGAAGACATCTGCGTGCTGAGAGTGCAGTACAGAACACCGCGATGCAAGTACGTGCATCATACCTCGTATAATGTCCTGCTTTGCTAGCGCTAGATATTAATTGAGCAATGGTTGATAGAGGCATTTAGCAGAACTTTTTGCTGGGCTAGTTGGTCCATTCTGACATTGGTGAAAACAGCGCGAAAGAAGAAGCCCGAAGGCGAAACGAGGAAGTGACAGGAAAGAGCGCTCTTTCCTGTCACTTCCTCGTTTCGCCTTCGGGCTTCTTCTTTCGCGCTGTTTTCACCAATGTCAGAATTGATAGGGGCAGCTCAAGGAGTACATGCACCATAGTAAAAACTGGAGAGCAATTGCTTATCGAAAATTTTCGTGAAGCTTGCTGAGTTAAAGAATTGTATACTTGTAGTTTGCATAAATCTCCAGGCTGGCTACACAGTAGTTTTTTCAAATAAATTCATCTGTCTGTCTTCAAATTATTCAGGTTCTTCATTGAAACCTGAAGGTGGGTATCTTATGTAATTTGCACATGTTGCTATTACGTTACAAATATATTGCTCTCTTCATATGTTTGCATGTGTGCTTTGCGTGTTGTGCTGGAGAATTCTTGAAGAACGCTCGTACATTCTTTTCAGCTGGCATGGCATGACTAGCTGTGATCATCACAAAGTAAACAAGGGAGGAAAGAGCCTTAAGGCTCTTGGGAATGCCAATGTTTCAACAAGAACACTTGTCTTCGTGTGGGTGAAGACAAGCCCTCTTGTCTAAATGCTGGCAACAACCTTGTTCACTTTGTGTTTTCAAGATACACATTTGATCTATGCGCAGTTGTGTAAAGTCCTTTTTATGGAGTTCATGTCCTGAGGTGGTGTTGTAGCCATAAGAAATGCCACACTGAACACCTGTCACCAATTGATGTCGCCCATCTGGGGTCTTTAACACTGTCTCTCAGCACATGGACATTTTTGCTTTTTGTCGCCAATGAAATGTGAATGCTACGTCTGAGATAACGCTTGCAACTCATGCTAAGCAGCTGAATGCTGTAGCCTCTGCATCACCACAGCCAGTGAAGAAGCACTTGGCTTTCTTTAACAGTCTTGTGGAGCATTTAGAGCAATTAAGGTGAATATAGCCAGGCACGTGCACCTTATTGCTTTGCTCATGTCTGAAAACTTCCACATATTTTATCACAGCGCCAATTCGTTCCCTTTCTATGTATACATGGGCTTGGTTTCTGTCTCTTGCATTAGTAGCAAAGCATCCTGTGTTTACTGTTGGTGGCAAGATTTGTTCTGTCAAAGTCGAGGACGTGCCCCTACCCCCTATTTTCATGTAGAGTAATGGATTCATGTACACGCCTTTTGAGACATTTTTTTCTTTGCATATTTTCACTGTGTGCTATCATTTAGTAGGATGATGATGAGGAGGGCTCCGGAATAATTTCGGCCACCTGGGGGTCTTTAATGTGCACTGACATAGGGCACAGCGGAGCTCTTGCCATCTGCAGGAGGCCATCCTTGAAGAGCGAGACCGCAACGCGGACGCTGTCCAGTGAAGTGGTGCAAGCGGGCGTTTTTGTGGCTGCAGGCAAGATGGAGGCAGAGGTGATTCGTTGACGCTGCAGTCCCTTTCACGGAGGTCCTGACAGCTGTGTACCGTGAGTAGAGTCTGCACGGGGGGCTGAGTGCAGCTGGAGAAATCCGGAATTAATCTCTTTGAGCATCACAGAGGATCCTGACAGACACGCTAAGACTCTTCCGTGGATCTGTTTCTTTCCACCTTGGCGGAGATGTCATATATTGCCAGATTGTAAGTAACTTAAGGCAATGGGAGAGCTGATGCAGGTGAAGACAAATTTGTTTCACTGTAAACATTTGACTGTAGTTTTGTTTGTCCAGTATGCTGTACATTATTGCCTCTTTATTCTTCCATCATTTAAGGAGAGTTGATGCAGGTGAAGACAAATTTCTTTCACTGTAAACATAACTGTAGTTTTGATTGTGCAGATATATGTTATACATTATTGCTTTGTTCATTCTTCCAGCGTACGTGTTTCTGGATATAATATTGGTAATTGCTACAAGTGTGTTCTTGTATCTCAGCTGGTGGAATCTTTTTATCTGGGTTTTCAGGTTCGTTTTGTTTTTCTTTACACGTCCAGAGGAGTTTCCTTTCAGGGAGTAAAAATTTTAGAGCGGGCTACTAGCATATTATCCGCACGATTTGTACCTTAGTATAGGAAGAATTCATTGCCACCTGAATGTTACACAGTATCAGTAAATTGCCAAATGTGGCATGTTAAGGTCATTAAAACTAGTGCAAGCATCTCTTTTATGGTGCGTGGTTTCAATATATAAGCCTAATGTAGAGAGACCATGAAACTCTTTTATAAGTTAACATTTAATAAATATGAAGGGAATTTCTCAAGCGGTTTGTACGAAGTGCTCATTGAGAAGTCATTCTTTTTATTACTTCTATACAAGGACTGTTAAGGCCTATGTTATTTTATATCTTGAAAGAAAACTGTGCAGAAAGAATAAACTCTCCTGTGATTTTGTCATTAAACAGTTTTTGCAGTTTTCTTTCAAGATGCACCCATCCACCCTGGGCTGTGCAAATGCATTACTTCAATTTATTTCATGTGTGGAAGAATTTTCACTTAAGTGTATTAGTAGGACTTCATACTGCGAGCATGCAGTTTGTAGACTTTGAGAAGGCCTTCTCAATCTATCTTCCTTTGTTTTGGCACCATTCTACAATTCTTGATACTGCAGTACGTTTTGTCAGTGTATGTTGCAGACTGAGCTGATGACACGCATGTAATCTCTTTTATTTTGCATAGTTGTGGCTTATTTCTTCAAAAACTAATTAGTCCCTCTAGTGTACTGAATCCTGCTGGTGAGAAAAAGAAGTACGTCCTCATTTGCTCACATTGGATTGGGAAACATTTATTGTCAGCATCAAGCCCTGTGGGGGCACTATACTAGAAGGCTTCGAGCCCGTGGCTCTCGGTGACCCTGTGAGCTCCCTCAGTGGCCGGTACCTGCGTCAGCGGGTCTGAGTCAGCCAGTATAGCCTCCCACCACTGCAGAGAAGGGACTGGTGGTAGGAGGTCCGCTGGTGGCGGTGCCTTTTTGCAGCTCCATAGAATGTCATCATATCCGGCTATCGCGCCGCATTGTTTGCAAGTTGGATTGTATTGCACTGGGTGCATGAGTGCTAGTTTCTACGGGCTAAAGAAGGGTCGCGTCTGGTGCCTACGCCACATTACCTCCTGCCTTTTGTCGAGCTTCCTGTCTGGTAGCAGATTAAAATGATTTAAAATGATTTTTAAAATGATTGGTGTCGTCAGAGGTTATAAAGGCATCTCTCGTGAAATTTGGGGACTCGGCCAAGCTCATTGCTCGGCTGGCATAACCTCGAGCTGTACCGTGAGCCAACTCGTTTCCCCTGTTCCCCGAGTGTGCCGCCCCAGTGGTTGTGGCGCTCGGCTGCTGACCCGAGAGACACGGGTTCAATCCTGGCCGCGGCAGTCAAATTTCCATGGAGGTGAAATCCTAGAGGCCCGTGTACAGTGCATTGTCAGCGCACGTTAAGGAACCTCAGGTGGATGAGGTTTCTGCAGCCCTTCAGCATGGCGTCCCTCATAGCCACAACGAAAGCCTCGGTAGAGCTGGCTTGAGTGACTGCAGTACGGCGTAGCCATCTGATCCACTTTAATTTGCGATGCAGGCGACCTTCCTTGCGTTTGCCAGCCTGCTGCTGCCGACTCTGGCATGCTTGTCAGCCAGGGCGTCATCGGTGGGCGGAGTGCCGTCGCACCGGAGACTGGTGAGGCCTTTGCTACCCGCTGCCCGTCAGCTGCTCGTCCCCGCTGAATGTGCCCCCAGAGGAGCTACGCTCGCCGGATATTATCGCTGCATCACTGGCCACACAGGAGCTCTGCAGCTGCTTTGTGGTTTTGGTGCTTATAGCCGCCTTGAATTAACAGAAAACATTGGGTAAATCTGCCCATTTGTACTCGCTTTAAAACAAATGCATAGCTTCATGGTTAACTTTGAGTAACTTTGTTGATGCCACTGGCGCCTGTAGGAAGGCCATTCTAAGGTTGTACTAGTAAGCATAAGTGAAGGTTATCAGTTTGTTGAATGCAGAGTTTTGCTTGAACTGGTTTTCCTTGTGATGTCTTTGTGTTTCTGAAAGATGGTAGGATTATGTGCACTTCATATGGGAAACTTACCCCCATTGCTGGTCCTTAAAGTAACTTCACAATTCCAGGCTATGTAATGGCCTGTAAGACTATCTGTTAGATTATTTTTTTTTACAATTCAACGCCTTATTTGTTAGCCATGAAGAAATAAGCTACTAGATTTTCTATCAACATTTTCTCTGAGGATGCCTGAAAAATATCGTTGAATCATGAAGGGGCCCATGTTGTCAACCAGACTTGTAGTTGTGGTGCGCTGGGACTCATAGTGGCCATTCCCTGCATTTAGCCATTGTGCATTTGTCTATCTGTTTGTGTGAAGCCGGTTTTGTAACAGGCTGCTCACCTGCCAACACTGGAAATACCTTAGTCCTTGGTTAAAATGGTTCAGGATTTCGTTTTCTTTTTAGGTGTTGCCTTTTTGAGAGAAGTGTAAACAAGAAGCTTCATTTGTCCAGGAAGCTGCCCTATCTGCCAGTGACAATGCCCACAATGTATGCATTCTTCCTGTTGCCGCTCCTAATTGCATGCTGATATGACCACTGTTTCTTCGCAACTTCTATAGCCTCAGGCAGAGCTTCTGTCAAAGAAGCACATCTAACTAAAGTTCACTTTGCTGATCCGGTAGGTAAGTGGCAAAATAAATTTATACATCATGACCTCCAATTTTTCGTTGCACGTCCCCCAGCTTCTGTGAGAGGTGCTTGCGCACGGCTTTCGGTCTCTTCTCTGCAAGCTCCTTTGGTATGTCTCCCATGTAGATATGAAACAGAGCTGCACAATAGAACACAAAATAGGCCACATTTGAACACAACTAGATACATGATAAATGCAAAAGTGAGATTCAGAATTACCACTCTCATTGTAAAAACACAGAAACGAATGTTCGCCATTAAAGGGGCCATGAAGCCTACTTTCGTGCATACCCTTGTTGTAGCATTTAATTCCCAACACATTAAATTACAATACCCAAAACTTTCAGTTGATTCCGTGCGGCAGATATCTTTAAAACGATTTTCGTTTCCTTTGCGAACTGACTGCTTGTCTGGCAACCTCTGATTGCTGAAGACACATGGGCCTACCCACTCCGCGTCTGCTGTGTGTTGTTGGATGCATTGAGATGCTTGCATGAAAACCAAAGACAGAGATTACTCGAAACAACGGGCAATGCTATTTATACATTCTGTGCAGATATGTCAATTGCACTATCTTTGTCGCAGCAAGATCGGAGAACGCGCACAATGACTTGCCACCAGTCGTTGAGAACGCTAATTTCACAACCAAATAGATAAATCAGGTTACTGGCAGAACGGATCTTAGCGAGAGCCACACAAACAGTGTGGAGATCTCTGAAAGTGCTGTGATAGAGCCTGCATGAAGAAACGTATGGGCATAACACACCTTGCAAAAACTAAACGTCACTTTTGCCCGACTTTGCAGTTTTGGATGCAATAAGGACATTGCAGTTGTTACAAACCTCGGATACAATGAACAGGATCTCCATGACTATCACGCTTTCTGTAAGTGAGCGCGACTGTATTTGGCTGAAGCAAAGTTTGATTGCCTAGGTGTTACTCAAAGCAAAGAAAAAAAAGCACTAGCACCTTTCAGAGAAGAGACTTTTTCCGGTGTAAGTGCCGGTTTCGCCTCTGTTCTGCCAAGAGACCGGCACTTATTTGAAAGCACGCCAGTCACGCTGCGGCTCTTCAGCTCATCAGGTGTCCAATACACCTGATTAGCACCGCGGCAGAACATTGAGTCTGTTGGTGCTCTCAGGAGCATCTGCCAGGCACCAGGCTCCATCCAGAGCCCACTGTCTGCATAGACCTGCAGCAAACGTGGAGAATTTCGCATTTGTACACATTAACAGCAATGAATCAAGGGATTTTAAATATTTCATAACTTAAAACAAACAGCTGAAAAACATAAAAATTATGTAGGCATGAATGCACTCTTTTACAGCGAGCAGTGTCCAAAATCAGTAGATTTTTTATTTCTAGCCTTATAATTCGAAAAAAAAAAGAAATTGCTTGCGTGCAACATGAAATATATAGCACAATCTTCTGACAGTTCTAGCTTCTCTTCATTCCGAGTCAAATACCGCCAAAAGTTGAAATAATGTTCTCTGCCCCAATTGAAACAAACTTCAGAAATGAGAATAAATTTCACATACCAACAACTAGGCATACCTGACAGAACAAGGCAGCCTCCTCATGATCAAAAATTATTTGTGTACTAAGAATTTCCTCAGGACAAGAATAACTGCAGACCCATTATGGCATCGTCAGGTAATGAAGTACAAAAATGACAAATTAGAAATGCTGACCTGTGCCTTACATGATATTGTCTGAAACCACACATCTATGCTTTGCACACTACCCTTTTCGGCACACTTACTGGGACTAGTATAAGTTTCTACTGTAAGCTAGCATCATCCTCTAAACTGTACCCATTTCACTATGTACCAGCCCCAATTTAATTAAGAATCATTCACTCACTCTACTATGGTATTTGATACACTATATGACTTAAGAACACGCACAATCACCTTTCCATCATCCCTAGCAGAACCTATCACAGCGTCCTGCCCACCAGGCAGCTGGAGCTGGCAGTCCGCGTCGCTCTCCATCTCCTCGGCTGAGCATACTTTTTTGACAAGAAAAGGAAGTACACAAATATCAATGCACCTCAGCAGCACATATAAGCAAAAAGCAAACTGAGTTCAGTTTGACATTGTGGGCTATCAAGTAAATGAAAAAAATTAAGTATTTTGCTCTCAAGGTAACAGTGAAAGCTTTGCACAGTAGAACCTCGCTGCTGAGTTGATGGGTGCTGCATTTTCCTGGCTGCTACACATTGTAGTGGTCTAGATCTGGCATGATGATAATAGGGTTCCATGCATTATAAACCCTGCTGTTCGTTGCAATGTAACTTCGGCCACATTCCTACACAGTAATACTTGTGAAATAACACCCCATGCCAGCCTAAATGAGAAACGGTGGCAGTCATATGTTTACTTCTAAAGCGGCTTTACTTGGCCTGGCATGTCTAGCACCACTGTGTTAGGCAGACGGCCTTCAGACAGGCTGTGCCATCATCATCAACAGTGGTTGCACTTTTTTTGAAGCAGTAGCTTCACTGCTACAGGTGCACGGCTGAGATCGCCATGTACGCAACATGACCTTCAAGTCTGCCACAAATAAAATAAACAAACAAATAAACCTCACAATCAGTGGGATTCAAACTCAGGTCCATTGGGCGAGAGCCAGGTGCGCTAACCACTAAGCTTCAGACCCACGGTGTGACAATTCAATAAAACTGGAGATATACAGGGTGTCCCAGCTAAAAGTAACCAAGCTTGTTAAAAAGAGGATGATCCCTAGCCGAGTGAGACCAACTGAGGGTTGTTGATAGTCGCGTGTCCTAGTCTGCAGTATTTTTTTATTATGCAAACGTGATTAATTAGCAAAGACTAATTAGCTAACTTTTTAATTATTGCTTTCAGGAAGAAGTTGTCAATGCAGGAGTTGTAGATCCCATAGAAAAATAATCGTGTGCCTTGTTTGCAGCTAAGTACCACTGATACAACTTCTTTTATCTGACTTAAAAGAAAGCCCGCGAAATACAAAAAGAACCACGTGATAGGGAAGCAGTTACAGCGCTCCCAAACGAGCGATCAAGCAACGACATCCGCTTATGTTTGCAACGCTGTCCCGTACAGCTTTTGGCGTCTTGAGGAGGTGGCGAGATATGCACCAGGGGCGCGATTACGAGTTTTTGTCTCAATTTTGAGACTCTGACGTCAAAATGACGACACCGCGAGTTGTTGACCGCGGAATCAACCAATTAGCAGCGAGGTTGTGGTGTCTAATAGTAGGGTTCCACCCAGGAAGCATTTAGTTGCGCAATAAGGGACCGTATACTAAAGTTTTGCTGTAAACACGCCGTTAATAATTTGAAGAATGTTTTATTTCGCTAACAAACTACGTTTCAAACTGAACGACATGAAGCAAAAGAAGAAGCGTCCTCAATTTTGCAATTAAGTTTGCTCTTCAGTCACTTTTGCTGCCGCGAGGGTGCGCTGACGCTGGAAAAGCGTCGGTAGCGGCGGCTAGGCGCCGTGAGCTGCCGCCTGATTCAGCAAGGTGTGTTGCTGGGCGAGTTGGTTGGGGAACATCTTGAGAACAAACAGCGCTTACAGACAAAGGACCAGAACAAGAAGGACACACAACTGCGCTGACTAACAACTTTTATTTGGGAAGGGAGCCGAACCGCACCTTTTATACAGAACTGGAGGGAGTGAAGCGCATGCGCAAAGATCAGGAAAGGGGGAGCACGGAAAGTGCCAACACATAGACCAAGTATTCTTATCGTCACTGATAACCAATAACGCAGCAAAAAACAAGCGAGAAAAGCAGGGGAGACAAAGGCAGGGAGCGTTAAGAAACAATTGTAAAAAATCTAAAAGATCCTGAACAAGCCAACAACCAACACGGCTAAACGAATGAAGATGAAAGGTGACAAAGATAAAGGCACTAAAAACTGAACAGACTGAAGCATAAAAGGTGCAGGAAAAGCCTGCGGAAGATGTAAAAAATCGGCACGGCTGAAAGATGACGGAATTAAAAGCATTAAAACAGATAAAAGCAAAAACCTGAGAAGCCGATGAGAATAAAAACACGCAGGAAAGGAGGTCACTAAAAAAAAAAAATGAAATTGAACAGACAACAGATCTCTAAAGACAAGCAATGAATCGAAAAAAACGTGTGGGCGATAAAACCTAAGGTGAGATAACAGAAAACTTTTTACATAAATGTTTAGGATAAAAACCATCGTAATAAAAAACACGGGATAAAACCAAAATAATGCGCTGAATCAAATCGAAGCAGAGAGGAATGAACACTCTTTGTCTAACAGGGCAACTGACGGCGTGCTAACGCACTCATCTTTTAGCTTGATAATAGTGGCTGCTTCAATGATTTCTCGGGTCAGTTGATTTACGTTTTTCGCCAGAATATCTGTTTCCTTGAAAGTGGGGGAGATGCGACGGCAAGGACTGCAATCACGGCAGTGGATGGCCAAATTACCGGACCTTTTATCCTCAGCAGTAGCTTTATGCTCTAGTAACCGCTTGTTAATACATCGGCCTGTTTGGCCGATGTACTTCCTGCCGCAGGGTAAAGGTATCGAATAGACAACGCCCGATGAGCAAGCAACAAACGGATCCCGATGCTTAATTGTGCAGTCTGGAATTTTTTCCCCAGAGCCATTGACCCTTCTGCAGAGTCTAGAAAGACTCTTATTTAGTTAGGGAGCGTGCTTCCCCCGCGGCATCCGGACATTATGGACACTGTGGGCATTATTACGTGCAGTGAATGACTTTTGTTTGCAGGGCGACAGGAGTCGCCGTCGTGCCTTGAGTGACCGCTTTTCCGTAATCGAGCGACACTAGTCGCGAACTGTACGCTTGTATTTTTTGAGGAACTGTGGTCCCTTATCGTGTAACCATGGGGTCCAATAAAATTCTCTTCAGTTACTGCTGTATTTCAAGCCAGTTTTGCGACGGCCGCGAATTTTATCTTTCAAATCATCTTCAGAACCGAAACCCATGCCACGTTGGCTGCAGATTAAAAAAAATATAGTAATGGTGCATTACTGGCGCCCTGACAGAGTGGTCATTTTAGTGGCGCTTTATTTATTTATTTATACAGAATACCCCGAAAGGCCCTCGAGAGGGTATTACATAGGGGGGGGGGGGCACAGACAATTGAACAGAATAAAACAAAACCACAAATATAAAACAAACAACAAGAGCACAAATAAGACACTTTGGATGACATAACTAAGCAAAAGAATCAATCAAAAGCACAAATACGACACATTGCATGACATACGTAAGCAAAAGAATCAAAATAATGGCAGCGCGGCAAAGAACGAAGATTACTGCAGTATTCAAATTATACAAAGAGAACACTAATACAATGAATCTTTTTAGTAACAAACCCTGCAAAAAAGGAAGCCATGAACAAATAAAATAACCATGTATGCGAAGAGTTAAGCAGTAGTTATTGAAGATATAAGTTTAAAATATTTATCAGGATCAGTGGTGGTTGCGATATGTGAAGGCAGAGTGTTCGAGTCAGATATTGTGCGTGGTAAGAATGAATGGGCATAGATAAACGTTCTGCACGTGAAACGTCTAACTTTAAAGGGATGATCGCGGCGGTCAAAAATCGAAGGAGGCAAAGAAAAAAAGTCGTTATGAAGTGATGGATGATGATAAAGTTTATGAAAAAGTGATAGTCGTGCAATTTTACTGCGGAGACATAAATCCTGGAGACCTGCGCGTTTCTTTAAGGCTGTGATGCTGGTGTTACGTGAATAATCGGAGTAAATAAAACGAACGGCGCGGTTCTGCAATGATTCAATGTTATTTATTACGTAAGATTGGTAAGGGTCCCAAATAGCCGAGGCATATTCAAGCTGGAAACCGAAGGAAAGTGGTAGCTTGGAAAGCAAAGGCACATAATTGGCCCCCTGAAACATTGGACACCTCAGTCGTGCTTTAAACTACGTGGCGGTCCGTTCCCTTGGGGCAGTGGAAACTTTCAAATGACCTTTATAACCAAAGCCTTGCCACATTGGCTACCGATAAAAAAAAAAGAAGGGAAAGGTGCATAACTGGCCCCTTGGGGCAGTGGGCAGCTTACTCGCGGGTTAGGCTACGAAACAGATGAAGAGTGGGAGCTTCTAAAGCAAAAGAATGGTGCATAACTGGACCCCTGGGACAGTGGACACCATTGTCGCGCTTTAAGCTACGTAGCGTAGCGGTAGTCACAAATGTGCGCTGCATGCGTTGGCATTACACAACGTTGTGGCAGAAGCGCTGCAATGAAGCCGTAGGCCATCGGCGTACATTGTGTTCATTGGGGGTGACAACGCTTTGGACTGCGGTCATTTCAAGGCGGAAACCTTTAATGCTTCATCATTGTAAGCAGGAGTGTTCGACAGAAATGTCACACTTTTCAATTGGTCGAAATGGTCGTGACGTCACAGCGCGCGCATTTCAAACGGGGCTAATTGTACTTCGGCTAGTAACCGTGCAACCAATTAAAGGGATGATATACTGATGCTCCAAGTAAGTGCGCTTGAATTTAGTTAATTATTTAATTAAACAACTAGCCTAATTAACCTCTATAGTCAGACCAGATAAATAAATAAAACCGAGTAGGAAATTGGTCGAGTTGAGGAATCGAACCAGGGACTTCGGAGTGCGTGACGAGCTCACTAACCACTCCGACATGCCAGCTCGATGGTTTGAAATGAACAAAGGCACGTCCAGTGAATACGGTTTCTTCGTTCGCTCCCATCTTTGTCCCTTCCATTACGGCGAGGTTCAGGTGTCGATAGAGACATGCGAGACAGATTTAGTTTCCTCAAAAACCAATTTACCGACGAGCGAGGCGCACAGCCGGCCGGGTAAACTGATAAATTGGTTTTTGAGGAAAGCAAATGGCGCAGTATCTGTCTCTCATATCTCGGCGGACACCTGAACCGCGCCGTAAGAGAAGGGAGGAAGGTAGGAGTGAAAGAAGAAAGAGGGAAAGAGCTGTCGTAATGGAGGTCTCCGGTAAAATTTCGACCACCTGGCGATCTTTAACGTGCACTGACATCGCACAGCACACGGGCGCCTCTGGCGTTTCGCCTCCATCGAAACGCGGCCGCCGCGGTCGGGTTCGGACCCGGGTACTCCGGCTCGGTAAACGAGCGCCTTACCACTGAGCCACCCGCGGCGGTAAAGTGCTTTCGTCACTTCACCTCCGCTGCTCTGTGCGCATCCGCTGGGTTTCTATTAGCGACGGAGGCGCCCGTCGTCTGCTTACTACGTACCCCGGCCAGCGCAGCCCTAAACGGTTTGCGATGCTCTGCAAGTTCGGCTTAGCTTAGTTTATTAAGTTTTATTACCCTTTAATGCCTCATAATGTCGTTAGCCGCCCTGTCGGCAGCCGTGTCGGGAGATGTGTAGGGAGATGTGTTCGCGTTTCGGCGTCACTACTTAAAAAAAAACTGTGTCGAGGCTGAGAATCCAACCAGGGCCTTAGGCATTTGAAGTCATTAACTACTCATTTGGAATTTGAACTAGTCATTAAGCACTCATGACCAGTTAGCCGTAATTGGTTAATGATTAACTAGTGATGGCTATCAAGTCATGACTGGTAGTCATTAGTTAGTCATTAATCACCCATGATTGTTTAGTCATGATTGGTTAGTCTTGGCTAGTTATTCATTAACCAATATGACTAGTCATGACTGGTGAGTCATTAGGCATGGTTAGTGATGACAAATTATGACCAATGACTTATTATTCATGACCGGTTATTCATTAAGCAGTCATGACAAGTTAGTCATTAACTAGTCATGACTAGTTATGACTGATTAATGATTGATTTACTTATGGCTAGTCATCACTGGTTTGCCGCGGCTGGGTAGTCATGACTAGCTAGTCATTAAACAGACATGGCTAGTTCGTCATTAAGCAATGATGACTAATTGGTCATCAACTAATTAGTTATGACTAGCTAGTCATAAACCAGTCATCGTTTAACTAGTCATGACTAGTTTGCCATTAGCGAATGATGACTAATTATTCAATAACCAATCATAACTAGTATGTCATCAGTCATGACTAATAAGTTGTCACACAATTAGTCATGAGTGGTTAGTCATGACTAGAGACCGGATTTTAGGCAAATGCCTATTTTTTTCAACGCTTCGTAGGCGCACCATTTTTACATATGAGCACGAATTAGGTGTTGACAATATGTTTAATACTGTTTTATAGTGCCTATAAATGCCTATTTTGGGTGTCAGTGCCTATAAATGCCTATTTCCGGCGTCGGTGCCTAAAATTGCCCTATTTTACAGAAAAGGGGCCTTAAATACGCTGTGGTTTTGCTTTCAAATTCTTTTTGCTTTCGAATCCATTTCGGTTTTGAGTAGAACACGCACGTGGCAACATGAGATGACCTCGTCAGTTGGCTGTGGTGAACACTGCACCTACGCCGGCTGCGTACACAATACCAACCACGTCAGCCGAAAATATCGAAGCAACCTTTTTCCTATTTTCTGTCATTTTATCGTTGCGGCTTGTTGATGACTTTGGCGGTTAAAGTGGTAGTTGACCAGATGGCACCACATTTCGGAAAGTATACAGAACAAGTTATAGGTTCGTCGAAATAATTCCCAGTTGGTTCCAATTGAAACCAACTCTAAAATGTTCCATAAACCTGCTGGAAACAGTTTAACTGGTTAAAATTTCCACCTGGGTAACCTGCCTTACTTTCGTTCCTTGTGCCCCAGCCGCATGCCATCTTCATCAAATGGCATTTGGCAGTAATCTTGTTGGAGCAGGCCACACTAGACAGCTGGCAGTCCTGCATGCATACGAAAACGCATTCGTGCACTCAAACCATAGAGTAAATGACTCAATGACTGCTTCCAATGCTTTAACAGTGATTTCTAGATGGATGATGTTTATTTTACCATGGATCCTCGTGGATGTACGTAGGCCCGTGCAAAACTATGATTCTTTTCGACATATTCCGCATCAAGCAGCACTGTGTGTAACATTTTCTAGCATCACGTATTTATGGTTTCCAGACACTTCTGATGGCAAGCCCCATTTGATAGTCGCGTGGCTCCAGACACGTGAAGCCACAAACTATAAAACACTGTTTACACAAATGACAACATATTAAGGCGGAAGCCTTTAATGTCTCATCATTGTAAGCAGCAGTTGTCGACAGAAAATGTCACGCTTTTCAATTGGTGGAAACGGTCGTGACGTCACAGTGCACGAATTTCAAACCGGGCCAATTGTACTTTGGCTAGTAACCATGCAACCAATTGAAGGGATCGTATAGTGATGCTCCAAGTAAGTGGGACTGAGCTTAGTTAATTGCTTAATTACCCAATTAGCCTAATTCGCTTCACTAGTCAGGCCATATAAATAAATAAAACCGATTAAGAAATTGGTCGAGCTCAGGAATCGAACCCCGGTCTTCGGCGTGAGAGACGAGCATGCTACCCACTCCGCCATGCCTGCTTTTTTTTTTTTTTTCATGGTATTTATTTACATGGTTTTGTATACAAAGCATATATATACATGTGTGTGTGTGTATATACACACACAAAAACAACTATTTACAGAGCACCTAGGTAGGCGCTACGTGGCAGAAACATAATAGTAACATATTATAACTAAAAGGCCGGTAAAGATATACAGCGCATCAGGAGAGGAAACCAATCCGGTACAAAGTCCGATTTTTTGTAAATGTCCGTTACCTGCAGCAACATTCGGCTAAAGTGAATTCTGGGCGAAACAACAGGTTCAACGTTGCGATCTTGCATGCGCGTTTTCCAAAGACTATGAAGTCCAATCAGAAGAATCATATCATAAGGATTCGAGTCAGGTTGGGAAACAACAAGGTAGCGCACACTGTAGGAATTTAGGAGGAAATCTTTCTGTAGCGTCCTTTGCAACACATCCCAAAACAAAATCGCGTCTTTGCAGTCTATAAAACAATGTTCAATTGTTTCAGGCACATTGCACAAGCGACAGTTTACAGAAGACACAAAAATGTTTTTCCTATCGAGCCACGTCTTGACAGGTAGAGTTTCAGTGTGTAATTTATAGAAAGATGTTTTGGTGCAAGGAGAAATTGGCATTTTACGCACTCGCTTTAAAACATCATGACCCATGAGCCCAACGTAGACGGAACGATACAGTGGGGGCGGGAAGAGCATGGATATCAAATCCCTGTACAGATTTTTGCGCGAAACAGAGTATAAGTACTCATTTGAAAACCGAACTGTCAAAAAACGCACGGAGGCATAAACTTCCTGCATAAAGCCTAGTAAACGGGGTCGTTCAGTAAAATTGGAAGAAACTACTATGTTCGGAAGTAGAGTCATGAAGTTAACCTGCAAGAATGCTCTAATAATCGGAAGGGAACAAGCGCGAAAAAAGAAGAAACGGGCAACCAACTGTCTCACATACAGGTGCTCTAGGCCCAGGCCTCCTGCACAAACAGGCCTGAAAAGGTTATCACGCCGCATGGGCTCAAATTTGGAGGACCAAATAAACGTCGCAAATATACGATGGAAACGCTGTATGTAATGTCTGGCGCAGTGAAGGACCTGGAGTACGTAATAAATTCTTGTTGCCAGAAAGGTGTTGCAAGCCTGGGCTCGACCAAAAATTGAGAGGCGATGCGGTACAAACGTCTGAGCGTAACGCTCAACAGCCGGAACTCGCTCTCTCCAGTAATGGGCACTGGATTTGTAGGCATGAAGTGGAACGCCAACATATTTAGGAGGCACACAAGACCATTCTATGCCAGCGTACAGAGGTGGAGTTGTGCCCCATGAACCAAACCATAGGCCAGAACTTTTGGAGCGATTCATTTGAGCACCAGAAACGATGCCGAATTGATCGATTGTGGACAACACATTATCAATGCTGGGCTTGTCAATGCAGAAAAATGCAAGGTCGTCAGCATATGCCAGCAATTTGACTTCATTACCCAAAATAGGGAACCCATGGATATTACTGTTACGCAAAACACTCAAACAAAGCGGTTCCAGGTAAAGAGCAAAAAGCAGAGGAGACATCGGACAGCCTTGCTTCACAGAAGAGCGGATTGGCACAGGGTTCGAGAGCTGGCCATTAATGATCAATCGTGTTGAACAGTTGCTGTAGCAAAGTTGCACCCCTTTAAGTACAGTAGAACCCACGTTTGCTCGCTCTAGAAGTGAAAACAGAAATGAATGGCGTACGCGGTCAAATGCTTTCGCAAGGTCAATCTGAAGGAGGGCAAGCTGCTCATGACAGCTGGAGGAATATTCAAGTATTGTCCGCGCAATGTGCACATTACTTTGAATGGAGCGGCCTCTCAAACCGCAAGTCTGGTGAGATCCAATGAGTACCGACATTGCAAATTGCAGGCGATTTGACAAGACTTTAGCAAAAATTTTGTAATCCACATTTGCCAATGTAATGGGCCGATAACCTTCTACGGAGCGCAGTTTTCCTTCATCAGTAGTTTTCGGAATTAGGACTGTGTGGCTTTTTGTAAAAGACCATGCCTGCCATGCCCGCCATGCCTGCTCGATGGTTTGGAATGAACAAAGGCGCTTCTAGTGAATACGGTGTCTTCACTCACTCTCATCCTCCTCCATTCGCTTCCCGCGAGGTTTAGGTGTTCACCGACAAATGAGAGACAGATACATTTCCTTTCCTCAAAAACCAATTTACTGACGAGCGAGGCGTAGAACCGAATGGGCGATGGCGTTCTATGGACTCCTTGGCAGCGTTGCAAGACGCTGTCGCGTTCCACTCTTAGGGGCATCAGTGACCACACTTTAGGTCAAAATAGTGCCCCCCTGAATTTTGTGAGACAGTTACTGTGTAATTTGCTTTCCTCAAATACAATTTTCATTTTCTTCATTACGGCTCCTTTTTATCTATCTTATTTCACTCCCACTTCCTCCCTTCCTCTACGGTGCGGTTCAGGTGTCCACCGAGATGACAGAGAATTACTGCGCCATTTCCTTTCCTCAAAAAGCGTTGCGTTCAAAGGGCAAGGCATCGCGCTGAATGGGTGGTGTTCCGTGGACTCCCTGGCAGCGCTACATCGCGCTGTCGCGTTCCACTCCTAAAGGCGAAGCTTAAGCCTGATTAATTAGCAGTTAATTAGTATTCATGCATTAATCAGTAATTAACCATTAATTAGCGATTTGTCATCACTTAGTAATTGGTACTCAATTATATGTGACGCCACCAGTGCCACAGAAACAGCGAAGGTGGTGCGGATAACGCTTCCGCCTCTACCCACTTTAGACAGTCAAAGTGCCCCCTGAATTTTTATTAATGTTGAAGCATCGTGTATGCCTGCAATAAATAAGTTCAATTCCTGTGTGAGCGAAGACTGAACTCATTTGTCAGGTGCTTTGCACTGACAACGTTTCTATCAATTTCTAAATACATGGCCTCCTGTTAAGGTGTTCATTGTTTCTACTTTTGTACACGACAAGCGAATTGTTTGTTTCGAGGTATACGAAAGTGTTTTAAAATTATTGGTAACCGTCCCTTTTGCTCTGCTGAAGCATGTGTATTGTACGAAATGTTGCGTGACAGCTTTAAATAAAAATGGCTTCTAATGTTCGCACCTTGCTTAAGGTCCCAAATTATTCCTGCTGTGTTTTTGTTTTATTTTATGGAAGATATTGCGCGCTGAAGTTCGGAACTGTGTGCACTTTTGATAAAGTTTATAGTGCCTATTTTTCTCCGTTAGGTGCCTAAAATGCAATTTTAGCCGCCTATTTATGGCGCCTAAAACGTGCTTTTTAGTGCCTAAAAATCCGGCCTCTAGTCATGACTAGTCATGACTGGTTAGTCATTACTCATGGTTTGTCAGGACTGGCGAGTCATTAAACAGTCATGACTGGTTAGTCATTAACCAGTCATGACGAGTTATGACTGTTGAATGACTAGTTAGTCATGACTAGTCATGACTGGTTTGTCATGACTAGCTAGTCACTAACAAGACACGACTAGTTCGTCATGAACCAATCATAGCCAGTTAGTCATCAACTAATTAGTCACCACTATCTAGTCATTCACCAGTCATAAATAGTCATCACTGGCTAATGACTAACCAGTCATGACTCCTTAATGACTAACCAGTCATGACTTACCATAAGTAATGACTAACCTCTCATGACTAGTCATGACTAACCACTCATAACTAATTGGGTCACAGCTAATTAGTCATGACTCATGACATACTAGTCATGATGGGTTATTGACTAAGAGGTCATGATTGGTTAATGACAAACTAGTCATGACTAGTTAAACGATGACTGGTTAATGACTAGCTAGTCATGACTACCCAGCCATGACAAACCAGTCATGACTAGTCATTAGTAACCAGTCATAACTAGTCATGACTGGTTAATGAATAACCAGTCATGACTGCATAATTAATAGCCGGTCATGACTAATCAGACATTGGTCATAATTTGTCATGACTAACCATGCCTAATGTCTCACCTGTAATGACTAGTCATTAATGGTTGATGAATAACTGGTCATGACTAACCAATCATGCCTAAATATTCATGGCTGATTAATGACTAACTAATGACTATCCAGTCATGACTGGTTAGTCATCACGAGTTAGTCATTAACTAATCATGGCTAACTAGACATGAGTGCTTAATGACTAGTTCAAATGCCAAATGAGTAGGTAATAATTTCATATGCCAAAGGCCCTGGTTGGATTCTCAGCGTCGACACAGTTTTTTTTAGGTAGTGACGCCGAAACGCGGACACATCTCCTTACACATTTCCCGACTCGCCAGCTAACGACATTATGAGACATTAAAGGCTAATAATAACCTTAATAAACTAAGCTAAGCCTAACTTCCAGAGCATCGCAAACCGATATCACTGACCTCATGTGCGGGCAAGCTTATGGAGACGATGGTACGGGATCGCCTCTCTCCATACCTGGAGAGTAAGGGCTTCTTTGCAGTCACCATGTTCGGGTTTCGCCCTCACATGTCTGCACAGGATGTCCTTCTCCAGCTGCACAGGGATGCAATACGACCCACAACTATGCAACACAATGACAAAGCCATCCTCGCCCTTGATCTGAAAGGGGCTTTCGACAATGTGAAACACGGAAGCATCCTGGCCAACTTGAGTTCTACCGATTGTGGGGCTAGGACCTACGCGTATTTAAGAGATTTCTTGTCTAATCGCCAGGCCTTTCTTCGATTGAGGGCGAGGAATACGGCCCTTACATGATGGGAACACGGGGTACCCCTCAGGGAGCAGTGTTATCACCGCTCCTGTTCAACATTGCTATGATGCGCCTCCCAAGCCAATTGGCCCGGGTGGAAGGCATTCAACACGCGTTATATGCAGATGATATTACAATCTGGACCACTCAGGGGAGCCTTGGGGACATGGAGGACCGCCTTCAGCAGGCTGCTTCCATAGTCGATGCGTATGCTAATGACTGTGGGCTCCAATGTGTTCCAGCGAAATCAGAGCTTCTGCATGTCAGAGCGAACCCAAAGGGTAGGACAGCAATACACATCTCTCTGTCAGGAGGTCCTATTAGAGAGGTGGAGGAGCTCCTTATTCTGGGCCTTTTCATTCACCAGAGACTCAGACCGGACTCCACTATTGCGAAACTCAATAGAGTAGGCGAACAGGTAGGGCGCATGATCCGCCGCGTTTCCACCAAGCGGGGTGGTCTGCGGGGCAGGGACGCGCTTCGGCTCGTCTAAGCCTTCGTGACTAGCCGGATCCTCTACGCCGTGCCATATCTCCGCACTACTAAGCAAGACGAGGCGCGAGTAGACGCCATCATCCGCAAGGCAACTAAGCGAGCCCTGGATCTCCCGGTGCTACCTCTAATGCCAAACTCAAGGCATTGGGGGTGCTAAACTCCTACCAGGAGCTGCGGGAGGCCCACCTCGTGAACCAATACACGCGGCTCACGCAGACGGCTCCTGGGCGCCGCCTGCTAAACCGCTTACACATCCAACACGACTGCACTCCAGAGGAGGCGGAGCGTATCCCAGTACTATGGCGCCATATGCTCTGGGTCTCCCCGCTCCCCTGTAACATGGACACCGACATGCATGAAAACAGACGACAAGCGCGGGCTCGGGCTCTTGAGAGACAACACGGCTCCCCACCCGGTGTATATAATGTAGACGTAGCAGGGCCATCGCCCACAGGATTTTACTCGGCCGCTGTCGTTCACCAGGAAATGCACGTTGATGGACTCTCCTTTCGAGCCCCGAATTCAATGCGGGCCGAGGAAGTAGCGATAACGCTTGCTGCCGCCCACGCCAATTCGAGAATAATCATCACGGACTCCCGAAAAGCATGTGAACATTACTTGGCAGGGGAGATCTCCCCCTTAGCTGCTTGTATTCTACGACGGACTGCCACTGATCCAACACCCAAACGAATCATTTGGGCTCCTGGCCACCAGGGCTTACGAGGTAATGAGGCCGCTGACGCGGCTGCCCGAGCGCTTACTCACCGGGCTCCTCATCCCAGCTCTTCTGGCTCGGAGACTAACCAGCCGCTGCTGCGATTCAGGGAAATATTAACACATTATAGCGACAACCACCGCCTTTTCCTGGCCCCTGCAAAAGGGCTGAGTAAGACGGAGCAGCGAACTTTAAGGCGCCTGCAGACAGGTACTCTACTCTGTCCTGCAGTAATAAAACATTACGATCCTAACACGGATGGGCGATGCCCACACTGTGGGGAGACCTGTGATACCTTCCACATGGTGTGGGCATGTACTCAAAATCCCCACCTCCCCCCTTCCCCTACCCCTTCCAGAGAGGCATGGGAGACTGCCCTCCTCAACTGCTCCTCGCTTGAGTCCCAAAGGGCTCTGGTGAAACGGGCGAAAGACGGGGCCTCGTCGTGCGGTGTCCCGGACTAGGGACGCCGACCATGTAGCGGGGCCACTCTGTGGCTCCCAAACTCTTTTTCACAAAATAAAAGTTTTCACCACCACCACCGTGGTGGCCGCGGCACGTAGTACGCAGACGAAGCGCGCCTCCGTCCCTAACAGAAACCCAGCGCATGCGCACAGAGCAGTGCAGGTGAGATGAAGTGACGAAAGCACATGACCACCGAGGGTGGCTCAGTGGTAAGGCGCTCGTCTACCGAGCCGGAGTACCCGGGTTCGAACCCGACCGCTGCGGCCGCGTATCCATGAAAGCGAAACGCAAGAGGCGCCCGTGTGCTCCTCAGATATGTTGGGGGACAGATATGTGACGGCATCGCCGGAAACCTGTCCAGCAAACGTGCATGGCAACTCCTCCGACACCTCATTGACCCCACACGCACCAAATCAGTAGCACAGCACCACGTGACACGCCTCACACATGAACACATTGACGATCCCGACACCCTTCTAGACACACTTCAAACCATGTACACATCTCCAGGCGGCCCCATACCTCTACCGCACTACACAGGACAAGCAAATCCAACACTCGACACCGACATCACGGAGACGGAAGTCAGAGCGGCCCTCCTGACTCTCCGCGCCAACTCCGCACCTGGTGCAGACCAAATCACAAACTGCATGCTCCGTAATCTGGATGACCAATCGATCACCCACATTACGAAATACTTCAACCAGTGCTGGAGGGAGGGCAACCTCCCGCAGTCCTGGCGCCACGCGAAGGTAATATTTATACCAAAACCCAACAAACCACTCACCATTCAAAACCTTCGCCCGATTTCGCTAACCTCATGCCTCGGGAAGCTCCTCGAGCATGTTGTGTTAGCGAGACTCACAAGTCACATGGCGGACAACAATCTCTACCCGCATAGCATGGTGGGATTCCGCCCTCATCTATCCGCACAGGATGCCATGCTGCAACTCACACACGACCTTTTTGACCCGCTTCTAACAGGTCACACCAAGGCAGTCTTAGCTTTGGATCTCTCCAAAGCTTTTGATCGCATTGAACATCAGGCGATCATGACTGCTCTATCCCCATTGAATGTGGGTGTGCGCACGTATGCCTACATTCAAGCATTCCTGACTGACCGCACGGCTGAGATACACTTCGGCCCTCTGTCTTCCACCTCCTACACACTTCAGAGTATCGGCACCCCTCAAGGGTCCGTCCTTTCCCCCTTTCTCTTTAACATAACCCTCATACCCCTCGCCCGGAAATTGGCAACTATTCCCCACCTCAAGCACACTCTTTATGCCGACGATATCACCCTGTGGACCACCCACGGCAGTGACGGCGACATAGAGAACACCTTACAGGAAGCAGCCACCCTCACCCAAAATTACGCACGGACCATCGGACTGTCTTGCTCCCCAGAGAAGTCCGAACTGCTCCTCATCCGGCCTAAGAACCACCGCTGTCCCCGCTCCCCCATTGCCATTGAATTGAATGGTTACCCGGTACCTGAGGTTGGCACCCTCCGTGTATTGGGCTTGCACATCCAGAACGATGGCAAAATCACCACCACCCTCAAGAAACTCATGCAGGTTGCAGGCGCGATATCGCACCTCATCCGCAGGGTTTCGGGACATCATAGAGGCATGAAGGAGCGTGACCTATGTCGCCTCATTCATGCCTTTGTCCTCAGCCGTGTACTGTACACTACCCCATACTTACAACTATCCAAACATGACATAAACGCTTTGGATGCTTTGATTCGCAAGGCATTCAAGGTAGCACTTCATCTTCCCCTCAACACACCCACAGACAGATTACTAGGCCTGGGCCTCCACAACACGATCGGGAAACTGGTGGAGGCCCACCGACAGGCCCAATACATCAGGCTCACAAAAACTTCCACAGGTCGGTATATCCTGGACTCCCTGGGAATCAAAATACCGGCCAACGACCCAACCCTTCTCGCCATCCCACGATCCCTTCACCGAGAGCTTCTCATCAGGCCGCTCCCGAGGAATATGCACCCGTCCCACCATGAGCAGCGCCGCAGAGCCCGTGCGAAGGCACTCCATCGAGCATACGACCCCCAGCCGGACGCCGTATGGGTGGACGCTGCCTGCACGGGTGATGAAGCGACAGCAGCTGCGGTGGACTCCTCTTCATCCACCCTCCTCACACTACCTCTCCCTCCAGATACGTCCCCAGAGGCTGCAGAGGAAGCCGCCATTGCACTTGCTATAACCCGCACGGAAGCCCGGTATATTTTAACTGACTCTAAAACTGCGATTCTAAATTTTGCTCGAGGCCGAGTTCATGTCCCTGCTTTTGGCATACTGGACTCGCCCGATGCACCCCAGCCCCGCCAAGTGGAGCTGATATGGGTGCCTGCGCACTCCGGGAATCCCGGAAACGAGGCCGCCAACCTTTTAGCCCGAGGTTCTTTAAACCGGGCTCAGGTGGCCTCGGATCGGGGATTCACGAAGGATCGCATGCACTCATTCAGTGAGCTGACCCAGGCATACAGAGCCTCTCGCCAGCTCTACCCCCCGCCCAACCCCTCCCTAGATAACAGACACGCAACACTCTGGCGCAGATTACAAACACATACTCTCCCCTCGCCCCTTACCCTAACCCACTATCATCCCTCCTTCCCCACTCCTGCTTGCGCCCTATGCCCTGAACCCTTCGCTTCTTCCCTCCACATCCTTTCCCTCTGCCCGGCGGACCCTCCCCCGCGGGACCTAGAGAACCTCAAGACCTGGGAGGACTGGGAGACCCTGCTGCACTCGGGGGACCCGGCCGTGCAGACCATCGCCACCGGCCGTGCTGCCAGTGTTATGGACCTCAGGAACATAAACACTTGAGTGCAGTGGGGGCGTGCGGGGACCCTGGGGCGTGCCCCGAATTCCTTTGTAAATAAAGTTTTCTCTCTCTCTCTCTCCCGTGTGCTGTGCGATGTCAGTGAACGTTAAAGATCCCAGGTGGTCGAAATTATTCAATAGCCCTCCACTACGGCACCCCTTTCTCGCTTTCTCCTTTCACTTCTACTTTTCTGCCTTCTCTTACGGCGCGGTCCAGGTGTCCACCGAGATATGTGAGACAGATAGTGCGCCATTTCCTTTCCTCAAAAACCAATTTACCAATTTACCTCTCCCGCCAGGGTGTTTCGCGAGGACGCCGCCTGGGGATAAGCGCATGCGCATTCATGTCTTGCAACAGGAGGATTGACTGATATTGTTGCGCTTCTTTAGCAGGTTCCAGTTTGTTTTAGCGAAACTGGGAACTAGAAATAAACACTTCTGCATAAGATCACTCACACTGCAGTTTTCCGTAATGAGAACTGAGCGATGTAAAGTTGGAGACGGAAGATTCTTGAAGCTAATTACTTTTACAGGGTGCTGCAGTTGGCGCACCTTCAGGAGTGGCTTCGAAGCCGCGTGGGCGTTCAGATCCAAGGTTCATCAACTGTTAATAACGCTTTCTTTCATTCAAAAGAGGCCGTGCGCGGTGTCGGTGCGCGTTCATCGTATTTAGTGAGCGTGCTTCCCCCCGCGATGCCTGGACATTATGGACCCTTTGAACATTCTGTGCTGTGAATGATTTTGTGTGAACGGCGACAGCAGTCGCCGTCGTGTTCTTGTTTCATAGCTTGTTTGTACCGAGCGACACTAGTCGCTGCCTTGTTGTTTTTGTCTTTGTGAGGGACTATGGTCCCTTTGTATGAATAATCAGTCCAATAAACTTCTCTTCAAAAGAGGCCGCATTGTCCTTATTCCTAAAAAGTCTCCTACGTCGACATGTCCGGCAGACTGGCGCCCTATCACCCTGCTAAATTCAGATTACAAAGTATTAGCAAAATTACTCGTTCGTCGTCTACGAGCTCTCCTCCCGTCACTTATTTCCTGCCACCAGGTTTGCTCCATCCCATGCCGTGAAATACACAGTTTATCTTCTGTAACGCGAGACATCCTAGCGTATACTTTACGACGGCGCGCACAGGGTCTTCTTGTTTCCCTTGATCAGGAAAAGGCGTTCGACTTCTTAGAGCACGAGTACATTTACGGGATGCTGGATGCTTTCGGCTTCCCATCTTCTTCCGTGCTTCTCATTAAAGAGATGTAAAGAGATATTTCAAGCACTCTGTTCCTCGATGACCGGGAAAGTACCGCATTTGATGTTCGCCGCGGCGTCCGTCAAGGTTGTCCGCTCTCCCCCCTTTTGTTTGTCTTAGCATTAGAGCCTTTCCTCTTGGCAGTCAATCGCCACTCCTTTATTCGAGGTCTGGCTTTGCCAGGCAGCGAAGCGGTACGCGTCACTGCTTATGCAGACGACATCACTCTGTACTTAGCTGATGAATACAGCCTGCTTGAAACTTTAAATGTTTTCCGTGAGTACGCCTCCTTGTCTGGGGCTGCTCTTAATTACTCGAACAGTTGTTACTTTTTTGTGGGGTCTACCCAGACACGTATTACATTTTCAGTACCTTTGCAGTGGTGGGCGCAGATGTGCAATTTAGGTGTGACCTACGACTGTGCTGGAATATGGAATGGTGTGTGGTCTTCGGTCGTCGAAGACATTACAGCTCGTGTGCGAAGGGCGCAGACATTCGATTTGCCTCTGCTTGAGAGGCGCTACCTGGTTCAGTCCGTCATGCTCGGTGCCTTCTGGTACCTCTGCTACACTGTTAAACCACCCCTTCGTGTCATAAGGCGAGTGCAGACTACAGTTTTTTCGTTCTTTTGGTCAGGCGGAACCGAGCTTGTGGCCCGTACTGTTCTTGGACAACCACGGGAGAGAGGAGGGTTTGCCTTTCCAAATTTGTCCGTCACGTCCTCGCTGTTAGCGTTGAAGAGTATTTTTCGTGTCCTGCTAGGAAACGCGTCTCCGGCGCGAATCCTGGCTCGGTACTTTTTGGGCCCTTCTTTACGCTTTTTGGATCCGGCGGCCCTTGTTAATCATGGACCCCAGTCAGAGCAACCTACAGCTTTCTACGCTTCATCAGTGGCCTTTTACAGGCATGTTAGAGCAGTAGCACCTGCTGTCAACATCGTTGCAGACCGTGTGGTGGACATTATGGGCACGCTATTGTTACCTGTTGTGCCGGCGTCTCGCCGCTCACCTATGCGCCGGGTTCAGTGGGCGCGTTTAGCGTCGACACCTCTCCCAGATCTCCTACATGACTTTGTCTGGAAACTTGGCTGGGCAGTGCTCCCTACTTGTGATCGGTTAGAACGGTGGGGTGTGTTACGCTCCAGTACCTGTCCGAATTGCCCGCTCCCGGAATCTAATCGCCACGCTACAGTCACCTGTGTTGTAGCGCGTCTTTTGGCGCGCGGTTCATGCGGGATTTCGTGGGCAGGGCATTTCGTGCTTCGTCTCCCGCGGCCGCTTCCCCAGCGGCCGTTTTGCTCGCCTGTTAATAGTTGCAGGTCTTTTTAGTTTATGGCGCAGTCGATGCGTCGCGGTCGCTAGTGGCTTTCGAGGCCGCGCTGTGTGGCCAATTCTCGGCCGTCTCCGACGGGAGCTGATCAGTTTTTTGTCCGAGGAACTCTTTTTCTTGGGTGAGGAAGAGTTTCTCCGACAGTGGTCATGCCCATTTATTTCTGTAAATAACGGTCGTATTGTCTTGGTTTTTAGGCCAAACTGGCGCTAAAGTATCCTTTTCAATGTTTCAATGTCCAATTATTGCCTTTTCGCTCTTCTGACAATCGGTATAAATGCATTCCTATTTTACATCGCCCATTCCTGTTAGTTACTTGGAAATTTTTGTGGTACCTCTTTAATTGGCTCGCCTTACATGTGTCATGTGTTCTTGTAAATGTGAATGTATCTAGTAACCTTGGCAGGTGTACATATGTAAATAAAACTTTTTCTAAACATCTTGTTTTGTTACTGCTCTATTTGAAGCCAGTTTTGCGACGGCCGCGAATTTTATCTTTCAAATGATCTTCAGAACCGAAACCCATGCCACGTTGGCTGCAGATTAAAAAAATATAGTAATGGTGCATTACTGGCGCCCTGACAGGGTGGACATTTTAGTGCCGCTTTAAGCTGGAAACCGAAGGAGAGTGGTAGCTTGGAAAGCAAAGGCACATAACTGGCCCCCTGAAACATTGGACACCTCAGTCGTGCTTTAAGCTACGTGGCGGTCCGTCCCTTTGGGGCAGTGGAAACTTTCAAATGACCTTTATAACCAAAGCCTTGCCACATTGGCTACCGATAAAAAAAATGGCTGAGGCTTAACTTGGTCAAGCCTGGAGAATGCGAAGCATCATCGTGTCTCGTAATTTGGAGGCGCACAACCACAGCGACGGCGCGAGGTGGGCCCCCGTTTCTCCACTGTCGTGACGTCATCGTGCCACGTGGTGTGACGTCATGTATCACGTGATTTGGAGGCGCACAACCACAGCGACGGCGCAAGGTGGGCCCCCGTTTCTCCACTGTTCTGACGTCATCGTGTCACGTGGTGTGACGTCATGTATCACGTGATTTGGAGGCGCACAACCACAGCGACGGTGCGAGGTGGGCCCCCGTTTCTCCACTGTCGTGACGTCATCGTGTCACGTGGTGTGACGTCATGTATCACGTGATTTGGAGGCGCATAACCACGGTGAAGGGCTGAAGTGGTAGCTAAAGTAGTATGCTTCGCATAAAAAGAAGGGAAAGGTGCATAACTGGCCCCTTGGGGCAGTGGGCAGCTTACTCGCGGATTAGGCTACGAAACAGATGATGAGTGGGAGCTTCTAAAGCAAAAGAATGGTGCATAACTGGACCCCTGGAACAGTGGACACCTTTGTCGCGCGCCGCCGCGGTGACTCAGTGGCTATGGTCCTCGTCTGCTGACCCAAAAGACGCGGGTTCGATCCCGGCCGCGGCGGCTGGAATTTCTTTGGAGGAGAAATTCTAGAGGCCCGTGTACTGTGCGATATCAGGGGCGCGATTACGAGTTGCTCAAAATCGTCTCAATCGGAAAGTGTCTCAAAAAGTGTCTCATTTGCCCCGTTCCTATTGGTCGGTCGTGACCAGCGGCCATATTGGTTTTTTGCGTCACCGGCCGACGTCAGAAGTGCGCCAGAAGTGGTGACGTTGCTTGCCTAATTATGCGAGCCGATTGAGACGATTTTTTGAGACTGGAACGAGTGATCTCAAACCGCTCGAGACAGAAAATGGCGGTTGTTTACATGGCCGGTGGCCGCGCGAGCAGCGGTGCAAGAGGGTGCATGAAGACGGTTTTGACGCGCCGGGGGAGTTGTTTCGACGTTTTGACATAGGAAGGAGCATAACGGCTGTGCGACGAACTCGCCGTTGAACTTGGAGGTGTGCGGGTGAGTGCGCGGTCAGTGGAGCGGCAAGTGCCTGTGCGCGCCTTCGCCGCCGGTGGGTTTCAAGACACCGTCGGAAATGAAGTAAACGTCGGCGTAGCCCAACCGACTGTGAGCAAGTGTTTGCGGTGAGTTGCGGAGACCACTGTCAAAGTTAAGTCGCAGAAGGTGCGCGCTTTCCGGCGAGACCCCCAAGACAAGGCGGCGGCGAAGGAGGACTTGCTTCGCATAAACTTTCGCCACCGCAGTATCCCCGGCGGCGTCATCCGAGCATCATCCGAACGGAACGGCAACAACACCAACACGAATGACAAGTGCTTAACCCGAAGCGGGCGGCATGAGTTGGTTACGAGGCGTCGTGAGTGATTGTTGGCGCAGTGACCGGGCGCGTGCCGGCTCTTAATTCCCGCAGTGAGATTGCAAGCTCCCAGCAGCTGCACCGGTCTGCTCCCGTGTGTCGGCAGTTGCTGCAGTGTGATTATTCATAGTCGCCGGGTATTTTCGGAACAAAAATAAATAGAATCACGCATCGCCCTTGGAGCACATTTGCCATCGATAGCAGCCTAGGTGAGTTCACACTGGCGAGTCGCGGAGGTCGCGCGACAGGCTTAAATCGATTTGTTACGCTCCCTCCCCGCTTTACATGTGCTTCGCAAACCGTGAATAATTGACCGAAATCGGTCGCCTAGAATACTAGCGCGACGTTTGCAACTCGCCAGTGTGAACTTGCCTTGAAGCTGCCTTCGCCGGTCTTCGAGCCAAGCGCTACTTGCAAATTGATTTCGGCAGGCTCGTAGCGATCACTGCCTTTAAACAGATTTTTCCGCGCTCTTAAAGGCCCCCTGCCCACCCGCGGCCAGCAGACACTCTCTACCTCACTTTGAGCGAGCCTCCTCTCCTTCCATTCCCTCCTCGAAATTTTTCTCTCCCGCTCCTCGTCGAGTAGGCTCGGCAAGGCAAAATCACCCCTTCCTTCTCCGGTGTAAGCCGGAGGCGTGGTGTCTGTGGAGTGCGTCACAGGGCGACGTCATGGCCCCGCCTTCAATAGAATTCTTTTCTTGGTTTTTGCATTTTCTCCGCACACTGAACGATCAAGAGGCGCGATCGGCTCGACCACCTAGACTTGTTAGCGAGCGCATCCTTTCATACATCTGTTTGTCATTCCCAGTTAACGAGCCACCTTTTCATTTTCTTTTAGGCCTCCCCACCGTTTCACGAGCG
Organism: Amblyomma mixtum; assembly: GCF_055824585.1. Taxonomy (NCBI): domain Eukaryota; kingdom Metazoa; phylum Arthropoda; class Arachnida; order Ixodida; family Ixodidae; genus Amblyomma; species Amblyomma mixtum. The sequence goes on along the minus strand of NC_143021.1, from coordinate 74,235,309 downwards.
GAGGGGCGGAAGTCGGTTGTGTTCGAAACACACGGCGAAGCGCGGACCCGGCAACGGCCCGTTTGCTTTTCTCCATGCGTGTTTGTATTCTGTGTGTTTGTGTCTTTTCTCCGCTCCAAAGCATATGTCATTCATTGGAGTCAAGGCGTACGCAAGATGCACGAAAGATAAGCGGTATGTGTGCGGAGCGGTAAACCCTTACAAAAATGACTTTTTAGCTTCAGTTGACGCCTTGTTGAGCTCCTGTTGAATCAACTGGAAACCAACATGAACTCAATGTATGTTGAGCCTGCTCAACACCTGCTACACGGAATTTTTGTTGAGCGTAGTCAAGAGATTTACTGTTGAGCAATTTCTGTTGAATTTCAGTTGAATCATCTCAAAGCAGCCGTTTCTAAGCCTAACTAAATGAAATCATTTCGACATGCATCGTGCAAACAGAACCTGATCACATTACACATATTAAGAACACATGCAGCACCCGTTAAAACTCTCATAAACCGCTCAAAGTCATTTTCTTGCAAAGAAAAATTGCTAGTAGTGCAATATGCTCCTTCAGGCATGCCTTCTTTGGAGGATTCGTATGTGCTCTCATAAAAAAGGGCGCTTAATTAATGCTTTATTTATGTTGTTTATGAATGAATCAAGGTCGTCAAATAATAGACCGTTGCATATGGGCTTGATTACTTCTACTACACATAAAATAAACAAATATTAATAGTAATAACTGAGATAACTTTGCTGATTGGCAGGCCATAACCTGCGCAGGTCCGGACACCCCTTAGTAGGAATATATAAGGGCGAAGCCGAGGTTGCACTTAAGATCGTAGGCTGAACTCTTAGTCAGTTCATTGAGGTCGCCAGAACTTTTCACTTACCATTCCATGAGCGAGCATATCTCATTAAAACCAGTATCATAGCATCTCTTTTCTACGTCGCCAAAATTGCGCGCCCTCCTCGCCGCGTCCTTCAAAGGTTAGCCACCGCGTGTGGTTCTTTCTTTTGGGACGGTAAGACGGAGAGCGTGGGAAGGGTTTTCGTTCGTCTTCCTACAAACATGGGTGGTTTTAGCATCCCAGACCTCGAGATCATGTGTCGCGTGTTGGCCTTAAGGGCCATGTGGGATCTTATCTCCAACACAACTTACCGAGACAGAAGGCTCTCTGCCTACTTAATGGGGACATCACGCCGTTTCTTTGACCTATCAGATTGGAAGGGCCCTGCGGCTGAGAAGCCACCAGCATTTTATTCATATGTGGTGAGATCGCTACATTTTCTAAAAACCATCGTGCCGGAATGTCAACTGAAAGAATTGTCCGCAAGTGAAACGTGTGAACATGTAGCTTTTCTCACTCTCAATGAAGACCAGCGCAGGAAAGCACGAAAAAGAAAGCGGAAACAGGGTGTTGCTGTCTCCCTCCCTGCAGATGTACATAATTTCACCTGGCTTAGAAAATGGGAAGCGTTGCCCACAGCCGACCGCCTTGCGACGTGGGGCGTGGCGCCCTCCGCCTCATGCCCGCAATGCGGTCGAACAGAAACCTTAACTCATACCACTTTTGAATGCCCAGTCGCACGCAGCTTTTGGAGACTAGTGTCCCGCATGTTCGAAATTCGTGTACAATGGCACAGTCGCCACCGTGACGCCTTTGTTTATCTCATAATGTGCATTGGCACCTATGTGCTCTGGAAACGGAGAGGACTGGCTCTCTTGCGGGGACGCCCGCAGAGAGCTATGTTTCCTCTGTTGCATCGCCTCCGAACGTTGCTTTTGAAACATTTAAATGAGGAACTTGTCGTGCAGGGGGAGGAAGCCTTCCTCCTGCACTGGTCCACTAGATTCATTGTTGTTGTGAACAAAAGAGTCACCACGCCTATCCTTCCATACTAGGAAGGTTGACAAGTGCTGTGTTTTCTGTTTTTTCCGTTTGCCTGTTTGTACATAAGTACGAGATGGGTTTACATAAAACCAGCTCTTCTTATCTTGAACTGTAAAAATCGACCACTTGTGATGTGATTTTGAATGCAGTCCACATTGTGAACTTGTTGAACATGTCTGTTGAATTGTAGATCTTTTGGTAAACAATAAATTCTCTTAAACAGCCTCGTGTGCAGTACTCTCCCAAGCTCTTTATCTGATGGAGGTGTAGGGCTAGAGTGTATGTATTTATGTATATTTATATACATACGTGTTTGTGCGTATATGTGGAGCACTACGTCACAGGGGATGATGGCTTCACGTAAACGAGAAATTGCATCAATAAATATCAATATACCGCCGAAAAGTGCATTGGTAGTCGGTCCATCTGGCACAATACGAATGTATTCCCAGGATTTTTTTGCTTTTTTACCCCAGCCAAGATTAAGAATAGCGTGTTGATTCCCTCCCGTAATTCCAACATGAATTCAACATGAACGCAAAGCAGAAATTTCATTGAGAAGGCTCAACTCTAGCACAGTGGCCACTTTTCCAATGAGTTTCAACTCGGCCACAATAATACACCAACACTAGCCCATCCTGGTCACAACAAAAATTCAACATGTCGTGTTGAGTCTGCTCATGAGAACTTCAACACTGTCTCAAGAAGCATTTTTGTAAGGGAAGTGGGCGAGCGAGGGAAAGGCTCTGCTGCACTACTAATTAAAACCTTGTTTTGGGGGGCTCGCATAGAAGAAAAGAAACTGAGAAGGGAGCGCGCACGCAGAGCGTCTCGTGACGGGATCACGGCAGGGGGGGGGGGGGAGGGGGGGGGCGAGCCAACTCCCTCAGTTTTACTGTTTTTTTACTTTTTATGGCTAGGGTTCAAGGGTGTCGCCGCACGCTCCCTCCGCAGTTTTTTTTTTTTTGTTCCTTCATGCGGGTTTGTAGGCATGAGCCAGAACAGAAGGCGCTGCGGAAAGCGTTGTGCAGACGACGCGACGCCAAGGCTACGCCCAACCTTCTCCCGTCAGTCAGAACGATGCACCAATGGAGTGCCTTTAGCGAAAGTAGCCCCCCTTGACGTCAGCGGGGTGCAGAGTAGTGGGCCGGGCCCGTTTTTGAAGGAAGGAAAGAACGAACGGGCTTTGATTTGAATTTTCGCAGCTTTTCGGGGCGCGCATGGCTCTAGTATTTTGCAGAGGTTATCTTCGATGCCTCATCTATGCAGTGGGCTTGTTTTTCAAAAATGTCCGGACCCTGGTCAGTGGCCCTTTAAGACGTCTGCGCAGTACTTTGATTCTACGTAATGTGTAAAAAAATAGGACAGCCCTCGAATCAGCTGATTTTTTTTTCTGTCTGCCATGTTTACGATGGGTGAATATGTGGGTGGAGGGATAAGGCTGAATGTAGCTGAATCCTTTGAATCAGACGGCAGCTCACGCCACCTAGCCGACGCTTTTCCAGCGTCAGTGCACTCTCGCGGCAGCAAAAGTGACTGAAGAGCGAACTTAATTGCAGAACTGAGGACGCTTCTTGTTTTGCTTAATGTTGTTAGGTTTGAAACATAGTTTGTTGGGAAAATAAAGCATTGTTCATTTTATTAACGGCTTGTTTACAGCAGAACGTTTGCATACGGTCCCCTATTGCGCAACTAAATGCTTCCTGGGTGGAGCCCTGCTACTAGCCGCTAAAGCCCCTAGCTAGGGACTTCACTGGCCACCGCTGATTGGTTGACTCCGCGTTCGCATCTTGCGGTGTCGTCATTTTGACGTCAGAGTCTCAAAATTGAGACGAAAACTCGTAAACGTGCAGCATGTTCGCTCGCGAGCACTTTGCGCATGTGTAGCAAATAGAGCTCAGGAAATGTACCCAGGCGAGCGTTTCCAAGCCTAGGAATTGCGCATGGAGTCGCGGGTGCATGAGCCGCACCCTGTTTTGCGACCGTATGTACTGTACCTCGTGTGCATTTTGTGGGAACAGCTTCCAGCCAGATGGAGTTCCGCGGCTCATACCACACGAGCGGAACAACCACAGAGGTGCTAAAAACATGATGTTGGGCTAGTCGGTTCATTGTATACGCACGACGTCGTGTTTGCCAACCGGAAGTTTGTACACGCACGACGTGATACGGTTGCGCCATCTGACGAGAAAAACGAATATCAACTTTGTTTCTCCGTGGCCTCCGTGATCGGCTCCGGATGCGTGCCGCTGTTCTTTGCTCTATCGCGGAGGCCACGGTCCCACCGCTCCGTCCTAGCCAGTCATGACCAATGACATGACACTCCACACACTTTGCAATTACGTAACGTCCTTGCGCTCGCATTTGTGTGGTCTTTTTTTACTTTTCTTTTCCTAAATGCGGGCCCGAGACGAAAGGCGGAGGAAGTGGTGAAAAGTCGTCCGCTTCTACGCACCGCGTTTGAACTTGTTTGTTTACGTCAGTCTTGTTTACAAAATTGTCAGTCCAATGTTTCCAATGCTGCTACAGTCTTGATGCGTCCGGAGCAAAATGTGTGTGTGTGTGTGTGTGTGCGTGCGCGCGCGCCTGTAGCCTGTACAGACGCGTGTTCCAGAATTACAAAGCCGCGAGCGCTGCATCGTTTTAGAAGTTTCAATGATAGGCGAAATACGAAACAGAAAGAAAGCAAGCAAGCGCGCACTTATGCTGCCGCTACACATATGTGTAGCGGCAGCTCCCAAAGGCGATGCGCTCGATGGCAGGCTCGACTACGGAAAGGGACGCCGAGGGTGGCTGCAGCCGTCGGGAAGGGGTTTGAAGCTCCGCTGCGGGACGGGCGAACTATAACGAATGTGGTGAGGGGGAAAACCACTTGCTTAGAAAAGCAAAAGGTGCACGAAGGTCAGCAGCACGGGGGCCGGCCAACCGGCACATATAGCTAGTTCGCTTGCCAAAAAGCGCTGCCGAATGCGGCGCGGTATCTACTAGAATAGTTTAGAAGAGGCAAGCGGTGTACCATTACGAGAGCGCCTAGGGCCCGCCTCGAAGGAAGCGAAAGACGGGAGGTGGCGGTGAGGGAAGGGGAATGGTTCAAACAACGTTATAACTCTGTCGTCTTGCATTCGTGAAAACCACTCAAGTTACAAATTTCCGAACTTAAGACTCGCGTCATGCAGGCAAGCCGAAAAAGTGCTCGTTCACAACGCTGCATTTAGTCACGAACAGTGTATTTGTTCTGACTCGGAAAATCTCTGAACGCTTGTTTCGCGAACTTCGCAAAGCTGTCATACTTCTCCCCTAAGCACATCTCCATCACAGCAACGCCGAAATGCCTGTCGTCCACGCTAAGCCATTGGTGATCTGGTGGAGGCCGTCGAGCATGGATGGGGAGAAAAAAAGAAAAAAAAACGCAGCACGCGACTACGCGCGGCGAGAGCGAACGCCAATTTTCTTCGCTAGACGGCGCAAGCGACCCACGTCGTGCGTGTACAAACCTCCGGTCGGCGAACACGACGTCGTGCGTATACAATCACTCAAAAACTTATGAAAGCGAGCATGTACCCTGCGCACAGTTCCGTACAACAGAGCTGGTTTGGTTTTGGGTTTTACGTTCCAAACCGACTCAGGCGGGGGACGCCGTAGTGGAGGGCTCGCGTACTGACATCGCACAATGCACGGGCCTTTCGCATTTCGCTTCTATCGAAATGCGACCACCGGGGCCGGTGCCGAACCCGCGTCATTCGGGTCAGCAGCCGAGCATCCACTGAGCCACCGCGGCGGTCCATATGAGAGTTCTCCGAGCACGGATTTTCCACTTCGCTCCGCGATGTCGGCAGACCCACTTGTTAGCCCTGTTATTTGTACCTATTGCGCTTTGAAATGCATAGTGCAAAAAGAAAACAAAAACAGGATTGGGCGAGCTGCACATATGGGACAAGTCTATGAGGCATAACTGAACAGCTTTCTACAATACCACATAAGACATTATTGCTGAAGCAAAAATTATGCAACCTAGTAGAACAAGTATATCATTTCTTGATGTGCTTTCTGCAGCAATGTGTTGAGCCTGCAGCAAGCGATTCAGATGCTGTGGCTCTTCCTAGAGAGGTGCGAATATTTCTGGAGCTGTTAAGACAGCAGTGCTTTAAAGAAGTTCATTTTGCCTCATGGATGATGCAAGGCGTATGGTTTGCACTGGCACATCAACAGGAAACTTATCAACATGAGTATATGACACACAGACGTCAGGTTCAACCCTCATTGTGTCAGTCTTTTGCTTGCCATGTTAATATGGCATTGAATTCTGACTTATTGTGTTTCGTCTCAATGGTCATTAATAAACCTGGGCATGAGAAAGAAATCCATATTTTGTGTGTGCATATTTTATAACCACACCAGTATTATCTGTTTTCAGTAGATTTGTGTAATTTCTTTTCAGCTGGTTCACAACTCTTCCTTTTTGAAATTTTTGTAATGTACACTTCACGCCTGGAGTAGCTAAAACTAAAAGCATGCAAAATAATTCATGTAAACTTCAGTATTGCTAAAAATACCCTTCCCTATGAAGGGTATTGATACAACTTTCCTTAGGAAGGGTATTGATTGACAGCTTCTGCAGGTATTGATAGCATTAGTTTTCCCCGTATCTCATTGCTTAAAATTTAAAGCCTCAGCTGCAGACAGCCAAGAAATGGTGCATTCCACTGCAACTGTAGATGGACAGACTTATCAAAACTGGCCGGATGATACATGGAATATATGTCCAGTAGGGGCATGCGAGTATTCAAAATGTTCTATTTTGTCAAGTGAATCATACAGTAGACGCTCAGTTGTTTCAACCTAATCAACTGCGTTCTTGAGTTCTAGAATAATTCTATGCAGCTACACGAATAATACCACAAAGTTTGAGTAAGGCGCTTTCTAGCTTTCTTCAAAGACAGGATCCGCAGTGCAATGTACTTCATTTGTGTGGTAGCATTCGTAATTCTCACACTTGGCTTGGAATATTGGATGATGTGGCAATGCTCCGATGTGCTTGGCAAAGCCTGATTTGATGCCCAATCTCGCAGGCTATGGCTCATATGCACCTCATGCCCCTCTCATCTACTGAGATGTGGTGGTAGTATATTCATAGTATATTCGTAATGTATTCGTAGTATATTGGTAGTATATTCGTAGCTACTGCCGTAACTTTATAAGTTACAGCGTCAAGCAATTAGCTGTATTATTTAGAGCAAATATCTGCAGAAGTTGAGAATGTTTGTAAGAATGTTCGATTCGGTTTTCGAAAAAAAATAACTCGCACATCCCTAGTGTGCAGTTATTTGCAAGGGTACTTTTTCTTTTCCCACAGATAAAAAAAAAACTGCATTGGTACTGTGTACTTTGATAGCACCTTTATTTAACACACCTTTTTACAGCCAACACATCATGAGCTGAACATTTACTGCCATCACTTATCGGTAGAAAACATTAAAAATCACACAGCACTGACTACTGATGTCACTGCCCTTCATTTCCAGTGACCACCAAGAAGAAGCAGGCCAGTCGCTGGCCGATGTTCTCCTTCACAAGGAACGAAATATTGCCCGTGACAGCTGCTTGACACCTGCACACTGTGCGGAAAAACAAGAACTACTGACATGAGCACGGTGGGCAGCCTTCTCACTGTCAAGGGGAATTGCCCACTGCAGCACATTTTCCTCTGGAGAAGCCAACCACTGGTTGCAGGCAAGGCTGCAGGCATCTTGTTTTCTGGCTCGGTGCTGGCTTCAACAGTTCGGTTCCTGCAATCCATCGGGGTGCAAGGCATCACAGAGAGGACATACTGCAACTACCAACGGGCATACTTGCTTCCTGCTACAAATGAGGTTTGCCAATGATGATTCTGTAATACTCGGAATGTATGTGTATGTATCATTCATGCCTAAAACTTGATGGTGCATGCTTTCATAATGAAAACTGGATAACTACAGTGCAACGCAACATAAGTACTGCACCAGTGCCTGCAGTGCAGTGCCACTGACCCGGCACTTATGTTGTCATGGGTTATGCTTTTAAAGACCAACTGCATGTGCTAGTATTGAAGTCATCAGCATTTTTTTCACTCTGTTATCTTGTTCAGTAAATGTGCTGACAAAAAAATCCGAAGTTAATGAAGTATTTCAAGAAACACAAGAAGGAAGGATGCCTTGTGCTAATGCGCATTACTGCAAATACATCACTGTGAGCTTTGTATTGTATTATCTAAACTGTACATGTTCTTCTTTGCGGCTTTTTCCGCAAAAGCAAGCGCAACTTGCCAGTGGCCTTGTGGGCATGCAAGTAGACCTGGCAGGAGATGGCCGGTGCGACTCGCCAGGTTACAGTGCTGGCTGTGCAGACTGGAGCCATATTGCACACTGCACAAGTTCAAGTTGGTGAGGTAAGCCTGGAGCATCTGGAATGATTATTTTGTCACCATTTTTATAATACGCTTACTGTTTACTTGTGCAGTCGCCAGAGGTACCAAACAGTGTATCAGTGGAGAAGCAAGGGCTCCTTAAGTGCTTGGCTGCATTGGAAGATATGGGAATAAACATTTGTTCAATGGCTACACGTAGCATTCCTTGTTCTTGCACTTGGATGCATGTCACATATCACATAAGATAATGCGAATGCACAGTGCTGCATTGTTGCCTACACTCATTACATATAATAAACACACTCATTGCTATCTTTACTCTAGCAACATTAACACTACTAACAACTTGTTGGTTGCAATTTTCCATGATGTACTGTCACCAAGTGCTAAAATACCAAAACCAGATTACTGGCCAGAATGATGGCATGAATAAAACCAGTGGAAAGGACATAGACACAGTGAGGACCACAGGAAGACGCTTGTTTTACACTAGCTTTGCTCATTATGATGGCGATGACACTTATGCATATGGTGACTTCATTTTTGGAAGGTTGCATATGAAGAAGGTTGCCCATGGAACAAGCATGATTCAGTACAATGGAGAGCATGGCCAGTTGGTACTATCAGGGACAAAAGCAACTGAACTTCCTCCAAGTTCCGAACTGTGTATCACTGCATGCGGGCATCACCTGACGCACTCCTAGCATCAAGACCAGTGAACTTGTGGTGTGTAATTTAAAGTGGAGATCAGTTACTTTTGTCCCAGATAGTACACACTAACAAGAATAAAACCAGCAGAAAGGACACAGACGCAGTAAGGAAAGGCGTTTCTTACTGTGTGTCTCTGTTAGTTTTATTCTTCCCAATATGTATCAACTGGCCCAATTCTCCACTTTGATATGGATGTTTTTGATGAGACTTTGACACCGTCATCACGAATTGCTCAGTATTTAACTGCGCTCTTAACATTTTCAACGAGCCCAATCGCTAAACTTCATTTTTTTTTCTTAGACCGCCACCCTGCCATCAGGCGGTACTGCAGGATTAGCCGGCCAGACATCAAGCACTGGTTCGACGTCTGGCATGTTGCTAAAGGCAAGGAACCATATTTTCCCCCCACCTTGATAGGCCTGTTTGTAACATTTCTTTCCTCATTCAATGTAGGTCTCAAGAAGAAGGTGCTTGCTGCCAGCCGTAGGCATGCAGTTCTGACAGCATGGATCCAGTTAATTACCAACCATCTTTACTGGGTAGCTGGAGCAGCAAAAGTTGATGAAGAGCTTGTTATTAGTATGTGGAGAAGCCTGCTGAACCACATCTGCAACAAGCATGACGGACACAATGGCCCTTACAAGCATTGTCTACATGAACCGCTTGAGAACAGGAAATGGCTGAAACCAAGTATGTAGCACCTGAAATGCTACTATATACAATGCTTATGTTGTGCCCCGTTAATATGACCCCCATTAATATGGACTGCGCAAATTATAGACAATATTTCTGGAGACCACACTTGACAGTGTTGGTATTCGGGCCTTGTTAATGCAGGCACCCGCTGTCCAGACAATGGACATAGGAAAGTGCACAGTATTCATTATGGCAAATGTGTTTTTGAATTTAGGACGGAAGAGAGCAAAATTTCTACTGCCACCACCACAGCGGCCAGCATGGGGGGAATAAGACCCCCCCCCCCCCGTGAGCCTTTGCGATCATTTCAATAGACTTGCAAATCAAGTAGATCGGTTAAAGGAGTAGAGACACCACATTTTGCGTTTCGGTTTTATGGCTTTGGTGGATGCCTAGTTACCCAGTCATCATGGAATGAGACATACAAAGTTCGAGCGTGCCACAAATAATTTAATACACAGCGATTTTTCGCTGTCAGTTTTGATTTCCGATATTAGCAGCACAAACTGGAGAGCGACGTTGGCGATGTCATCAAGGTGCACGAGCAACAAGCTAGCGATCACGTCAGCTGAAAAATTTGTGACGCAACAGCATACGCTTCCGTCTGCTCTGAAAAACACGCACGTGATACAACAACACATGCGTCCGCTCTTACCCATGCCATCGTTGTCCCAGATTTCTTTGTGGCCATCCTCGCCATCGTCGAGCGACGTCGACGATATATGGACGGATATATCTGCCAATGATGCGGGCCTGCAGAACCACTTCAGGTTTGACCAGCTGACAAGCCTGCTGCCTGATGGATGCCCATCGCAAAGTGATTCCAATGAGGCTGGCGACCATGACGTTCACTGAGGCAACACAGACTGGTAAGTGGCCGATGCCACGCATGATTTCATTGTGCCACCGCTACGGGTATTTTTTCTCCTTCGTTCTGCACTCACACTAGCTCGCAATTGCACGACAGCGTACCGCCTGGTTTCCGTGCTACAACAATGCCAGGGCCATATGAGTGATCAGAAGAAAGCAGCTGAGTACATGACAAGTTAAATTATAACTTTTTTTACATCCACCTGTGCTAAGATACTGGCAGATGCAACACGGCTGCAGTGCAATCAAAATTAAACAGCAGAGACAGTGTCTTCAGAACTGCAGTCATACCGTGCTGCTACATGTGTTCTATCATGCTCTCCCATTTTCAGCCGGCACAGGAATGCTGCATATCGACAGTTTGTGAGATGGGTGTACCACAAGCTCGGCCAACACAACCGCACAGGGCTGCCAAGCTGCGTTGTGAACGCAATTGGAGATAATTTTCCCTCTTGAGGAGTACAGTGGGTATAGATACCCTCTATATTAATAAAGAGAACAAGCACAATGGGAAAAAAGTGTCTTTAATCCAACTTGCCATTTATAAGTTAACATATGAAAGGGTGAAAACCTCCCTTTCATGTGTACATTAGTACTAACAGCAGAAGTGTCAACCAGGGCACAGAACAAACCGCAATTCATGTGCACACAGTAAAACAGTATTGCACAGCTTAGTTAAGTCCATTACAGATGTATGTTTTCATGCAGACAAGCTGCCGGTGAAATAAACTCCATGCATGCCAAATGTGGCACTAACAAATTAGCTCATCAAATGCAATGAAAGATGGACATTGCTTGCCTATTCAGCATGTGCCAATGTCAAGGTGCGGAGAAAGCACAAACTGCAACCAGTCAATGCATGCAGCTGGCATGATGTCTCATATGAGGAGTCGGCAACAGATGCTGATGAGCAGACACCTAAGCACTCATCCAACTCATTTCGAAGTGACGGCATTTTTTACTGGAGACTGTTACTCTTTGCATAAAGTAGCAAAATCCTACCAAGAAAAGCAATGTGAACAAAACTTTGAAAGGAATGAAACAGGCCTAATCCTGTCGCTCTACAGGAGCAAGCGTCTGCTCAAATTATGCACAGGGCAGAGCTGTCCAATATTTATGGTTGCAAGCACAAGCCCCATTAATTGCTTTGAATGACAAAAGAAGCAGTGCATCAGCAGACAGGCATTACCCCTAAGCTGCAGGAAACAGGTGGGCGCTGTAAAATGTTATTCTGTGCAATTTGCATTAGATAAAAGGTCTCTTTGACTTGGCTTTCACCAGTTTCACTAATTCTGAAAAGGTGCCCCGAGCGAGCAGCATCAGTTCAGTCAGTTCAAGTGCAGCTTAGCACTGGCTGCTTCCAAAGGGAAGGGTCTAGTGCAGACCTGATGATTTGCTAGCCTTGGTGTTGCCGCGAAATCACAGCCAGCTACGTGCTTCCGCCATCAACGGCCGTCAAAATCCTGAACCATGTGAATTTTCAAGCAGAAAATCGCAATGATGTGTTGCCATGATCCAGCCCAAGGAAACCGTTTCACCGAAACGATTCACTGACTGGTTTCATCGCACCTATCACACACTATTTAGGCATATGTGCTGAAATGCTGCCCTCTGAGCTCAACATGACTGCTGAGGTGTACAATTCTGACGTCACAAACTGCTGCCTGGGTGTTACATGGTGAGAGAGAGAGACCAGCTTATTTATATTCTGTGGTATATGAAACCTGTCTAGCACAGGATATAAATTGGTTTTGGTTTTATGTAGTTCAACGCCCCAAAGCAACTCTGGGTATGAGGGACGCGGGTGAAAATTGGGCTGGGGATGACTGACTGCGATTGCATAGCAAAGTGCAAACAGGGTTTTATGCCAGTGACGTACACATTGTGTAGTTCAGTGTCTTTCTTGGTGTGGGCCATGAACCACACATAACCTGAACAGTGCTCAAGGTTGTCTGTGCCGATTCGAAGGATTGTCGCAGGAAATGCACCGCTGGTAAGCAACAAAGGGCAAGAGATGGTTTGCCAAAGCCCAATGCCATTTCTGTGCACAGCAGTATGGCACAATATGGAGAGGTTCTGAAAAGGAACTTGCAAGCCCCACTCTGTGCCATCTTTCCCAAAAGTAGTCGAGGAGCCACGTTGGCGGCCGGAGCGGGCTTGCAGCCGAGCTGCAGCGCTGTGGTCCCCAACACTGGCTGCTGCTGCCAGCTGTGAGCGTGAATTGGCAGACACAAGCTTGTGCCCTTTTCCTTAGATGATAGGAAGTTGGCAGGTATCATGTGCAGGGAGAATTTCACTTGATTCAGAATGTTGTCGTACTGAGCGAGGGCATAGCCTTTTGTCAGCCAGTTTATCCTCGCAGCCAGGGGGCAGCATCGAGGACCGCAGTTCCGCAAGCTCGCCCTCCCAGCCAATGGCACAGCCGCTCAGTTACTTTGGCAAAGATCACATTATCCCCATATCTTCACAATTTTGCCTTGGAATGCATTTTTAAAAACTTCACTACATGAAGCAAAATTAAGTATGAAGAAGACATCAAATGCTCTTGATGCTCACAGTTCCTGCGTTCTCCAGCCTGCAAATCCCACCTTCTATAATGACTATGATTTTTTTTTTCGCATTCCCATGAATGCAAAAGACATATGAGGTACAAAAGTTAATATCATTATATCGGGTTTGCAGTAAAATGCACACAATTGCAATCACAAAAAAGGCCTAGGAAATCAGCAGCACAAGAGAATGGTACCCTAATGCCATCATATGCTTTGAGTCTGCCAAATAGCTGAAAAATTGAAGGTGACCCCAGCAGGTGATTGGAAAGTAGCAGGATACACAAATTCATTGCAATGAACGCCAGTGCACCATTAAGATGTCATGCATCATATTTCGGCTAAAGAAAAAGCCGGCAAATGAAACCACTGACTCTGTTGGCTGTGCTATTGGCTGAGTGGAGGCCAGATGCTGAGGAGTGGTGAAAATGTATTCTCTTGTTGCAGAACAAGCAGCCTATTTTGCTAGCATTCTGTGTACATGGTGACAGTGCTAACCAAGTGGAGCGTCTATAATCCCAAGAGACATGGCAACATTCAGTTTATCCCTTTAAAAAAAGCGCTCCACCAACATTTCAATATGCAACTTCACTTTGCTCACAAAGGAAGCAGTGAAAAAGCACTTCATTACCGAAATGTACTTTAACCTCTACTACTCAAAAAAAAAAAACTTTGCACATACCTAACCACTGTCACAACACTGAACTTCCCTTCACTCTACACTCTATCACCAAGGCACCGCTACGGGTGCCAAACTTCACTGCAACCTATATTCACTTCATGCACAAACACCAAACCACCAAACTTCTTTTCACTGCACGCACAAACACTAAACCAAGAAACAAAGCTGGAACGAGCACAACACCTCCACATGAAACCATCACAACATGAAGCCAAAGGAGATGTAGGTTGCTGGGGCACAAAGAGAAGATGAAGCTGAGCAACTGAACTGTGAATCATGCTGAACACACTGTAGCACTCGTAAGGTGCACTCTTTTCCTTCACAATGAAGCACAATGAAATTCCTGAGAGCACAGCAACGCCTCGCCTCCCTACTTTCATTGCTGAGCAGTCCAAGCTGACTTCTATTGACCTCACTGTACAAAGTAGCCGCATACAGTGGCTAAGCCGAGACATAACTTGGATGCACGCTCTTGTTACACATGGTGGGATATTCACTCTGGCGAGCTGCGCGAGGTGGGCTTGCACTAGTGTTCGACCGCCTTACTGGTTCTCAGCATGTAAGAAGTTTCAACATGATTTCAATGGTGAGCCCGCCCAGGGCCAACTCCTGATTGTTCAGCTACCCCGTCTACAGTAGCAAGTGTTGGTGAAAGACTTGGATCAAGGCACTGCTTCCAGTTTTCTCCACCAAGCCAGGATCACATCACGCTACTTTACTAGATAAGTGGCCAGGCTGAGAATGTCTCCAGACCCTTCCAACCCTCTCGAGAGAATGTACAGATCTTAGAAGCTCTCCTGTCCCTCCTCGAATGCTTGCTCCTTGCCTGTCAGAGACTGCTAAACTCTGCAAACTGATGCGCAGTAGCGTGAATGGCAGTGCCGAGATTGCAACTAACGACATGTCGCGCATCAGCTTCCTGATCTTTAGGAAGGGAATGTGATCGGTTGAGATCGCAGACCTGAAGAAGAGAGGTAACAAGTGGGCACCTCCAGGCACCCCTAGATCCGACATTGTTGACACTGCAGGTGGCAACATACAGCGCAATTAGACCACATATGCCACTCCCACTGAGAAAGTGGTATGTGCGTCATCTGTAAAAATGTGGAAGGAACACAGATTGGTTAGATCAGCAGGTGTTGCAGGAGGAAGGCACTCAGGTGAAAATCTTGAAACTGAAGAGGGATGCTAAACCCACTCGTCGTATGGCATCTGGCCATTAGTGGGGTGAAAACAACGAGAACCACAAATAGCAGGTTCGTTTAAAACAGGAAAGGCACGATTGAGAATAGAGACTGGAAAATTCTATTTCAAAGGGAAGCATCCAGCACTTGAAACGCAGCCATCTGTGTACTGCAACATACGCCAGTATGAGCCAACAGGTGAATGCTCTTTGCGGACAAGGTTAGGTGGACAAGGTCATGCTACTCAGGAGACAGGCCACCAGACAGGAGAGGCATATGCGATAGCCGGAAAAAATTGGGACAATAAAGAAAACGGAAGAGAAAAGGCGAAACTGAAAAATGCATCAGAAGAAAACCAGAAAATTTGGCAGTCAGCAACTCCACTAAGTCAAGTGACCAGAGGAGGTGGTCATGGAAGGTTAGTTTAGGATCAAAATAGATGCCGAGAATCCGGATAGGTGTACCATCTAAGCTAACAGTAGGCTTGCCATAGACCATGTGAATGCCGTTCAGAAAGAGCAGAGCAGACAGCATGAATTAGTGGGACTAATTTGCACGTTAGCGTTGGATGTCCACTGGGACAATACGAGTGAGAACATCAGCAGCCACGTCTTCAAATATTCCTTGAGGAGCACCTGGGGTCACCAGAATGTTATCACTATAGACTTGTATGAGAACCAAAAATAGGACCGGGCTATCAAGCAGTCCATAAACTACAATGTTATAGAGAAATGGCCCAGTGGGCTTCGTCTGCGCAGAGGGAGAATGCCCCAGATGAGCGAAGATGAAGGAGTTGAGGTGCGAACGTGGTGGTTGTGGTGTAGGTTGAACGCCATTGGGAATTGACTAGGCACGCCTGGCGTGAACCTTTCTGGAGCAAATTTTTGCATCTGTAACAAAATAATTAAATTAAATCTGATGTACAGTGTTCTACTAGACAATAATAAATATTACTACCTGCTTCACTGCAGGGATCAGCACGGATCTCCTGATGTGGTCTTAGGTCCGCTCAGTGAAGCAGCTGATGGCAGCGTTCTGCAGGAACCAGAGAGACGGTGTGGGGCTGCACCCAGTAAAAGAGATGCAATCTCAACGTTGCCGAGAGGAAGCTTTCTTCTCATCAGCTGGCTGTGCCACTTGTGTACGTGCCCGTCCTGGCATGTGGTAGTCACCATGGCCAGGGAGCCACACACCTGGAAAAGAAGGCATGAAATATGCTACCAGTTATATGCAGCCATACAACCTGCTGCCACACCACTGAACAGGGTGCATCACAGTTGGCCTCTACATCCCCTTCAGGCACAGCACCCACATTTGTGCACGTGGCATAAATGCTGTCAAATTATCGCGCAGAAGGCGCAATGTGCACAAATTAGAACACTGAAAAACGCCCGAAATTGCGCATAATAGTCCATAGCACCGCATCAAGTGAAGTGAGTGAGATTACCAAAAAAAATCGTTTTCATGATGAGTGCGTGTGCGTTTTATGGCAGAGATGGTACGGCTGTGATTAGTGCAGACTTGCTTGTTTTCCCAAGAGTAGTGCTTTAAATTGCTTAAGATCAACTTATTTGTTTACATACCGAATTTTGCTGAAAATACTGACGAGAAAGCAGTGTTTTGTAACCTGTGTTGGAACACACTGTGCGGATACGAGGACTCAAAAGAAAGTGCTCCATTAGGCATCTGGGAGGAAAGATAATTTTGCTGCGCAATCATGACGTGCTCTTCTGATAAAATCTGAAGCTTTTAACATTCCAGCTGTCTGGATAATAGTTTGTCCCTGAAGGAGATTAAAAGATCTGATGTTACGTGTTAAAAGAAGGTAACACCACTCAAGCAGATCAGGAGCATGGTCAGCAGCCAAATCTGTACGTAGCAGCCAGTGATAAGTTTGAGGTATTTTTCAGGGTTACATGCTACTTACTACCCACGTTTCCAATCAATGCATGCAAGCACAATACACATTTGTGAAACACATGATACGAAAAGCTAGGACATGAATAAAAATGCCACCAAGGGCATGAAACAAACATCCCTTGCATACCTCGTTGGACGATTCTGAAGGAAGGTGGTAGATCCAGCCAAATTTCGTCAAGTCCAGCAAGCACTGCTCATACACTATGAACTTTCCAGTGCAGAAAGGCTCATGTGATGATCTGTGAAAAAAAAACCCTGCTGTAATCTTGCAGGCAAACCCCAGCCTAATCCTACTTTTTCGCAAGAGCCGCTGTGGTGGCTCAGTGGCTATGGTGCTCGGCTGCTGTCCCAAAAGACGCGGGTTCGATCCCAGCCGTGGCGGTTGAATTTCTTTGGAGGAGAAATTCTAGAGGCCCGTGTACTGTGCGATGTCAGTGCACGTTAAAGAACCCCAGGTGGTCGAAATTTCTGGAGCCCTCCACTACGGCGTCCCTCATAGCCTGAGTCGCTTTGGGACGTTAAACCCCATAAACCAAACCAAACCTTTTTTGCAAGATGTGGCGCCTCCTGGTGAGTGGCAAAAATTCGTCTGTTCCTGGTTGAAAACAAATGCACGTGGGAGATGCAGGCACGATCTGGTTCCACGAGGGGCCAGCTACAGCTGTGAAATGGCGAGTGTGTGTGTGTGAAATGGCTGTGAAATGGCGAGCTGCCCCCATCAGTCTCATGTGCCTGTCACTGACATGACCTGTGCATTTGTTTTCAACAACAGTTCAACAACAGCAGTTTTGTTTTCAACAAGTGAACCTGGAAGAAAAGAGGCACGCATGCGCAGAGCAGCCTTGTGAAAAAGACGGACTGCACTCTCCGAAACTTCATTTCGGGCGTCTTCAAACATTACACTTCTATTCCCACTTGGCTTTACTTTTACATGCCATATTATTCCCCCAACTACTTTTGTACATTCTTTAGAGGGCAAGAAACTTTCCACCAGCAAGCGAAACATTCGCATGGAGTACTGTAATAGCTAGCATGCAAATCTTTCAAGAAAAATTCAAGTACACAATTAGTTTTCTTAATATGTTCTTGGTGACTTTCAAAGTAGCTATGAGTCAACCAGCCAAAACTGTGCTATGTTTAACGTGCATCTTATTGCCTGCAAGCCTTTTGCTGAATGCAATCAGAAAAAATTCTTTTTCTAGGCTGGCATGCTGAGGAACACATCTTATGTTCCAGAAGATGCCGTATGGTCACCTGCAAGCGTGCCCTGAATGCAAGTGCGTTACTTCGAAGAAGAGTGCTGCCTGCTTCAAACAGGAGCATAATCCAATTTAACCCAGTGCTGTGTGCAGCATAGATGTAGTAGTTGGAACAATATTCCAGGGCTCCTTACGATCTAGAACTGTCCAGAGAAGCTTGGCACGAGGTGTCACCAGGGTCATCTTGATATGTATGGGCTGTGGAGTGGACCTGTCATGAGGAATGCCTAACAGCAGCATGGTGGTGGACAGCTCATCAGTTTGGCATTCTGAAAAATAAATCATACAGGTATTTTGCAAACTTGAGCAAGGTATGTTGCTTGGCAAGTGGGTTGTTTGCTGGTCCGACTGAAATGTTTTGCAATCCTTTAAATCACAAAATCCTGACACAAAGCTGGGGCAAAACTTTCTATACAGACAGTGTCACAAAAAATAAAGCAGCCTTCTGGTTGAAAATCAAGGGGAATCTGTGTGCAACCAAGCTTTCAGCAGAATTGCAACAATGCTTTGAAATTAGCCCCTTTTTTAAGTGAAATGTAGCCTTATGCACCAACATCTTTTACTTCAACCTTTTTAGACATGTTCACTCTATTTGTCTGCACTTGCTTAATGCCCTTTCTGAGGTGAAGGAGTGTTTGATAATGTGTTTCGTGTTCAGTCATTCACTTGTTCAAGTTTGTTATTGTTTTGTCCGTTGTGCTTACATGGGTTTTCAGGCCTTGCATTTCGGTGATCAACTGGGTCTGGCCAGTGCTTAACTTCTGTAGTTCAACCAGTACAGCAGCACTGCAGTGAGGACCAGGATTAGTCTCAACATCACCCAATAACATGAGCAAGGAATGAATTATATGAGCACACTCAACGGCAAAAATACTTCCTTTTTGGTGCTAACCTACCACCTCCCCCATACCCGGACATCGTGTGCACCCCCTCCTGGGAAAACTTCTGCGGACGCCCTTGTCCACCACTACCTCTTATGGTCCAGGCAGGACCAAAGGATATGAAGGACACACAGAAGTCACTATGCAAGGAATCTTTGACTGCATCAAAATGACACAAAATGGTCAACACTACTGCCACAGCCAGGGTTAGCTAAATTAAGAAGTAATGAATTTGTACTTATTACAGGGAAAGTGTGACGCCATGTTATCACGGAAAAAAAAAGACTGTGATGCCAAAGTCATTTTGTTGGTGTATTAAAACAAACTGATTCCAGAATGTCAAGAGCCACGTAAGACCAAGCAGACACTTATAAAGGAAGACCAGATCCAACTTCCCCCCTTGTATGAGACAAATTTTCTGCACTTTCTGGATGAATACAACAATCAAAAAGTACATGCAAATAAAATGGCATTGAACATTTTCAACTCTCGTTTTAGTCATAGTATCAAGCAGTTTGAATAACCAATGCTAATTCTAGCCTAGAACACACAAGTGAATGAAACGATCTCATCAAACAACGGGAATCACTGAACCCACATGTGATCCTGCCAGCAAAACCATGCAGGGAAGATGCAGCAGTCATAATATAATATGCGTGTTCATGAAACTTCAAGAGACTGTCTGTGAAAACACAAACATCCCACTGCTCTTTAGTTTCTTCAAGCCGACCTCATCATGGGAGAGGAGTAAAAATGAACAGGGACATGCTTACATACAAACGAAACAACTGTCATTTTGGACCAAACAAGGTTCCAAACAAGGCAACTGAAGTGCATCACTTTTCCACAATACAGCAAAACTCACTATTCGACTTCAAGGGACCAGAAAAAAATGTTTTAATTGCCGTATGACCCCAAAAAAGCTGACAGGAACAGCTTTCATCGAGATGTATTTTACAGTGGAAGCTATATTAGCTTTGTCCAAGCCATTCAGTAGAAGCAGTTTAGGCGGTACAACAGCAGCCGTGCCACACGTTATGCGAAATGCGCTATGTGGACACCACCTACCTCAAAGTGTGGTTAAGAGGTCCAGTGACGCAGAGAGCCAGTTATCCACCTTTCCATTCCTCAAAAACAACGCAGGGTTTAGACTGCGACTGAGACAACACCAGGAACTAGACTATTTGCTTCGTGCAAGCAGGCCTTGGAGTCCACGAAGTGTGCCAGGAATCTGATCGAACCGAAGACCTCAAGCGGAAGAAGGCCAAGTGTGCACATGAGTGTAGAGGTGCCACAACGAGCCTGTGAGATGCCAAAATGAGCAGCCGCCTGTGAAACGTTGAAATGGACCTGCCAGTCCATACCTCTCTGTAGCTAATTCCAGTCAGCTTTCGCTGATTACTGAGCTACGACGGTACGCTTACATCTAATAATTTTTTAGGGTATCAAAGACTGCACAATACTCATCTTCTTTCGAGACAAGCATAGCGCCAGAGACACTATCTTTCCCCATCTCCATCAATGCTTCACTACGTGCTCACTGGACACAATGAGCAGAACTGTTATCTTTAAACTTTCTGTACATACACCACTGCTTGCAAACCAGTGCATGGAGACCTGCATTGAACCATAACCAGTCACCCGTTCACCGTGACTTTAGCAATATGTAAAAAAAACAAAATGTTAGAACATAGTGCTGCCCCTGACAGACTTATGAAAGATTGTCGATAATCTCAATCAGCAAAGTGTGTGTGTTGAAGGAGAGAGCATTTCTAAAGAGAATGAGCATTATGGTGATGAAACGGTTCATTTGAAGATTGCACATACATATGGTACATCATTTACACAGACTATAAGAGACTATGAAGATATGATCGCTGGTTTAGCAGATTTCCATGGCCAACACTATGTTTGCAACACCACAAACATTACCTGCTCACTGACACACCTTCTCTGGATGATGAAAACAAACTGTAAGGCATGTTTTTGGTCACTGAAAAAAATTAATTAGTGGGTCACTGCTTGTACAAGCTTGTTTAGCCATTCAACCCTTTGTGCAAGTTTTGCTATTAACCTTTATGATGTCATCATTGAGTTATGCAAAGCACTACAATTAGCCATGCAGCCAGGTTCCGGTTCTCTGTTATTTGCCATTTTAAACTTATTCTCATCAGTAGAAAAAAAAGCAAGTTGTTGCAAGAAAAAGGATTTCTAAAAAAATATAGTGCTGTCATCATATAGAATTATCCTGAGGTTACCGTTACATTCTGTGCAACCATCCAGGTTCTCAATGTGAGCTTTTGTACTGCAGTGCTCTATTATGTTTACATTTTTAAACATCTCTTAAGCATTTCTTGTCGCTGGCATCACAAGGTCTTCTCACTCATGAGTAATCTGTGCACATCCCTGTCAATGCTGCTGGACTGTGTTCAAAGATTCACATTCATGAGCAGGCAATTCTGTGCCACATGGACTTTCTACAAAGACGTATGCCCCTTACTGAGAATGTTCAGTCATCTTAAACAAGGCACAGTCAACAGGCTTGGCAATTCTCATGCTTAAGCCAACTAAGTATGCATCTTGCTACTGCTGCTACTAAGTCCAGTTTCTCTTTTAAGGGCAGCAGTTTGCGCAAGTAAACAGTTTGCTTTTCAGTGCATCCGCAAGCACCCTTGCCTTAATGTCATCTGTGGTGTAGGACAATATCACCTGAAAGTATCACCTGTGCATTGTCTCTGAACTGCTTGATGCCTTAATGGAGCCAGTGCACAAAGCTTCTATATTTTTCTGGCCTGCTATCCAGTAGTATCCACAACCAAGTGATCCCTGATATTGTGCTGTTTCCCGAGATTGTGCCAGCCACCCAGAGATGTTCTGTACATGTGGACATAATCCTGTGCCAGACTGCCTCCTAACTGACAAGAAAGTCAGGTCCAAGACTGAACCTGACTGATCCAGACTGTTCCAAGGAACAACCAGGAACAAGGAACAACCTTTCACTTTGAGCAAGCTTGAACAACGGCTGCATTTCCTTCTCATCCTTTCACAACAAACGAAGCAACACTTACCAGACATGGTTGGTGTGGTACAGACAGACACAGCCCGGCCAGTCAGGGACCACCGAGAACTGGTAGCGGTGGTGCTTGCGCCTCCGGTACATAACCATTGAGTGTAGCCATGCTGCATCAGAAGCACGATCATATGTAGGAGCTGGTGGCATTAGATAATGAGGCCCTTTTGCAACAGCCATCATTTCATGACTTCTACTGGATACTCTTGACAATGAATACAGACCACAATGCCAATGGTTCGCACAGGCACAAGCTTCGCACTGGCCACCTGGGTGGCATGTGAAGAGAGCAACGCTTCACTACTTTTGCATTTGAACAGCACTTGCCACACTGCTTTCCAGTTGTGGCAGTTCCTCCCACGTCCATGAAAACAGTGCTGCACATGAAAGGGATGAGCCAGTTGTGACCAGCAAAGAACTGACTTCACAAAGTGCAGTTACAGGAATTTTCAAGGGGTATTGCTACAGACTTTTACTTTAATGCAACTTCATGGCGAGTGAATTGAGAGAATTTGAAAGTTCAAAACTAGTTTAGAATTCTACCGCACATTTTGTCTTTGACGACTACTATTTTCAAAGTAACACGCGGCTAATAAACACTGCTCAGGTTGGGAAATATTAAGAACAAAGAATGAATAGTAGGTTAGAACTTCCTATAATATAGACCTTAAATTGGCCAGTGTAAACAAACTGTGCAGTTTCTGTCAAAAGTAACCAGGTAGCTGAGACCATAGAAAATGCAGGCTGGCGGCGGATTCTCACCGCTGTGGTCGTCAGCCCTCGTCGGCTGCGAGCATAACCTACATGACTGACAGGAACCTCAGCTAGCACCATCCCCCTCTGGATAAAATAAGTCCCTTAATAGCATCAGAGTTCGTAAAGACAGCCTGCTTACTTTTGCCAAAGAAGCCCCATTCTACCACTTCACTTTGCCTCTGAGAAAAGTCGTTGTGATAACAGAATAATGGAAAGCTGGGCCAGTTGGTTCCGTTTGTAGAACATAGAACAGTAAAATGAGGATGACACAAAGGAACACAGAACAGGTGCTAACTGGTTTATTCCAATGGGAAAGCAACATATACAGGTTACCAAGATGATGAAGTCATACCTGGCCTTGCTCACAAAATGCTCTGCAATGGCGCAATCTCATGCTACTGCAGTGTGACAGATGGCACAGTAACGCACGTGGTGTCAGGATTATGAATATGACAGGCTTCCACTAGCTACCTAAAAGTTTATTTACTGTGCCAAGAACACAAATGTAAACAGATACCAGTGGACAGCCAGGTTACCTTCCTACACAGAAATCAAAGTGTTTAAAAGCTAGTGAAAGCCTTTCATATTCATAAGGCCAGTGCCACCTGTGTTAGTGAGCCATCTATCACACTGCAGGAGCATGAAATTGAGCCACTGGAGAGCATTTTGTGAGCATGGCCAGATATGACATCACCACTGCTACCTTAAATTGAAAGAACCACATGTTCCCACTCTCTTCGTGCCACCCTTGTTTTTCTGCCCTATGTTATATATGCACTGAAGGCTTGGAAAGTATGTGGCCCGGCTAATGTAACAATGGCTCTTTTTTGCACATGAAATAACAGGGTGGAAAAAGCTGTTGCACCACCAGCTGTGAGCCTGATTTATTGTCCATTACACTCCTAGCCAGATATACGGTTCATGTACTTGTATCACCTTGCAGCAATGCCTTCCGATGCTGCAAAACTTTACAAATGAATAGACAGTATAGAAACAGCCCTGCCCGAATAGCTACGCACTACATCAATGTAGCCAGTGCATTTTAGCTGCTTGCAAGGCCGTTCTGGAAAGATTATTTGAATAAACATCTCATGGAGAATGTAAGCGTCATCGTCGTCACAGCTGCTAACTAATCTAATACCTACCTGAACTGATGAAATAAGTGCAATAGTAAATGAGATGATACTACTGCAAAACATTACCTGGCAATGTCTGAAAAAGTGCTGGAAACAGACATGTCTGGCCTGGCCATTCCTGAAGTGATAGCACCACATCCTCAGAGTTCTGGAGAACTCTTACCTCCCGTGTCGCAAGATGGTTAAGAACGCTATTCCCTATCGCCACAGACACCAGTAGTCTCTCCTCATATGTCTAGGTGTGCAGCTTCTTGACACCTTATCAGTCACACTGTGCAGTCCATTCCAAGATGGAGGCGTACAGGTTGACGAAGGAAATGAAATGCCAGGCAGCCCTTGCCGCTCTGGCCACACAAAACAGGAACTTGCACATAGACCTCTTCCTGGTGTAAACAGTGTAGCTTCAAAAAGGTGTGGTCCCATGGGCAAAATCGTCCACTTTTGGTTCTGAGCTGGTTTTTTGCTGTCCCCGCTGCCTTAGTTCTCGATTCAAGATGCCTCACAGCCGTTTTTTTCCCAGTGAGAGCCCCATCAGCCCAGAAACATGTGCACTGATGACGCAGCCTCGGACAGGTCTATTACCACCTTTCTGAACGTAGCGAAGTCTTATGTTTACAAAGTGTGGGAAGAACTGATGTGCTCTGACGGGGATATGGCATCTGTGATGGAAAGGAAAACCCGTCAGTGGTCAGATTTCACCTGACTGCATGATTTTCTCCAGCGGCTGCAAGTCATCTTGACTGACCCAGGAAAGGCAACGAGGGCCATTGCAAGGGAGCTACAAGACTGTCAGGCTCGCCATGCACGAGGTCTTGAGGTATCACTCCTACACAGTGAGGTTGGGGCCATACACATTCGATGAAACTTGGGAGGATCCTCTGCTTCGGTACAAGCACTTGCTAAGCAAGCTGAAGAAGGCTGAAGTGCAAGGATTTTTGTTTTTGCAGCCGAGACGCAATTTGACCAAGACCAAAAAAGCTAACCGCAGTACGGACAAGTGGCTTTGCTCAAGCACTGATGAGGTTTCTACAGTGATGCACACAAAATTTCTGTCGTCTCTGATGGTGTTGACTGGGTGCGGCCAGTGTGACGAGGACTGCATGGCATTTCATTTTCTGCGTCAATCAATACGCTTACATTGTGGAACAAACTGCGTGCCTATATAGATGTGGTTAAAGTACTGCTGTCTATGGTGATAGAGAATTATGTTCTCAAATTCCTTGCATACCCGGCATGTTCAGTGGACTAAGAAATAGTGCTTCATCAAAGGGTAAACTGCTCCAAGATGATGAATGAAAAACGTCAGCCTAATTCAGACTGAACATCAAAACACAATCTCCACAGAGGAATAAAAGAAAGCTGCTCTGCATGATCTTCATCAATTCCATGCAAAAACAAGATTTGCAACACAACAAGGCACATATGAATGTGCTTGTGCGTTTTCCTGCATCCTTCATCTGGTTTTTATGCTGAATTCATTACATCATGATATGCAGACAGGTCCTCAGAAATAATTTGCAATGAAAAAAAAAGCTACTATGCACCTTATGTGTGTCAGCTGACATGTTTGTAATGCCATGATAGCGGAAGTCAAAAGGAGGAAGAGGAACCCCACTTCATACATGAATGGAAACCAGAAAGCCTCCGAGGCAGGTGCCAATGTGGAAAGGGATGTTGCACTTTGCCCCCAAGAGGAAACGGATGAAACTAGTGAAGCAGAAGCCCAATGACGAGTTAGCGGTAAGGGGGGCAGTAGTGGGATCCAGGATATCGCTGCAGAAAAGATGTTCAGCTTTGACTGAGCAAGACTATCTTAATGTTCAAACAGTGAACGATAATCTCGTAGCTATCATTACCAAATGTGCAGTAGAAGTAGGCGGTAGGCTGGTTCAACAGGATACTGGCAAGCTATCTCAGGAGACTAAAGATCTTATTAAGAAATGCCCAAGCATGAAGGCGTTTAACCCCACAGACAGAAGAGATGCGGCAGAGTTAACAAAGTTAACCAAAAAGCGTAAGGTAGCCAACATAAAGAAGGTAATATGGATAGAATCAAGCATGTTCCGAAGAACGAAGGTAGCCTAAAAGCAGTGAAGAGAAAGCTAGGCATAGGCAAAAATCACATGTATGCATTAAGAGACAACGAGGGCAATGTGATTAGCAACATGGGTAAGATAAGTAAAGTAGGCGAAGTGTTCTACACAAACCTATGCAGTAGCCAATGTAATGAGGATGTAAATGAGACAGGCAGTGTCACACAGCAATGGGACATCCCGCCAGTAACGATAGAGAAAGTAAAAGAAGCCTTAGGAGCACTGCAAAGGGAGAAAACAGCCGGTGAACATCAGGTAACAGCAGATATGTTGAAGGACGAATGGAAGATTGTGCTAGAAAAACTAGCCACTCTGTATGCACAATGCCTTATGACCTCGAGCATAACAGAACCTTGGAAGAATGCTAATCTAATCTTAATCCATAAGAAATGAGATGTCAAGGACTTCAAAAATTACAGCCCGATAAGCTTACTGTTAACTGCCTATAACGTATTCACTAAGATAATCGCCAATAAAGACAGGAAAACCTTAAACTTCAATTGACTGAATTATCAGGCAAGCTTCAGTTAAGGACACTCAACAACAGACCATTATCACACTATCAATCATGTGCTTGAGAAATGTTCAGAACATAACCAACCGCTATATAGCCTTCATAGATTATGAGAAAGCATCTGACTAAGTCAAAACCTCAGCAGTCATGCAGGCACTGTAGAATCAGAGTGTAGAAACGACTGATGTAAAAATACTGGAAAGTATAACAACCGCACAGCTACTATAGTCCTTCATAAAGTCAGCAATAAAATTAATAAGAAAGGTTGTCAGGCAGGGAGACATGATCTCGCCAATGCTATTCACTGCCCATTTACAGGAGCCATTCTGAGGCATGGATTGGGAACAGTTGTGGATAAGGGATAATAGAGAATACCTGAGTAATCCGCGATTTGCTGAAGACACTGCCTTGCTTAGTCACTCAGGGGATGAACTGCAAAGCATATGATCAATGAGTTAGACAGGCAGAACAGAATGGTGGGTCTAAAAATTAACATGCAGAAAACCAAAGTAATGCTCAACAGTCTCGCAAGGGAACAGCAGTTCACAGTTTGTAGTGAGGTGCTGCAAGTGGTAAGGGAATATGTGTACTTAGGGAAGGTAGTGACCACTGATCCGGATCATGAGAGGGAAATAACTAGAAGAATAAGAATGGGGTGGAGCGCATATAGAAGCAGGTTCTCAGATCAGGACTGGCAGTTTACCAAGATCCCTAAAGAGATAAGTATACAAAAGATGTATTTTACCAGTACTCACCTATGGGGCAGAAACATGGAGGCTAACGAAAAGGGTTGAGCTTAAGTTAAGAAAGAAAAATAATAGGTGTAACATTAGAAGCCCGGAAGAGGACAGAGTGGGTGAGGGAACAAACGCGGGTTAATGACATAATAGTCAAAATCAAGAGGAAGAAGTGGGCATGGGCAGGGCATGTAATGTGAAGGCAAGATAACCGCTGGTCCTTAAGGGTAACAGAGTGGATTTCAAGAGAAAGGAAGTGTAATGGGGCAGCAAAAAAGTTAGGTGGGCGGATTAGATTAAGAAGTTTGTGGAGATATGGTGGTTGCAGCTGGCAAAGGACAGGCTTAATTGGAGAGACATGGGAGAGGTCTTTGCGCTGCAGTGGGCGTAGTCAGGCTGCTGCTGCTGCTGATGACAATTGCGGACTGTTTCTCTGCACAGTGGTGGGCAGTGAGGTGGAAATCTGGCAATCGTGGAGCTCCAGGTGCTTTATTCAGATCGCCATTATCTGTGAAATAATGTGGCGCTGGTTTAGCACATTTGGAGCACCTAGCAGTGCACGAGATGAGTGATGGTTCCTCTTGGAGTGATGAAGTATCTCCTACTACGTCTGTTCACACCTCAAGAACTCTGTACTCACTCAGCTGACAGCTGCTGAATGTAGTTTGGAACGCAGCTCACGGAAAGAATTTTTTTCGCAGCCACTCATAAAATGCAGCAAATGATAAGGCGCATCGATCAGGCACCTTTCCACTGTAAAGCATGAAATCACACACACATACTGAGGTCATCTGCACTTTTCCACTGCCTTTCACTGGTGTTCTCCCCCTTAAATACAAGGGCTAGAACATCTGGCACAGGCATTTGGGAATTTGTCCTCATCGCTGTCCATATTAATGGGGAAAAAAAAGTCGGCAGCCACACTTAAAGACTGTTTACGTGTGACGCAGCTTAAGCCTGCCCGCTCATTTTTGTGAACGTAGTTGCCGTGCGCTGTGGTGCGATGTAACCCGATGCCATGCACCTGGCAATTCTAACTCTGCATAGTGCTAGCAGCTGCTACCGTGATGCTGCTCCACTCCTATTGATCTGCATGCTAACTTCGTGAAGGCAGTCACCACCGTACGGTGGCCCATGCTCTGTACAGTGGCCCAAGAGTCTGATGCAATAGCTAGTGGGTTAAAGCCCATATATATACAGAATTGGTCCTCCTCTACTTAACATTCATAGATTCCTGAGAGTCCTCATACCACTGCTGGTGCAGAGGTTAAGCGGTGCGCCACTGCCCTGGGATTGCAGGTGGTGCCACCAGTGGGACTGGTGCGAACCAGGTTGTCTCGAGCAGCTTCGCGTTGCCAGGTTGTACGAGGACGGCACTTTTTATAGCTAGCATCAAGTGTTAATGCCCGTGCACACCCATTCATGCACAGAGAGAGAAAGAGAGACTGGTTTTTGCTGAATGGGGAAGTAAGGCTTAAGAGTAAAAGTACAAGAGTCCCAATGGGCTCCATTAATTTTGCAACCTGTCCACTGTCCGGACAATGAGTTTTGGTAGTAATGAGGCATAAATAATTTGATAAAGTTGGGTCCTGAGAAAAACTGTGCATAATTAGAGTCGTCCATATTAGAGAGACAGAAAGGAATTTTAATGAGGGAAAGGTGGAGAGGTTGGCCGGTGGTAACATGGCCTTGGCTGCATTAATGGGGCATGACTGTAATCTGAAAGAAGGCCATGCCAATGCTTGCTAATGGCTGTTTAAGATAACTCCAAGTTTAGTGAAATGAGTCTCTGCACCCCATAAGCCAAAGTGAAGCCTTCTCTGTAATTTCTTGAATGGGGTCTATGCAGCCATATGGGAACTGAGGTGCAGATACCACAAGATGCCGAAGAGAACAACACTCTTTTCTTTTTTTCTTTTTGCACAATGGCACAAAGTAAAATAAACAAGAAAGTGTTCACAACAAAGTAGGCAGCCTTGAAAAATAGAGGTAGATGTCATGGTTCATTCGGCTTAGCATCACACTTGCGTCTTGTTGCAGTTCCTGAGTGAGACTCTAACATTCTCACTTCTTCCCAATGACTTCATCTGCTTCACATGATTTCATTAGGCGTATTCAACTCATTTTTTCCTTCACATGTATTTGTTTTTTCAATGGTCATGCAAGCACTACCTACATGCTCTCTGTATGCATATTCAAGAGCACAAGTTACGCATCTGCTCATGCCCCTAAAAGCTCCCCACTTGGTGCTATGCTCATTTTTTAACATCTAAAACACATTTGACATTTTCAAAAGACGCAAACGACAGAATGCCTTGCTCTGTATCTCAAATTCACATTCACAGTAAAGCAACTGTGCTTTTCATTATACATTCAACCACTAGTACATACTGGGTTTCGTAGACCAGATGACTGACTCAAAAAGACCAATTAGTTTCCTCTGTCATATACTGCCACCCTTAGTTGAGCAGTGACAATAATTCCATGGAACAAGCACACCTGAAAAAGGTCAAGACACGCTCTTTGAAGCAGCAGTTAGGACAGGCAACTTTTAAAAATGTACCAATATGTACAAAACACTGATCACTGTTTGCCTCTGAGCCATGAAGGTGCACTAGTGACACATGTGCCAGTGATTACCTGCTTTGACTACTGTGCATGAAAAGCAGGCAAGTCCAACATTCACCTCCACAAGTGTGGTCTTCACTGATTGGCCTATAATGCAGCCACGTGCTTGTATTGTTGCTCACGTAACTTGGAGACTTTTGTACCCGAAACTACTTCAAGCCTGTCAAAACTGGCACAAGACCTTACGTTCAGAAGACAGTGAAAACAACAAACAGAGAGGGTAGAAAATGCAGAATAATGCTGCACTATCTCATCTTTGTGCATGCCATTTTCCATGCCTTGATAGAGTGGGACTACACCAAGGCTGGCATAATTTGATGATCCTGAAACTGATTCTGTTCCATTTGTGTATTTTCTACCATTTTCACTCACTTGAAGTGGTGCCGTGCACACAGCTTGTACTTCATTATTGTCTGAAGCACAGTAATGAGAAGGGTGATGGAGGCATGAGGCAGATTCAGCCAGTGACAACGAGTTGGAATATAGAAAGGGTTTGGTTTTGGTTTTTTTGGGGTTTTACGTCCCAAAGCAACCCAGACTATGAGGGACGCCGTAGTGAAGGGCTCTGGAAATTTCGACCGCCTGGGGTTCTTTAACATGCACTGACATCGCACAGCACACGGGCCTCTAGAATTTCGCATTCATCGAAATTCAGCCGCCGCAACGGGGATCGGACCCGTGTCTTTCGGGTCAGCAGTCGAGCGCCGTAACCACTGAGCCACCGCGGCGGGGCAATATAGAAATGGAATCGCATTGTTATGTTATAGGGAGTGTGCATCAACGTTGTGGTGCATACTGTATGGCAAAAGGCTGCAGGCATATCTAATCCGTTTGGCTTATCACCACCTGTTCCAGCTCTTGCAGTGCTGAAACTGCGTGCTGAGCCACAAAAAAGTGCCCACGAAGTCACATGAATATCTCCTATGCGAGCCAAGCTAGCCCCATTCTACGAAGTCGCTCACCAGGTTGGTGTTGCCGGTGATGGCCGCCTTCTTGTTCCGCACATCAGCCTTCCTCGTCTCGGGGTCAACCGGAACATGGATCGCCTTGATCTTCAGGTATTCACCTGCCTGCGAGGAGACACAACAGTGCATGCAAAATTCTGCAGTCAGCTCATACAAACTGACAACTTATGCTTACTAGTACTGGCTTTCCCACAGGTGCCAGTGACATCAACAAAGTTAATCATGAAGTTACTCAAAGTCAACCATGAGGCTCTGCATTTGTCTTTAAGCGAGTACAAATGGGCAGATTTACCCAATGTTTTCTGTTAATTCAAGGCTGCTATAAGCACCTATACAACAAAGCAGCTGCAGCAGCTCCTGTGTGGGCAGTGATGTAGCGATGATATCCGGCAAGTGTAGCTCCTCTGGCGGCACATTCAGCGGGGATGAGCAGCTGACGGGCAGTGGGTAGCAAAAGCCCCGTCCGTTTCCGGTGCACAGCACTGTGCACACCAGTGACGCCCAGGCTGACAAGCATGCCAAAGTCGGCAGCAGCAGGCTAGCAGACAGAAAGGAAGGTCGCCTGCATCACAAAGGTAAGTGGATTAGATGGCTGCACCATAGTACAGTCACTCAAGCCAGCACTACCGCAACTTTCGTTATGACTATGAGGGACGCTGTAGAAGGGCTCGGGAAAGTTTGACCATCTGGGGTTCCTTAACGTCCACTGACAATGCACTGTACATTAGCCTCTCAGATTTCACTTCCATCGAAATTCGACTGCCGCTGCTGGGATCAAACCCGTGTCTTTCGGGTCAGCAGCTGAGCGCCATAACTA
Organism: Amblyomma mixtum; assembly: GCF_055824585.1. Taxonomy (NCBI): domain Eukaryota; kingdom Metazoa; phylum Arthropoda; class Arachnida; order Ixodida; family Ixodidae; genus Amblyomma; species Amblyomma mixtum. The sequence continues at coordinate 74,203,558 of NC_143021.1, read as the reverse complement.
CTAAGCCACTGAGGCGGCACACTCAGGAAATGGGAAACGAGTTGGCTCACAGTACAACTCGAGGTTATGCCAGCCGAGCAATGAGTTGGGCTCAGTCCCCAAATTTCCCGAGAGATGCCTTTATATCCTTTGACGACACTAATCATATTAAACTGGAAAGGAGGATATATCTGCTACCAGACAAGAAGCTCGACAAAAGGCAGGAGGTAATGTGGCGTTGCCACCAGACATGAGCCTTCTTTAGCCCGTAGGAACTAGCACTCATGCACCCAGTGCAATACAATCCTACTTACAAAGAATGCGGCGCGATAGCCAGATATGATCACATTCTAAGGAGCTGCAAAAAGGTGCTGCCACCAGTGGACCTACTACCAGTCCCTTCTCTGCAGTGGTGGGAGGGTATACTGGCCAACTCAGACCTGCTGATACAAGTACAGGCCACTGAGTGGGCTCACAATTTCGCCGAGAGCCACGGGCTCGAAGCCTTCCAGTATAGTGCCCACATAGGGCTCAATGCTGACAATAAATGTTTTCAAAACCAATACATCAAATGAGGGCCTACTTCGTGTTCGTTTTGCCCTTGCAACTGGTGTGTGCCTACGTGTGATGGAGCAGCACAGGCTCCCCAGCCACAACATCATGGACAGACAGCAAATGCCTACTCGTTGTGACCCTCGACCAGTGAGGCTTCAGGCCTGTCCAGGTGAGAAGGTGACCTACGGTCAACACACTCACACCTCTGGGTACACAATGCCCTTTTCATAGTAGCCATAGCCTCTGTAAGCTTTGCAGGCCAGAATGAGGCTCTCAGTGCCACCGGATGTCATCTGCACATAAAGAAGGCTCATATACAAGCCACGTTTGTTTCGCAAGGGCTTTATAGCAGGCAGGCACTGTTTTGAAGCTTCTGCTCCAGCAAGATTTAAGCCTGGGTGAGTATGTGCACTGTGTGGTAAACTTTCGGGTACTAAAAAGTATAGCACAAGAACAAGTAAGACAAGCGCTTTACAAGTGTATCATGATTGCCCTTGCCCAGTCTTTTTTGGCATGGAGAAAATCACCACTTTGTTTCAGACTAAGGCATGCTGAATATCTTGTTATTTAACTGCCAAGGTACTTGAGGAAGGTTGTTTAAATAATTGTGATATCCATCCATTGAGGAAAAACTATGATGGATGACACACATTATAGTGCTTAGGTTCAAGATAGGCTACTAAATTAAATGACTACCAAACATGCATCTCATTTTTGCTGCCATTGGGCTTCTAGCTTTTGCAGGTCCAAGCCCACATAGTAAGTTGTGCACCTTCTAATCATTCCATTCTTAACTTGCGCCATGACTCACATGTGACAATGTGCCACTTTCTTGCACCAGTGAAATGCTTTCGACCATATGAGCAGCTTATAAAATTTAAAAAAAAAACCAGAACTCCAAAAAAGCCACAACTACGATTATTAAGCGATCAAAGTGGGTTTTCCCAACATTGAATTGTTATGATATGTCTGCGTCCTGATGAAGTGGAGGCTTACATCTGCACTAAATGTATGACACCATGGTGAAAACGAAGCTTCCAGCAGAGATACTTGGTTGTGAACACATGACAGTAGCAATTCACTAGTTTCAGGAAATGGAGAGACAGCTTTCTGTCATCGAGTGTGCCACAGCTTGTGGAGGTAGTTATGAAAGGGCACGAAACTTAAAGATCACTGCTATCATCAATTACTCTGTTACTAGCTGTTTCTGCAGCCAGTCATGTCCTGGAGGTAAGAAATTTTGAATACTGAGTTTTTTTCACCTGCAGGATTCAGTACACTAGAGGGACTGATTAGTTTTTGAAGAAATAAACTAAAACTATGCAAAATAAAAGTGTTCACACGCATGTCATCAGAGAATATTTTTGAGATGAAATGCAAAAAAATTTTCAGAAGAGTATTGAAAAATGAAACAGTTAAAATGCAGCCACAATGAGGCTGTGTGGTTGGTAAAAACAATTAATATGGTATAGCAGAACCTCAATGAGTTGCATCCCAAGCAGCACACTACGTCAGGACTAATGTGCAGCTACAAAGTGTGCCCCCTACTTCTTTTCGTGTTTTAGAGTGCCACAAAACTTCTACATATATAGAGCACCTGGAAGGCCGCGCATTGTCTCATACAGCCCAGTCTGCTGCAACATAGCCTGACAAAGAGCACTGCAGTATCAAGAACTGTAGAATGGTGCCAAAGCAAAGGAAAACAGATTTAGGCTTCCCAAAGTAAGCACTTTCTAGCCTCCTGCCGTCTACAAACTGCACGCTTGCACTATGAAGTCATACTAATACATTGAAGTAAAGATTCTTCCACACATAAAATAAATTGAAGTAACGCAGTTGGACAGCAGTTTGGGTGGATGGGTGCATCACGAAAGAAAGCTGGAAAAACTGATTAGTAACAAGAGGAGAATCACAGGAGAGTTTATTGTTTCTGCACAGTTTTCTTTCAAGATAAAAAGTACCGCAGGCCTTAACAGTCTTTGTATTAGAGTATAAAAAAAAAGAATGACTTCTCAATAAGCACTTTCTACAAACCACATGAGAAATTCCCTTTATATTTGTTACATGTTACCTTGTGAAATATTTGCATAGTCTCTCTACATCAGGTGTATACATTGAAACCACGTACCGTGCAAGACCTATGCTTGTACTGGTTTGAATGACTGTCACATGCCACATTTGGCAATTAACTGATACTGCGTGACATTCCCCTGGCAATAAATCCTTCCTCCTCTGAGGAACAAATCATGCAGAGAATAGGCCTGTAGCCCGCTCTAAAGTTTTTATAGCCAGAAGGGAAACCGCTCTGGATATGTAAAGAAAAAAAAATCGAACCTGAAAACGAAGATAAAAAGATGTATGCCACCAGCTGAGATATCAGAGCACACTTATAGCAATTACCAATATTATATCCAGAAACACGTACGCTGGAAGAATGAAGAAAGCTATAATGTACAGCATACTGGACAAACAAAACTACAGTGAAATGTTTACAGTGAAAGAAATTTGTCTTCACCTGCATCAGCCCTCCTTATGCACTGCCTTAAGTTACAATCTGGCAAATATATGGCATCTCCGCCAAGGTGGAAAGAGACAGAGCCACGCAAGTGTCTAAGTGGAGCTGTCAGGAACGACGCTCAAAAAGAATAATTCCGGATTTCTCCAGCTGCACTCAGCCCCCCGTGCAGACTCTACTCACGATGCACAGCTGTCAGGACCTCCGTGAAAGGGATTCAGCACCAACGAATCACCTCTGCCTCCATCTTGAGTGCAGCCACAAAAACGCCCGCTTGCACCATTTCACTGGACAGCGCGTCCATGTTGCGGTCTCGCTCTTCAAGTATGGCCTCCTGCAGATGGCAAGAGCTGCGCTGTGCCACATGTCAGTGCGCATTAAAGATCCCCAAGGGGCCGAAATTATTCCGGAACCCTGTGTTAAGGCTCCCTTTCCTCTCTTTCTTACATTGACTACAGCCTCCTTCCCTCCGCGCTTACGGCGCGGCTGTGTCGTCCAACGCATACCCTTTCTCGATAGCATACCTTTGTCCCTTCCTATTAAATGTTTTCTCTCTTTCTTATAATGACTCCCGCTCTCGTCCCTCCACTGAGGTGTCCACCGCATGCCCTTTCCCACAGATCCTGTCCCTTAATTCCGATTAAATGTTTTCACCACCACCGGGTGCGAACGGGCGGGAAACATTGGATTTGTCGGGAACGGAGGTGGGCAACACTGGGCTTGGCCGGCTGCAGCGGCTAGTGAACTGAAACACACTTAAAGGTGTTGTAAAACATGTACAAAGGCTTTAAAGATGCATTTGCGCACGCATGTTTTAAGTGGTCTGTACACATGAACCCATTGAATAAGAGTATTACTTACGCGCTAATATATTTGCGCAAGTAAATATGTTCTCTCAAAAAATTTTCAACTATGTAGCGCCGTATTGCGTGTTTGAAAATGTGGCACCTTCGCAAAGCAGGGGGGCTGGCGATAATACGCTAACCGTTTCCGGTGGCTGTGCATTTCCATTAATGTGGATATAAGTGTCTGATCTTATATTGTGAACTGGCGTGTAAGGAAGGAAACAAAGCAAAAGGAGAATAGGTCACTCGGCAAGCCGTCCTACCCTCGCCAAAACTGAGTGGGCGGAAGCGTCTTACCTGAGAGAGAGAAAAACTTTATTGTAACAGGAATTCGGTGCACGTCGCACGACCCCGCTGCACTCAAGTGTTTATGTTCCTAAGGTCCATAACACTGGCAGCACGACCGGTGGCCGGAGGTGCCGTAGTGGAGGTCTCCGGAATAATTTCGACCACCTGGGGATCTTTAACACAGCACACGGGTGCCTCTTGCGTTTCGCATCCATCGATACGCGGTCGGGTTCGAACCCGGGTACTTCGGCTCGGTAGACGAGCGCCTTACCACTGAGCCACCGCGGCGGGTATCCCCGCTGAACCGTTTTTGGGCCCACATGTTCTTATATTCAAGTGCATAAACTTTTTGCAAGGCGGATGTGGAATGGCGGCGAAGGCTGGGCATAGATTCTCAATGGGCTGGGCCCAAAAACGGTTTAGCAGGGATACCCGCCGCGGTGGCTCAGTGGTAAGGCGCTCGTCTACCGAGCCGGAGTACCCGGGTTCGAACCCGACCGCGGGGGCCGCGTATCGATGGATGCGAAACGCAAGAGGAGCCCTTGTGCTGTGCGATGTCAGTGCACGTTAAAGATCCCCAGGTGGTCGAAATTATTTCGGAGACCTCCACTACGGCACCTCTTTCTTCTTTCACTCCTCCCTTACGGCGCGGTTCAGGTGTCCGCCGATATATGTGAGACATACTGCGACATTTCCTTTCCTCAAAAAACCAATTTACGGGGCTGCAGCATAGCCACTCTGGGGCCAAAACACTTATATAAAGAAATTCAGAAGTACAGATAAAAATGATATGAAACGACAAAAAAATGAATATTTTAATCCCACGTTTTATAAAATAGGTAAATTATTTCGGCAAAAAATTACGCCGAATTTTTTAATTTTTTTTGCAACGCGCTTGTTGCGCCCCCTGTTTATGAGCGTGCGGTGCATTTGCAGCGCGACTTTGCAGGCCTTGTTTCGGTACGCGGCCACAGTGGCCGCGGGAGCTTACGAAGCGGTTTATCTTCAGCTGTCTGCAATGGCGCGCCTGGGAAAGCGTGTAAATTAATCTAGTTCACTATAGTGTAAATTAAGCTCGCCGGTCTCCAAATGGCCCTTTCGAGAAGTTTTTGTCGTCCTTGCTCGTCGCTTCTCTGTCACTGTTTGGTTAGATTTGCACCCCGCCGCACCGCTGCAGCAGTTTTATTGGTTCTATCGTTTCCTTCGGTCTACGGCCAGTGCGAAACCTTTTCCCGTCGTTGTGTCACGCTCGCAGTGTTCGTTTGAATCCTTTAGCTCTTCATTTCACGATGAGCTCGCGTCATGTGAATAAATTTTGCTCCGTGGCACATTGCGGCAGTGTGGACTGTACCACGGCCGCTTGATGGACTGTACCATCGGTGTCTTACTACACCGCTTCCCACTGTACCTGTCTGTACTTTCACAGGTGAGCTCTTGCCATTGTCATCTGCTGTAGATGTGCTTTTGTCGGAATTTTTGCGTCTGTTTCGTAGCTGTAGCCGTTTAATGCGTACTTGGCTTCATGTTATCGGGGATATTTAAGTAAACCGCAGGGCACGCACTTGCAGTGCGAAAAAGGCCCACCGTTTGTCTTTTCGTGCAGCCGACTGTCGCCAACGTGAACTTGATATCGGGCTCAACCACGAGCCCTCTACTGGCCGCAAGGCCAATTTAAAAGCATCTTGCTGCCTAACTGCTATGAGCATGACATTAATAGGTTTTTCAACCCCGCGAAGCCAATTTGAGGATCCTCTCGCAACGCAATTGAAGTATCGAAACTCAACCACGTGTATGTGCGCCGCCTTGACGATGCCTTAACTGAATTCGGTCAGCAGTAGTTATTGCCGTTCTACACATTACATGACCGTCAAAGTAGTTTTAAACTACTTTTGCTGCTTCTCTTTCGTCACTCTTTGAGCATAGAAAAACAGCTATAGTAGAATACAACTTAAAAAAACAGCAGTTGCTAACAATGGGCCGCGGTCCGCGGCGTCCTGTATTACTCCGCTGGCCAATCGGAACTGTAAACGAAATCGGCTTTTTAATGTTTGACTATATAAAGCAATCCACATATCATAATTCTAGTGCTCATAATATTTTTCCTGTGATACGCTTCTTGTTTAGGTAACAAGAAACGTTTATGCAGCAGACTACTTTTTTGTCGTGGCGGAATTCTGTGCGCGGAGGCTGAATATGGGCGGAGCTTCACTGCAGACTTAAGTTGTATCCCACTATAGTCGCGTGGTATCAGGCGAGTGTAACCGCACAATGAGGCACGGAGGCTTAGCGCGAGCATTTACTGCAACAGTTAAAATATAATGTACTGCATTTAGGTGAAAGGAATCATGGCGTATTGACATTTGGAGTGTATGGTATTCATTTGGGTGCAGTTGTAAACGTGCACGCAGCATCATTTCCTGGTGCGAAATGTGGATGCAGTTCTGCCACAATCTCACCTTGGAGAAGACGCCGTGCCAGTTGCGAGACCTGAGGGTTTGTTCCAAGCACTTCGCACCGTCTGCGTATCTGTGGCCAGGATGGCTGCGTCACGATGCCGTGCCTACTAGATGAAGGACTGGCTTTATTGAATGTCCTTGTACTTCACTGTAAACTGGATCTCATGTATGTTTTAGTTTGAATAGAATCCCAGTAAAAAAAACCATTGGAACCAATTGGACATTCCAAATGGAACCAAGTGGACATTCCCATTGGTTCCAATTGGATTTCCCAATTGGGACCAATTGGTTCCAGTGGTGTTTTTGGACTCCCGACCAATTGGACCCAACTGGACTAGCCAATTGGACCCATTAGGTCAGGCAGTTATTTCACCCAGAAAATATTCACAATATATGTTATGTTCATTGAGAGAGGTAGCTAAATGTTTGTGAATAATATGCTCTAGAATGTTGGACAAATATTTCTACAACAGGGCCCGTATTACGGAACTTTGTCAAAAATCTGTCAAAAGTTATTGACAGTGACGTCAAAATGACGAAACGATGTGACGTCGACGCCTGACGCAACGAGGAATCAGCCAATTACAGCTGAGCGGCGCCCCGAAGCATTTGCCTGCACGACGAGGGACCGTGTGCTAAATTTTTGCTAAAAGAGTAAAGAAATGCACAGCGATAAAAATAATTATTTTATTTTGCCAAAAAATGATGCTTAAAGCTAAAAAATATAAAGAAAAACAAGAAGCGAAAGAAGTTAGGCTATTAAATTTGCTAGTGGGTAACTTTTGCTGCCGCGGGGGTGCGCAGACGGCGGTAAAACGTCAACAAGCCGCTTTGCACGGAAACAGCTGTTCCACGCCTTGATACTGTTTTCTTACGCGGCGTCGAAAATCAAGGCACTGTGCGGTTGTTCTAAGTGCGAAAAAATCGACGAAGCCAACTTGTTAAGGTCTGTGTTGTTCGGCTCTTACGATCGATGAAAAAAGTGTCAAAGCGTGAAGCGTTGCATGTGATGTGTGGTCGTCTGTTTCTTTTTCCTCGACCGGTAAACAGAAGACGGCCACGAAGTGCGATTTGCAGGGGAAAATAAAGTTCTTTGCCAGCATAAGCATGTTTTATTTGTATGTAGCTGTGGCACAGAGGTGTCGTCGGCTGCCGAAGCTTGCATGAAAGCCGCCGGTCGCAAATAACCGCTGCCACCCGCCGCTGCACCGACAGCGCATTCGCACGCAAACCTCCAAATTCATCGGCGAGTTCGTCGCATAGCCACACCGCAGTCTGCCTCTCCAGTCGAAAAAGGCGTCGGAACAGCTCGTCCGGCAAGTCAAACGCGTCTTCGTGCGCCCTCCTTCGCCGTTGCTCGCGTCGCCGCAGCCACCTCAGCCACACATACGACGCCGCTGCCGCCGCCGCCATTTTCTGTCAAAAACGGAAGGGTCCAATTTTGACCGCCTCGAAGCCGTCAAAAAAAATAGTCAAAATGCGCCTGCATAATTAGGCGTGCAACGTCACCACTTCTGTCATGTCCGTGACGTAAACGCCAGCCACCCATGACGCAAGAAAGCAACATGGCCGCTGGACACGGCCGACCAATAGGAGCGCGGCTACGGCGGGGCTTTTTGACGAGTTTTTGACGCGTTTTTGACAAGTTTTTGATTTGACAGTTCCGTAATACGGGCCCTGAACATATAATATGCAAAAGGAAAACTCATTTATGAGGACAGCAGGGAGATGTCGTGCCTAGTGCCAATCAACATTGTTCTACGGAATTGAGATTAACAGTTTTTATGGAAATCAAAGTCAACAGGCACAAATACATCACACGCAAGCAACATTCAGGCACTAGTAGCATATATTAGCTTAATATGTACATCCACAGAACATACTTCTGCTCCAACTTATATACCCCATTTGTGAGGCTCTCATGCTGGGGCCAGTGGCGCTCGCCCACTGAGCGCAGTTATTTAATTTAATTTCAGCTGCAGTGGTGGTGCCGATGATGAATACAACTTAGTAGGTTAAGCTGCTGATAGCTCTTATTATAGGAACCATATTGGTTCTACCTTGTTTGTCAAAAATGCAAACATTCATTGGAAAAATTGGGTGCAGTTGGGCGGTCCAATTGGATGTAATGGGTAAGACCAATTGGGCCCACCAATTGGAAACCCAAATGGTCCAATTGGATAGTCCAAATGGACCATGGTCCAATTGGATAGTTCAATTGGACCATCCAATTGGAACACCATTCCAATTGGAACCAGTTGGAAACTCAACTAGTCCAATTGGAACAATTTGGAAATCCAATTGGTTCCAATGGTTTTTTTTTGACTGGGATTGCTTCAAATTACTGCAGTTATCGACAAGAAGCAGGTCTCGAGTTTGTGCGCAGGCCCTACGTATGTTGTAATGCTCTAGCGTTGAGCAGGTTTGTTGATGCTAAAACTTGTTTTTAATATTGTCATGCAGGTGTAAACATAGTTGCTGTATTCTTTCAGTTGAAGAAATGAAGTGTGAAGAGTAGTGTCAGTGCTCTATGCCCCATGTGTATCTTGGGGCACCTATTTGATGTCATTTTTTATCTCAATTGAAGTTGTCATAACATGTTTTCTGTACATTTAAATCTTCCAACTCGCAACCTTTGTACCACTTCAGGGCTTTTTCCTGTCTGCACTTGGTCCATTGACATGATAAGCCAACTTAAACAATGCTACTGTTTGTGCTGCATGTGACATGCGTTTCCGATTTTGTGCTTTATCACTATATTCGTGTGGTTGATATAATAAACCATCAATATGAAAACGATACTTGCCATACACTCTGTTGTGAACTGTGCACATGAGTCAGTGCTTTGTGGATCACACCTTGCTATACTCAGAGACCAAGTACTTGTAAAGGTACTTGCATCAGTATTTGCGCTGCGAATTATGCATGCCTAGCCTGTGTCTAGGGTTGCTGCCTTTCTATGCTGCCTTCTTTGCCAGCAACATTCATTGGGTTTCCAATTGCTCACAAATAGAGACATGACTAGCAGGAACTCGAGTACAATTGACTGGCAAAAGTTGGCGCGCGTTGAAAGGCAACAACCTCCAAGGGACGCGGTCTCGAAAATGCGGATTCTACAAAAAAACTGATTTATAATTCGCGGGAAAAGTGATTAACGTCACTCATACGTAGGTTGGCCCCCAATATAGGGGCGCTGGAGTGCCCCATGAGCCGCCATTTTTTGGACCAATGGGCGTCTATGGAGCCTTCGCTGTCATGGTATATCTACCTTGGAACAGGCGCAGATACTCGTCATGGAAGGAGAACAAGAAGCAACAGACAATGCGCCAGGAAAGTGTCATATCTCAGTGGACACCCAAACCGCGGAAAGTGTCATGTCTCGGTGGACACCCCGACCGCGCCTAAAGGGGCACTGCGATGATTTCCTCGGTACCAGTTATATCATTAAATAGATTCATCATGCTTCCAGAGACCAGAGCAAAAAGAATTATTGAAATCGGAGCATGCAAACGAAAGTTATTCCACTCTGAAAATTCGAAGTGAAAAGCTCAGACGAAAACGCATTTCACTCGCCCATTTCACTCACCCAGTACCGAGATTGGGCGCTACCAATCAGAACCGCGCCTAGCGCACACGCAGCGGAAGCGTGCATGCAGTTGTTGCTTTGTCGGGGCTGTCGACACCCGCGCATTTTGACGGCGTCTTTGCCCCGCGTACGCGACGCCGTAGTCAGGGCATGGGTGACTAACAACAAAGGAAGCTCCCCGAAGTTTCTTTTTTAGTCGGACTAGAAGGCTGTCGCAGTATCCCCCCCTCCCCCCCCCCCCCCCAAACTCGACTCCCTTCTCCTGTCCGGCCTTTCTCTTCACAATTTTGGGCAAGGTGTGTCGACTGGCTTTTTTTTTCACTGCCGTCTTGGTATGGTCACGGCCGGTCTCGACGCGCGCGCTTTCTGGTTTGAGCCAACGTTTTTTGAACAGCGCTGGCCGCCACGAAGGTTTGAAGCGGAATTGAAAGTGTCGCCCCTAGCTGTATTCTTGTTAGTTTTCGTTCGCTTTCCCTGCATCTTTCCAGTTTTTGTGGCATGCGAAAAGCTTTCAGTACTCAAAGACATAATATTTTGGATCCATTTCGCAAGTATAAATGAACAATATGCAAACTGGACGCCCCACCAACGAGAAAGGCAGCGCCATAGAGTTGGGCAGCGCCCTATCTGGATGCCACGTCATTTCCGCTGCCGCAAATGGCCGCCGCGCTGCGACACCAACGGCTCAAAAAAAGCATTTCTAGCGAAGATTAAAATATCAAATATTATGCTTTCGGTGATCTCATTGCGCGTTCAGGACTCACAATGTCCCTTACTCTGCATATACAAACCCAAGCAACCACAGATATCCGTCGGATGTACGAGCTAGATCCGAACGTCCTTTGCCGAGATCGGACGTCCATCGGACGTATGAACACAATCCGATTTCGGATATCCGTATTCGTACATCCGCCGGACGTACAGATAGTGTTCACTTTTGTATATCCGCATGAGAGTCGAGGTGTACGTCCGAAGGATGTAAGGACGAGTATTTTCCTTGGCAATGAGTATGGATGTTTTTTTATTTCACAGAAAATTCGCGTCTTTCGTGCATGTATACTGTTTTATTTGCATCAGTTGGAGGGTTTGACGCGAAGACGTTTGTAAATTGGTGCGATTCCACTCCTACCTGCAGTGCAAGAGCCGCCAACGAGCTAAATTTATCTACGAGGAGAAGCAGGTGTTGCAGAATTTTGCAAGAACTCAATGACTAGTTATATATTTATAAAACTTCTCCAAATTAGTGGAGTTGCGCGACATGTCCGCCGTTTTGCTAGCTAAACTTGCCATTCAAACCATTCGTATCAAAACTCCCGTGCATTCTGCTATCACCATCATCATAGATGTCAGTTCGCGGTCAGTCCACTCCAATCCATCAGTACGGCTCCGTAGCGCTTTGTTGATTTGTCGCGTAATGTTGTCGCGCAGAGCTTTATAGCTCTGTTATTATAATGTGTGGCTTTGTTCGGTCTGTGGACGAAAGTAGTATGTAACTTAAGCAATTCCGAAAGATACGGGAAGCGCCTGAAGCTCTTCTGCAACACCGGAATCCCGTACTGCGCCGACCTTGGTTTAAAGAAAGCTTAGTGCACATGTGATTGCAGGTATGTATCCAGTACACTTCTTGGAACTTGCTTCTAGGACAATGCAGCATGCTCATACAACATTCGTTCACAGGACAGTGGGAGCAGTAAGCGCGAGGAGATGGCTTCCACAAGTGTGTGCTGTTCTCACGCTCTCGGGAGCCTACATCACACAGCTGCGGGAGCCCTCAACTCGCGCGGCTAATTCCCACTCCTCTTCAAAGTTGCGGGACGGAGTATTTTCGCATCTTGTTAATTTTTAAGGCATCACTAGGTTCACTGGGCCTATATAAAGAGTGACAACGCGCGAAAGGCAGAACATAGGAAGTACGTGTAGTTCGCAGTGGTTCGCAACGGAAGCTTTGCGGCTTTCTGTGCACAGTCGCATACAGTGCTGCGTAGGTTAGTGCCCTAAGGCCCATGAGAATAAAGAACAGATACATTGTCAAATATGGTGTGGAAACGTGAGAGCTGTTATTGCCTTATACTTATTGAGGTGTTTGTTAAAGTGCATTGTCTGTTATACTTGCAGCATTAAACACTTCTATTAATTGGTTCCAATGTTTTTACTTGGGCTGCTGCATTGTGCCATTTGTTTCACATGACTGATGTTTGCCGCGTTCATTTTATTTCAGAAATCCTGTGGGTGGGAAGATTACGGATGTGTGTCCCAAGCTTGCCACATTTGAAGAGTCACATTTAAGAAACTTTCCTAACATAACCCATTGCTCTGCTGATGTATCATCAACCACAATAAAATATGCGTGCTACGCATCAAATTGTTTTTGGTTTTATTGCATCGCGCGGAGTGAAAAAGGCACGCATGCACCATATATGCGAATATTCGAGAAAGATCCGCCAATGGACGTACTCAACTGGACGTCCGTCGGCGGGCGAACCGTATACCTTTGGCCACCTTTCGGAAGGCCGATGGACGTCTGCCGGCTGTTTGCAGTTCAGCGGACGTACAGAACATCCGAAACAGACCTCTGTCGGCCGTCCGAATGATATCGGTGGTTGCTTGGGAAAGAATAAAGACCCCATACTTTATCTACGTTGCAGCGCACCTTTAAGGGAAGGGAAATTAAAAGAAAATTGGTTTTAAGGACAGCAAACGGTGCCTGTCCCTCTCATATTTCGGTGAATACCCGAACCGCGCTGTAAGGGCCTTAAGGAAAATGAAATGAAAATTGGTTTTAAGGAAAGGAAATGCCTGTCTCTCATATCTTGGTGTACACCCGAAAGGAGTGACGTTACACGCGGCACAAATAAAAAATAAATAAAAGACAAGCAGTGCACCAGGAAACTCGTATCTCGGTGGAGACCCGAACCACGCCATAAGGAAAGGAAAATGAAAAGAAAGGAAACGATGCCTGTCTCTCTCATACCCCAGTGGATACTCGAACCGCGCCATAAGGAAAATGAAATGACCTTGGTGTACACCCGAAAGGAATGCACACCACAGTACATGTCTCTAAAGCAACCTTCTAAGGCAGCACCATATTCACTACACGCGCGGCTCCTCCTCCCCCTCGCTACAGTGCTCTAGACCCTCGCCGCAACTTTTCGCTTCGAGATATCCAGGCTTAACCTTTGCTAAGCCACAGCCAATATTTATGACTGCGCAGTGTAGGCGTCCCCCGACAGTCACCTTTCCTTCTAGCCAACGCGCGGCGCGAAATTTGAATGAACCGCGGTGGAATTGGAAAAATTGCAGATTCCCTCAGTCAGATGATTATGCAATCGATGAGAGATCGATACGTGATCGATGAGTAACCGATAAGTGATTGATAAGTGATAATAAGTAATTCATGAGTAACTGATAAGTGATCGACGAGTAACTGATAAGTGATCGATGAGTAACTGATAAGTGATCGATAAGTAACTGACAAGTGATCGATAAGCAACTTATACGCGATTGATACGTGATATATATGTCATCGATAAGCCAATTAAATGGACAGTTGTGTGTGCGATATAAGAAGAGTCATTTATTAGCAATGGGAGGCAATTAGAAGCCAAGAGAAGCGACGAGTGCCGAGGAGGCGTCAATGCTTTCGCATTCTCCCAATGCTGTTTCTGCAGTGCCCGCTAGTGTTTTTGGAAAGACTCATTAATAACGTAGTTACAGCCATCGCAACCAAGCTACTTCGCCATGCTCCTCTCCTTTGGTTTGTTGGGAATGGACAGGCTTTTTCATACATAGATCTCTATGGAGCTTGGCTGGACCAAGTGGTGTAGTTCGAATTATCCACAAATTCTAATTATTGAGGTTCAAATTAACGAGCTTTCAGTGTATTGGCTAACCGCTTAAGTAGTGGCTCATGCAATGCCTCGGTTAAAAACGTAGTTTCCGGCACAGTTTGGCTGATACCGTGCTGTGACAAAAAACATTTTCCACCTTTCTAAAAATCATTATCAACGTGCGGATCGCTGGCAATAAAACATTATGGCCATTTCAGCCACGTTCCGATGAGTACGACGATGTCCATGTCAACAGGGAGTCCTGGAAGCGTCGCCCACTTCTGTGTTTGTGTGCAAACGCCCCGCAGAGTAATATTGTCACAGCAACCATCACTAGCTGCCATGCTTGGTGCACTATGAGCAGATAGGGGAGCAAGCCTGGAAAGGCACCAGTGGAACTTGGTTTGTTACCAGATTCTAACTTCAGAAAATTCGGTCGGTTCAATTAATCAAACTCCCATAGTTCTATCATTCCTACTGACATCCACAACAACAAAAACATAAAGATAAGAGAGAATGTGGCTGTTAATACATAGCTCCTTGAAGAGAGCTGAAGCCTGCAATTTTTGCGGGATAATGAAAAACTAGGGTCCTCAGTTATGCACAACATGGGAATATTCAAGAATACCAAATGTCTCATTCCCAAGTTGAATAACAGGCAATACTGAATTCAACTTTGAATCTTGAGAATGTGCCATTGCCTAGTTTAGAGAAAAATGACAAATTCGTTTGCTGTGTTGATGGCACAGTCAACAACGAATGCTCCATCTAAATGCGAAGGAAAGAGGTAAAAAGGAACAAGAATTATACTGCCACACCTGATCATTATCAAGAGCAAGCGCATCTTTTCAAAGGAAAGCAGAAAGAAAGCAGCAACCACATTGCACCCAAAGAAAAAACTGTATCAGTGACTAACATACTCATCGAGCTCACTGTATACTGCAGGCGCCATCTGCTTCAAAACGTATCAGTCGGTAGTGAGCTGCCCCAGAGTTATCACTTTTCTCTGGAACCATGGGGCTGCTGTCTCTGTATGTACACTCAGGGGGTTTCATTCAGCTGTGTGGCTTGTTATGCAACTTCACCGTTACAAAGTCTCTTGAAGGTGAGAGGAGCTCTTGACCTCACCCTTCAGAAGCTGAAGAGACCCACTACATGGCTTGGAAGTAAGACCCTTGGGCTCTAATCTTTTGAGAAAGGCTGTACATCCATAGATGCACGCAGATGTACAGGCGGTTTAATAAACCTTATGCGACTTGAAGTTGAGGATAAATGCTTCACCACTTCCACATCGTTGAAGACCACATGAGCTGCACCAGTTGCAGATAGAATCATGTCTCCCTAACGAATTTAAAAAAAAAAGACGGCATAAAATGCGGCATAAACAGTGTCAGCTGGCTTGTGCTCCACCCACAGATCAGGACCAGATGATCTGGACCGTCGGTGACGCATCACTGGCAGTATATGAGCCTGGACACACACGTTAGTGCATAAGCATTCTCACAAAATCCCGAACAAGACAAGTGTGAAACGTGCATGCATACTGCAGTGCTTGTTATGATGCAAACAGTCCACAGCAGATTGCATCATACGTCGAGGCATCTCGGATTTTATAGAATGAGCAACATGCTATGCGCTTTTTAGAGCACGTCATCACAACCTATTGTTTGAAACTTTAAGCTTTACAAATTGTCGCATTGATTGTGGCAGATGAATGAATTGCATAAGCTGGCCCTACAATTAAAGGCCCTTACCAATAGCAACCATCAAAGATCACAGCCAACTGTCTCCAAATGATTCCCGGCATACAAGAAACAGATGTAGACTGACAGAAAACACACTACAAAGCACCGTAATTCAACTAGTTTATTTCCATGCAATGTGCCTGCATTTATACAAAGCAACGCATAAGTGCGCGCAGGGAAAACCCCGCAAACGTACAGGCGATACATTGGGCTCCTCCTTGATAGTGGCAACGAACAACGTGCTACGCAAAGCAACTGCACAAACTAAACAAAAGCATTACTGTACACTGAACAACTAGTAAACACATGAATGGGCAGTCTTTGAACAACCGCTACTGCGTCATTATGCCCAAAAAGTGGCACTCCTTGCAACTTAACAGTACTGAAGGTATGCTGACACAATTTTCTATGCTCTGTGATTTCCCCAGTGTCAACAATTTCCCTTGCGGTCTTTTTGGCACATCTGCGCAGAGCTGTGGTCTGCTGAAAGGAAGGCCCTTGTTGCTTGCAGTGTTGGCAGTTACAACAATGCGTGCCTAGTTGTTGAGAGGCAACTGTGACATTATAGTTGTGCTCCCTGAGCCTTTCATTCAAACATCTGCCAGTCTGGCCAACGTAGGCTCGTCCACAGGGCAAAGGAATTGAGTACACTATGCTTTCTGTGCATGCAACAAACCATTGCTGGCACCTAATGGTGCAGTTCCTATCCTGACTGTCGGTAGAGCTGACCTTCTTGCACAGTTTTGTTAGCTTAGCCGGTGCCGAAAAGAAGACTTGCACACCCACTCATCTGCCTATTTGTTTCACTCCATTTCATACATCAAGTACAACTCTGTGAAATATACGGAAGTAGTCTGCATGAAAAAATAACGGCAGGAGAGTTGCTCCGCGCTTGTTTTGTGGCCGAGTGGCCTAAGACACCAGAAGGCAAAAGCGTGCCATCAGCACTAAGTGCGCATTTAATTAACAAATATGTCATGTAATACACATACAGGAAAAAATTCACTACTTACTGCTCACCGCAAGTAACATCCTACTTTTTGATCACGGATGTAGGCAGTGCAAACCAGAGCGCTATCCTTGACAGCATTGCACCTGATGCATGAAACAGAGTATAAGTTTGGCAGTACATGTTAACAACTAGCTTTTCAGTAATTATCAACACTTAATTCACTGTGAAGCTACTTCAAATGAAATGTATAACAATCTGTGGCAGCCCCTGAGCCACAAGAAAGCTCTGAAAGTATGCCCTAACTTCACGCAGAGCAGTTCTGCTGCTGAACCTAGTGCCGTCATCCTGGTCAAGGGTGGCTTGCATGTGATTGGGGGCCTTGTGGAGCGGGTTTTGAGTTTCCCACCTCTCAAATTCGAGGCTGCAACTGGGCGAAGCACACGCTCCTTGAGAATGCAGGGGATAGTGTGACTGCTATTAGCTACTGCATGCGCTGACGCAGCAACCTCTTACATCTGCCCCCAGTATGCCATCTGCTCTGGCTTTCCTTGTTTCTGGCAGCCTTTGTGTTTTGTTTGCACTCTTCACATTTTGCCATTTTTCGCTATGACTGTGTATACGACCTATTGTCATGACCTTTGAACAGTTTTGTGCAACCTGTTGATTGTGTGCGGTCGACGCGTGGAACAAAGTTCGACATGCTAAACGTGTTCGGAGCCCAGAAGCAAAGCGTTGTATGAAGTTAGTCTGTACGCCACTAAATTCAGAAATTCAGTGCTGCGGTAAAATTTTTCAGCAAGTAAATTTAGAAAAACGGCCTTTTCTAGCCGAGAGGAATGACCAGGAATGAATATAAATGTCCTTTGCCTTTGTCTGCAAAGTGCATTTCTGGTCAAGAATGAGCATTCAGAGCAAAGAAATTCAAAATGACTTCCAGCATATTTTTAACATGAACAAAAATCTGAAGCTGAACTGTAGCGAATACCAAAACACGATCATTGAAATATGATTGACTCACTGATGGAAGTGAAATAATTGAAATATTGCCTAGAAAGAAATTCACTGTGCATCAACAAATGTCATGGGCTTCGCAATTTCTTGTTTACTGTGAACTCTTATGTTCCACTCTCTGGGCATTACAAAAAAAACTAAAATGTCAGTTTACTTTGAGCAGGATAATGAATGTTGCAAGTAATGGCATGATGTGGAAGTAACAAGTACACTAGCGCCCGCACTGCCTCTGAAGGCAGCAGACATTAACCAGACAAGAAAGCACTCCTCATTAAGGGGGGGAAGCTAGTCTTAGAAAAGAAAAGTTTATTATTAATGAAGTCAGTATTCTTAAATTTTCAACAAACATTTTTTTTGTGTGCCAATTCCAATTATGTCTTTTAATTTCATATAAAATAACTCCTTGTGTATTTATGAAATATGTAAGTTTTTTGGCAAAAGCCTTCAAGAAATTTTGTCCCTGGGAACTTACTGAAATGCCTACCATAGAAGTCAAGTTAAGGGATTCTGAATGTGCCACTTCAGAAGAGGGAAGAAAACTTTTGTATTCCTGTTCCTAGAGTGGCAACTTCAAAACTCTGTACCTCAAGTTCTACGAAAGGCAAGAGAACAATTTTACCCTTACTGCATTCCTTGGTGTCAAGACAAACTATTGGCACGCACTTCAGCAAGTTCCCTGCAGCAAACTTTCTTACGATTTCTCTCCAAAATCTTGCATAACACATTACACAAGTGAACAAGCAATTAAATGCCATATTTGGAATTGCAGGGGAAAACACATCTTCCCAAAATCATAATTGTGACTGACATCAATTTTTTCTAAGACCAGCTTCTTTCTTAAAGGACCACAAATCAAGCCCATCTTGGATGCTGACTAAACCTGCTCAAGATTTTGACTACATAATTAAAATTAAAGGCGATTCACTATTAGAAAATGAAAAGCAAGCTACACTGAAACTTCCCTTTATATAATGGTACCAATGCAGTTACATATTTTTGCCTAATTTCAGGGGGCTGCATTCAGGGGAACAACAGTTTACTGAAGTTTGTGGCCAGCTAACAAAGCTTGCTCACTAAGCTGAAGATACACCAACAAACACAGTAACAGTGTCAGGACAGGACAAAAGAAGGGTATGACACAAGCACTTTCCACATCTTTTCATTACGCCATCACACCAGCCAGCCGGTACATTGCTCACATATACCACCTCCCTCGTCAGTTACCACTGAGCTTGACACACACAAATAGGAGACATGTCAGCTACTACTGTCCGCCTGGTACACCAGGTACAGCAGTTTCGAAATGTTAATTGCAGTGAGATTAGCAACAGCACAACATCACAAAGCATTTGGCCATATACAATGGCATGTCACAAAAAGTGTTTATTTGCCACACGCATGTTGGTCCCAAAATAAAACAGAAGGAAGAGAAGTCAGGTGCCAATGAAAATGCGACTAAATATAATGAGGCCCTCAAAAATGCTTCGTTGTGTTAAGTTATTGCATAACGATGACTAGGTGTGGCAACCATTGCCCTTTAAAGCAAGTTGTCCAGCATAAAGACACTTGTGCTTGCACTGATGCATAAAACCATGCAGCCCACACAAATGACACAAACAAAAAACAGATTTAATTAACTCTTTGTATCTAATGACTTAGATGAAATCATGAAAAGAAGAGAGTGTACAGCCATGCACCTCAAAAGTCTTTATGAGGCTAGAACGCATTCTTTCAGAGTATGAACACAATTCCAAACTAAAAGAGCTGCAAATTCACATGCAGCAATGAACGATTACTAGATGCAAATTGCGTAAGCAAAGCATGCACGCCTTTTCTCAGGCTAGAGCATAAAGATGCATTGCCCAAAGGTACAAAAGCAAATGCACAGCAAGCCTGCATTCAGTGAAAGGAGCAGCCATCATATGAATGCATGTCCATCCACATAACGAGTGTAGAAAAAAGCAAAAAAAAATGAAAAAAAAAATGCACGAAGAAAAGGTGTGCTTCAGTGCTACATTCGATGCACTAATTCAATGAGACATGCAAAATGAAGCGCAAGCATTAGAGCAAGCATCAGAAATGATAAAGCGTAGTCGCAAACACTGTTCACTGCATATCAGCATCACTGAACTGCAGTGTATAATTGTAGCATTTGTCACAAGGTTGACACTGCAAGCAAATTCTTGCACAGATGCGCGTGCTTTGAAGGATGCAAGAGAAAACGTCTCTCACTTTTCCAGGCTACTTCAATAGGAAGGAGCATGGAAGCCGCAAGCATCAGCATGCTCGGGAAGCTGGAAAGGTGCTCCACCGATGACAGCAAAAGGCTAACGGTGCCCCGGGGTGTCACCACTCACTGGCAGCAGCAGAGGAGGTGCAGCCGGTTCGGGGTTTCCCGCTGATGCCGTTGGCGGCATGTACGAGTCGGTGGAGTTGAGCACCTCTCGAAGAATGCGCAGCTTCTCGTTGGCCACGCTCAGCTTGGCCTCCACCTCGGCCTGTTTGTCAGGGAAAGACATCGACCAGGATACAGCCTCTTCACAGAGCGCAACAACAAAGCCATCGAGTACTAAATGGGTCTCTAAACTCAACAGTGGGGGCGTTGCACGTGAAATAGCTCCTGGTCTGATCAGCGCCGAAATGGCTGATGAACAAGAGCAGTTGTTTGTAGCAGCAACCATCCCACCACAGAACAGAATAGCACTCTGAGACCTGAAATGGGTGGAAACTCCACTGCATAATAAGTACAGAACAGCCTGAATGAGCATTCGTAATGAGCTTAGCTGTTCACCTGCAAGCTTCTTTGGCATTTCGGCTTTCTGAATCAAAGACAATGCACCGGAGTGGACCGTATGCTTTAACATGCTCAGCTGTAGCAACATTCCTCTGTGCAGCAAAGCGAATTTTTTTTTCCTGTCTACCACTGACAGAACTAACTAACAGCACCATCACCAAGGGCTCCAAGAGGCAATAAAATGCACCCTATGATAGGCACCCAAAGAGAGTGCGCAGTCAAATGTCCAAGTGCTCTTTCTGCTAGGAAATTTCAATGGAAGGAACAAATTTATATTATGCTCCTCAGCTGAACTCATGATGCCCATGGTCTATAGCTCAAGAAAAAGATTTTAAGGAGGAACGCAGGTCTTTAAATTTAAATTTTTATTATTAGACACAGCGTAATGAAATTAGATGTGTGTTGGTATTTCTTCTGTTTTCAATAGTATAATTAGTTTAAGTATATTTTGATTGGTTTCCATGTTATAGAAAAATAGGTTGGTTTATGGTTGGTTTATGGGGTTTAACGTCCCAAAGCGACTAAGGCTATGAGAGACGCCGTAGTGGAGGGCTCCGGAAATTTCGACCACCTGGGGTTCTTTAACGTGCACTGACATCGCACAGTACACGGGCCTCGAATTTCTCCTCCAAAGAAATTCAACCGCCGCGGCCGGGATCGAACCCGCGTCTTTCGGGACAGCAGCCGAGCACCATAGCGACTGAGCCACCACGGCGGCTCTTATAGAAAAATAGTTCAAATCTAATAGGGTAATTTCTTACGGGTTGTTAAGACGCTTTCCTTAAATAATTTTGGTTCCATTTGAAATGGAGCTATAGCCAATGATCTGCAATGGGGAACTATGCTATTTATATTGTTACTGAAATAAATTATTATAAAAATATGGTCAGTTATGTCGAAGCACCATAAGTATGAAATATAATTAGGTAACATTACTGTTCAGAAAATTTTATGTTTGACTGAGCCATTAAAGATAACATAGCTCCATAGTTCAGTTCTTTCTGACTTCAACGGTATGAGGTTAATTTAACTTGCACCATAAAAAGATTATGAAAATTTCTGTAAGGCTAGTCATGTTGCCGAAGAACGCGAAACAGAAAAAATGCATTTGAATTGTGCTCGCCAGCCATTTGGAGGCGTTGTAGAGACCTAAACAAATGGCAGAATGCGGACGTCGCAAGAGAATTTCACAACAGCGAGTAGCACCAAGATATAGAGAAGGGCACCAGCTTCTGAACAAGACCAATATGACGATCATTGGGGACACGATTGTGGGAAGAGATGGGAGTGAAGTTCTCCGGCATTTTGCTCCAAACTCAACACCCGATATATCGATTTTATAGTAGTCAGAGGTCGAATGAGACCTTGAAACTTTATAGGCAGCTACTTTAAAGTATATTGAATCCAAATAACGTAATTTTTGAATTTTTTTTACCATTTCAAGACTTGCATTTCCCATTAAGCTGGGCGCAATATGGATCGACTTTCGGAACAGTCGGACTTTCGGAGTAAGCAGTTCTCGCAGTACACATGAAATATGGTTGAAAGTAGTCTACATGCATGAAAGTAGTGTCATAAAAATGCACCAATTATGAGTGATGGATCAGGTACAATTGCCGTCGCTACAAAATTAACAGAAAGGTGTGATGGTTTGAAGTATGCTTCTGAAAGCACTGCTATGTAAACTTTGTATCTGTATGCTCCCACCTGCTTGGTCTTCCGAGACTGCAATATCTCCCAAATAAACAAACAACATGATCAAGCCAACACCCACCATGGCCGACTTCATCCTCTCCCGCTCCAGCTGCATCTGCACCTTTTCCGGGGCCTCCCGGTCCAGCAGCCTCTGCTTCTCGCTGAGCTGCACACAAATGATGAAAAGTCTGAGCTAACTTGCAGCCAAAAACATGTTCAAGCACCGAACACCTTGAAGCAGGCAGCTACTGTCTCCCAGAGGACAAAAACAATGCGAAGGGCCACAGCTAAGTTGTTTCATAGGCGATTTTTTTTTCCACGAATGATCGAGTTTCTGGTCTGAATGCTACTAATGACATTACTATCGCACAATAGTATTTTTCTGCAAGCTCTAGAAATTTCCAAACGTAAGAAATCCAATTTACTTGCACAGTTTGTATTTTGTTAAATTTGGAAGTCAGTGTAGCTAAATTTGCCCCACAATGTACAGGTGCTGTCAAAAGTAAATGGAAGGCAATATTAATGAAACGGTTTAATCACTGCCCACTCAATTCATGCATCCTTGAATACATACGTGCAGACTAATTGTGATTGTGCGAATTGCAGTGTGCACCAAGAAACATGGATCATTATGCTTTAGATTTAAAGAAATTAAGTTTTTTTGATGAAGTCGCCTTCCATTTACTTTTGACGGCGACTGTACACAAAATGCAGGCCACAGGCACTTTATAATTAAGCATGGTGCTCAGACAACCAATAAATATCAGCTCAGGTGAAACGCAATAAACTAAGGCACACACTTCATTACACACTTAATTAAGTAAAGATGTTATTTTTAGGATGGAGATGCCATTTGAAAGGAACAACCCTTTTGTACAGCTCAGAAGTGAAAAATATAGAATGTTCATGTTTGCAACAATCGCTGCTTGATCTGGCTGGACACTGAAACATTCAGATGTAGTTGCAGAACCAGCAACGCATGCCTTATTGTCCAGGTACAACTGTTCATGTGTGCCTGCAAATTCGCGTACCTGGCAGTCACTTATCACCAGTATGAACAAAGTCAGTGCTTTGCAGAACCAATATGAACCACATTATCCAAAAGATGAGAGGTGGGTACTGCAACCTTGCATGTTCTGAGAGGAGCTGCATAGCCTGGAAGCAGCCGTATAGAACGAAAACTTTACGTCACAAAGAGTCTTTCATACGTACAAATGTTACCCCGCTCTTTTAAATTTGCATATATATCTCATGCTCTCACTTGGCCCATTATAATTAAATGACTACAGAACTTAATTTTATTACATGTTTTCTTCTGATGTGGTGTTCAACTACAACTGCTAAATAATTTGTAATCGAATTCCTCCTCTCATGCTGTTTCGGTTTCATCAACCGAACGATGGCTGTGATGTGCAGTTGTGCCTTAGGCTCTGTGAGGCACAGCTAAAGTGTAATATAAATGTGGATAAGTAGTGTTAACTCACTACAGCACTGAAACCAGCCAGCGTCAGGATCTAGAATTACAACAAATGGCATATCAGCAGTTATATTGCCATTTTTTTGTGCCTATCCTGACCTGAAGTTCAACTACTACACATCACAGCCATAATTTGGTTGATGAAACCGAAACAGCGTCAAATGTTAGAGCCCATAATAGCATATCATAGCAAAGGTCAACAACAGGCGTAAGTAAAAAGGACATGACTGCGATGCACTGACCATGTTCTCCACAGTCCTCTTCTCCTGGGCCATGCCCTCCAGCTTGAGGGTGAGGGCTTGCACATACTGCTCGGCATGAGCCACTTTCTTTTCAAGCAGAACGACTTGCTGCTCTTTGGCTTTCAGGTCCATCTGCATCACCTTGATATCCTGGACACACCACAGAAACAAGATGGTCAGATGAGGCAGCGCACCACATTAGAGATGCCCTCTGCTTGCTTCCGGTTCTTGCCCTTTCACATCTACCTTGACAATGTCATTGTTACCAATGCATGCATGCCCTACCTTGGAATCCACTCTATCACCCTAAGGGACCATCACTTACATTCCTTTCACATCAAGTCTCGCCCATGTCCATTCTTTCTTGATTTCCACTAAGGACAGGTCAAAGGATACCAGCTCTCATTTGTTCCCTAACGTACTCTGCTCTCTTTGTCTTCTAACTTTACCCTTTCAGGTTCACCGACAGTTTGCTAGGAGCTAAAAGCACAAGTTTTGGGAAGTGCTATGTGCAACACCCGTAAAGATTGTCCAGCCACCACCCATCATGCTACTTCTCCTTGGGGAAAGGCTGGCTGAGGACTGCTTTTTAAATGCAGTAGTGAAAAAACAATGCCACAAAGGTACAAAAGACGAAGAAAAAAAAGCATGAAGAACTGCAGTTAAACTACTCCCAATGTAGAAATGCAGTTTCAGAAAGGAGAAAGTGGACACCCCCTTTTTTATGTGCGATTTTTGTCCATATGTTATATGTGATGTCGGCACTCATGAGTGCCCGCATCACATATGCAATGCTCAGCTTAAAGAAGCATGCTTAAATTATTGATTCCTTCAAGTACTTCTAGTATGCCATACTGTGGACCCTATTATCAAAGGTCTTAGTATTAGTTTGACAGTGTCACACAATATAAGACCTTCGAAAAATCCACAACAGCGGCCCATTTGTGGAGTTTTTACATCAATCGCATCAAAGCATTTCATTTTCTATCAAGACAGCTTGGGTGGCATGCAATTTCTGGGGGGGGGGGCCAGAATCCTATCATTGTATTCATTATTTCGCCGATAATTGTATTCTTACGTATGGTTTATTTTTACACAGTGGCAAAAAGGGAATTAATAAATCTAAAGAACTTGATCATTATTAGCAATATATAGTTATATCTGGTATCCTTATAAGTGAATTACACTGCATAGCACAACAAGCACCTCTTAGATACTCTGCGTTCATGGCTGAAAGGTGCATCCAACCTTTTTTTCTTGTTATTTCTCCTCTCCTCCCATCTGCAACACAGCAGTGAATGACCCGGTTGGTGCCGGTCCACACAGCTCCATCCTTTCCCGCTGGCTGGTCCACAGCACAACCTCTCATAAGTGCTGTAGCTTTGAGTGCTTAACAAAAGTGTAAGAGTGCAGGCCACACAGCTGTGAACAGAATACAAATTAGTAGAACATTTGTGTGCATTCTGCATACCAAAAAGATCACTGCACAGAAGGCAGTCATTCACAAAAGGAACTCCTAAACGAGACAAGTGTTCTCGTGATGCCTGAAGCAAACGCACAGGCCGTGGAACTGCACTGCACACAGTAGTGGCCTTAATATGTGCTGCCGACTAGTTGCGGCACTAAGCTTAACCCTTGCGCCTTAGCTTCGCATGAGTAAGCCCTGATACGAGCCCACAAATGCAATCATGTGACTGCAATAATCAGCCCGGTGCTTTCAACTGCAACGCTCTCCACTTGTGCCCTTGCTTGTCATACCTCTTTCAAAGCACTGTTCTCTGCTTCCTTCTGGGTGAGCTTACTCCTGAGGTCATCAACTGACAAGAGAAAAAAGCAGGTGAAAGCATGTTGAAAAAATGATGAATACACAAGGAATTGAGTACCAAAATGAACGCTTAGGAAATAAGATGGACAATTACTTTCAGCAGCATTGTTTGGCTTCATTTTTTTCTTGGGATATCTCCTATTGGTCTGCTGCTCGTCCTCTCGCTGCAGAACATCACTGTCAGAGCAGTCGCTGAGCTTCAGAGAAACAAAGAAAGGGTAAAAATATTTAAATCACCAAACAAACCAACGTTTAAGCAGTGCAACGGTACTCTCGCAAGAAGATTGCATCAAGGGAAGCCACCTTCAAGCAAAGTCTGCATATTGTACATCACATACGCTCATGCTCAATGATATAAATATGCATGTTAGTTTTTAGCAGAACAGCTCAGCTGATGACGATGTTGAATTTTAATGGTGCAAGGAAATCTGTGCCGAAGAGCACCATCATACAAGGTATTTTTCATCCATATAAGGTCCCATTTTCCAAGCACTTCACCCCAGAGATGCCGAGCATCAGGCCAAGGAAAAGCTTGTACCCACTTCATCACCGGTGGATACCCACCGGCACTGGGGATTGAACCCCGCACCTTTCACATGAGAGGGGAGAACAGCAGAATTTTAGCAGAACAGAAGGTCAGTTGAGCTACCATGCCATATTGCTATCGTATATTAGTCTCTCTGCATATTTGTCGGTGTGATATTGCAGTGACTGCAGCTTTTATCCTCCGCAAAAATATTCCAAAAACACGCCAATTTTATGATTACCGTTTCATGACCTAGGTTGCAAAACATGCAAATAGTGGTAAGCAAAGCCCATTTTTGAAAGTGATGCATGTACTACAGACAAAAATAAAATTTGCTACAGCATTCTTAATGACAATATATAGGTGAATTTTGATGCCTGGTCACCTGCAGTTTTTTTAATGAGCACCAGAATCTCAGTGTATAGACATTTTTGCATTTTGCTTCCCCTGAAATACAGCAGATGAGATCATGCCTATGACCTCGTGCTGAGTAGCAGAACACCAAGGCCACCAAGCCACAATGGGTGTTGTCGTAGTCTTAATCCATTACAATGCCTGCACCGCATTCAATGGGCTCAAAATAGCGGCAAAAGAGTAAATAAATTATGGGGGTACCTAAGCAGTTATGATGTGTAAATGCGAAAGTACTGCTTGTGGCTGAGCGTGTTGCTTAGTTGTTGTTGGGGGATAGGAGTGAACGTTGTTTCGGAGCAGCGGCTCGTTTCGCACATTTTGTTGCATTATGGTGGCTGCAAAATTTGTTGCCAGTGAACTGCTGCCTCCGGCCACGCTTTGCTGTCTCGCCTGACGATGTAGACGTGAGCGACTCCATGGTGCCACAACCTCATTCTCCGAAAGCTGAAGGTCAACTGACGGCAGTGGCGGAGACTTCCCCTTTGTGTAATCTCTAGCCCCGACAGTGGCGCACCATATTTCCTAGCGTATCTCGCGGAGGCGGTGTACATGTAGCACTTCACATCAGACGAGACAGTAGCATCTCGCCCAGTGCATGGGGCAGAGGGGGCCATATCTACTCCCATCTTGAGCCTGGTCTGCGCTGTTATCAGCGTGAAAAGATATAGTGTAGTGACCCCAGTGAGGAGGACCCTCAAACCTGTTTCCATTCATCGTGGAAGTCGACTTGCCCTTCTTAGAGGGAGAGAGTTTGCCTGATTTCATTTGCGTGCAGCGCTTCTGCCCCATGTTCCTGCCACAGCTGTCTGGCTATGGCAGGGTTTTCGCACAACGAGCCATGCAATGTTCTCGCGTTAAAAGGTGTGGGCGGCGGGCTAACGTGAAACGTTCACACACATGAAGTAAAAAATGCACCCTGAATACAAACAAAGCAGACAGCCATACCGGCATGCAGCTGACTTCCCGTGGTGGTTCTGGTGGTGGCATTGTGGAATGCTCTTTCAGGCTCCCTGCAGACAGGGTAAAACAGAACCTTTGAGTGAAAGAAACCAGCAGTCAAAGAGCAAATTTTATGCTAATAAGGTAACATAGTACCCCTAACTTTCATGCAAGCACGTCTTTAAAAGGAAAGTGCCTTCACCTCTCCAGTTTCTCCAAGGACAGATACTGTAATTTTGAACTTGTGTTCTCCTATTAGAGGTGAAATGTGAGCAGTATGCTGTGCAGCCTACTACGCTGGAGCCTTAGTGCAAGAAGCATTAACGCATTCCACTCATAGCTCATTCCATCTTCAGCTCCAACCATGAAATTTGCTGTCAAAAAGTAGGCACCTCAATCTTTTTCAACACAATCTTCTGAAATGCCAGTGAGTATCTTTAAAGAAGGCTTTGTGATGTTATAGCAGTATGCTCTGCTCTGAACCTCTGGATACAGGCTGTCACTCAGTCTAGTGGTTGGTGTTCTTTGGTGGTGCTGAGGTTATTTAATTGTAGGCAGACCGGTACAAGGCAGAAATGCAACGAGTATTCAGCATAAGTGGAGAAGTAGAGGAAACACGAGTGAAAACAGAAAACCACACCTCACCCTGAAACTTTGCCGCGCGCGGCAAGATGGGCCGGCGCCGGCCTGCATGCAGGTGGAGGGCTGCAGACTGTGCTGTGGCCGTAGGAACCAGAACCTCCTGGGTCATCTCCGCAAACTTCATCACATGCTGAAAGCAAGGAGGATGTCAAATGAGAGCACTGCCCAACTATTTTTAAAGCATATTGCCACACTGCTGTCTTGACCCGTTGCCAAGCGTCTCTCTGTCTCGAACGTTTAAGTGCAGCTGTTCGGTGATCCTCGCCACAGCAGACTGCTGTGCTGTCCTGTTCCTTGCTGTGTTTGTCGGTAACAGTGTGATATCTGAACTCCTTAACGGTTGAAAAGAAACTGCACATTTTCTCTGACACATATTCTGGCTACACCTGTTTGTTGCACAGAGTGCTCCAGTCTAGCAGTACTAGAACAATTTCAGCTGCACCAGTTTACTCAAGCGCAAGATACACTGGTGATGCGAATGGCCATGCTCTCTAATCAAAAATAGTGTCCAAGAAAGATTGGTTTCGAGGAATGTGTCAAACAAGCACCGACTATTCCCAGCGGTTTAATGTTAAAGAGTTGACAAAAAGCACCGCTCATGAATGAAGCCAGTTAATATTTGTCAAAGCGTGCAATACCACTTACAAGTGAGAACAAATGTAAGCACACTCATGTAGGCAGCGTTCACCGACATAAAATTATATGGCACTACATATCAGTTACCCGCGGCAAGCAGCGCACACTTGGCGAGCTGCAATGCGATAAGAAACCCTTGGATGAATTAATATTCTTTCCTCATAGTAGTCTACAGAGATTTGAAGCTAGAAAATATAAACATTTTAAATATTAAATTATGCGCTCAGTGCAATACATATTCGATCTGAACTCAACCTAAATATTCATCCAATCTAAAATGCAAGCTTAACACTGAAATTACGACTGCTCTGCTATATACTT
Organism: Amblyomma mixtum; assembly: GCF_055824585.1. Lineage (NCBI taxonomy): Eukaryota > Metazoa > Arthropoda > Arachnida > Ixodida > Ixodidae > Amblyomma > Amblyomma mixtum. Next base: position 74,174,288 of record NC_143021.1, on the reverse strand, counting down.
ACGAATGTTTCATCATAGTCATCTGGTCGTGGGTTTAAACAAACAATCATGCGAACTTTGCCTTCGCCATCAAAAAAGTTCTTGAACAGGTGAGTGATCTTTGTGTCCCTGTATGGCACAAGCTGAAAAATAAATGCAAGTTTTAGAGAGGAGGCCCCAAGACCACTTGCAGAATATGAAATGCAGGGTTGCAGTTTTTTAGGGTCGCAGGTAAAACAAACCAAAACAAATAAACAAAAAGTAAGCTTAAAGCTGCTATAAACAGGTTTCTTGCCCTGCTGAAAGTTCTAGAAAAGCGCACAGTGACCCGAGTGAAGATCTCCGAGACAAACAGGCAAAGAGAAAAAGCTTCATCTTTAAGACGTTCATAATAGCACCAATTTATTTACATAGCACAAAAGCCAATACATCACCTTATTTGACCCAGTTGTCTGGTTCTCTCGTAGTGTTTCAATGCAACTACGCAAAACCATCAAGGAATTGTTGATGTTCCCTGGGGGGGGGGGGGGGGGAAGGAAAGAAAACAGGTCCTGAACAAAATCTCACACAGCATCATTTCTAAATGCAAAGATGAGCGTAGCAACATGCTGTCGCACAGAAACAAGGAACAGGGTTTGTTGCATGCATGAAATGGTGGGCATCTATGAAACAAGCTAGCTGTCAAAACGAGTCTCACCAGCTTCCCTGAGCCTGTGGCCAGTGTTCCCAGTCCTGCCTGTGCGTTCACTGCCAGCAAGGTCTACAAGCGAAAGCTGACTAATGACAAGTGTCCTCTTGTCCTGAAAATGAAGAGAAAAAGAGTGGTCAGGTACTAACACCATGAACATAGTCTTGGATTGAATAAAAAGGAATTTAAACATCCCAGCTTATGCACAAAAATGAACGCAGCAGTCTTCTTACCAATCCTAGCAGCTGACAACTTTCAACTCTCCTAATTCACTAGAGTGCTAATAGCCAGAATCCACATTTCTGAGAGATCTGAGAAATATAGCCAATGTATGAGTCTACATAGGCCTGAGGGAATAATTTTCTTTGAATAATTTCGAAGCGAATATTTTGAATGCTTCTGGTGCACAAAAAAGGTTGAACGACACAATAGGCAATTTCAAAATCATGTATTCTGAAAATAAAAACAAACTAAGAGTACATCACAGCTTTGCAACACTGCTTCAGGCTGTGCTGACTTTCTGCAAAACTGGCCATCGGAAATTGGAGGAGTCGACCTGCCGACGAAGTCGACATATTTGTCGGACATTTGCGACATTTGTGGGACATTCGTGGGACCTCCACCTGCTTTGAAGAAGCTACTTCATGGACACCTGCTGCGCGTACATATCCTGCGCCTCTGCAACCAGTGCTATCCCTCTTGAGGCATCTGAAAGAGGCACCCATCTCCATGCACCTCGTGCTGTAGCTTTAGCTTCGCGCTCACGCAACTGCACTTGATTGGCGAATTTCGCACTGATAAGAGCAACTGCGACAGCTACACCCAGCTCGGACTCATCATGCAAAAGTCGAGGGAGCTGCACGTCCTTCATTTCATGTACGTGTGCACTGCAGGTAGCGCAGACACAGTTACAGATCTGGGCGTCGCACTCACGGCTGCTCGTGTGTGCTGCAGTGCAGCATTACATGCAGGCATGTGGCGCGAACATTCTCAGTAGTCCCTTGCGATGAGTGCAGAGGCGGTGTGCCGATGCTGCAGAATGTAGTGCCAGTGCAATATGGACATATGAGGCACGAGGGACGGTGTGCTTTAAGGTGTGCATACACCAAACGCTATTTCAAATTGAGCCTTAAGGGGGAAGAGGGTCTTAAAAAAATTATGTCACAATATTGAAATCATCAAGGAACACGTATTTTTGTGTCCTGATTCTAAATATGCCAGTTTCATGTAAAAAAAGCCCTTCTGCACTAATGTAGTATACTTTATGCAAGCTTTTTGCCGAAGGCTTACAAGGAATTTTTACTGCAGGGAACTTGCTAAACTGCATGTCACTGGTTTGTCTTGACATCTAGAAACACAGTAAGAGTGCACTCATATTTTGTATGCTATTTCTCAGAGTTGACGCTTTTGTATACTAAAATAAAGTTCCCAAAATGGTGACGCGCTTCGAAGCAGTACTCTTCAATTCAGAGTGAATTCGTGTCACTGGGTTTTTCAGCACTTCCACTGGTCATAAATGGAGCATTGGGATTTCAGGCCACTCCTAGGAATAAAAAATAATGTCTTACAAAAGTGGTTTTCTTTCTAAAGAAACGAGATGGTGCCATAGGCTTAGGTTATCGTTTCGTATGCTTTTGCATACGCTGAACTAAAAGTGAGCGTATGGCAAACAGTAACATCTCACAAAATACTTCCGTTTAGCATACATAAGTAGCATACGTAAGCATACCCTAATCTGAAACTGACTAATGTTTCTTCATTTCCCTTTTTCAACCATATCTGCAAACGACGTGAGCAGACGAGGCAAGAAGTGACACATTTAGCACGCTCTCCTGACCGGCTAAGGATTTCTTGAGCTTTCACAGTCCTGCGAAGATCTTATGGAATTGCATATAGGAAGTGTCCGTGGAGTCGGTTTGCACCATGGTGCCATCGCAGAGGGGGTACACTGAACCAAAACCACACAGAGCAAGGGTTCTGTAAACGCTGCTCACACGAGACAAATGATTAATACTATAGTCGGATACAACCCATGAACAAAGTTTTCCCCGTCGCAGGACCCCCTTCCAGCCAATGGCGTCGATCGATTCTTTAGACCGTGCTAGCGTGACAGTGCAGGGAAGGGACTATCCCCTTTCGTCTGCCACTCCCTGCACTGTCACGCTGCAAGGTCATGAAAATTGGCCCCCATTGGATGGAAGTCAGTTCTTTGACGGGGAAAAGCCGCTTTGTCTTTGAGTTGTATCTGCCTATATGAGATTTCAAGTACCAAACATTTGGATCGAATCAAATATCACATAAACTAGTCGATTGCATATTTGGAATTATCGAATACTTGCCCTACAGCAATAAATGCCAGAGAAATTTAGTTCATTTGGATGACCACATACCTGTCCACAGATTCATTGGTGATGCAAAGAAATTTTAGACTTGCATTTCATCATTTTTTTTTGTCCTCGTGGACAATCCAATCCAAAAACCCTATTTAAAATTGCCGTTCTTTGCTGAGCAGAAGCAACGGAGTCAAAGACACATTCAGCTTGCATGGTCAAGAGCAAAACTGCATAAGTTAGCGCAAATCATTCTTCCACCATTATAAGAGCTACAGCGAGTACTGGGTGGCCTTTAACATTTTATTAGCCACATTCTGGTCTCTTGGTTTCTTTAGGAGCATGATGTTTGTGAGCACTCTTCGGCAGATGACCTGTGCGAGATAAATTTTACGAGAAAAGGCTAAAACCCGCAGCAACTGTTCGGCTGAGTAAGCATACTCTAAGGCGTATCCGAAAACAGTACCTTCAGAATGATTATCTAATGCTTCCTGGTGAACTCATCACTTATGCCATCTCATTTACAGTTAAATAACAGTGCTGATGTCCTCTCACCCGACTTGACATCTGGGGTGTTAAGTGCCTTACAAGCTGACAAGATTTCCAGCATCCAGCTGTGCTTGCCTCAAAGGGAGTCTACCATAATTTGTAGGTTAGGAGAGTGATTAGGGAAGATTTCAGCGAGTCACTAGTCCGACCATCAATACACAGTGTGCATATTTGGATTCGGCATCATAGAACAACAGAACAAAAATGTACCTGTATGATATCTTGTCCATGGGCATCAAGAGGGGCTTGGACCAGCCTAATGTTGAAGACACTGTGGCTCCTGCTTGATTCCGCATTGAGGGCTGTGTGGGCCACGTGCCTGGACTTCTGGCCTTGACACCAGGCTTCAAATGCCTCGTCGGCACTCTTCACTTCAGTCTCAGTCACCCCCGAGATATACACACAACGCTTGGAATCTTCTCGCAGCATCTTCGCTTGCATCTGCCTGGATAGTGGGAGGAAAAGAAAAATAACCACAGAGAACTGTTGGATGGCTGCCCAATGGCTAGTGCCACATGGACTTAGGATGATAGCGCAATGACGGATCAGTTGTGGATGGGTACACTACATAACCTGTTCAGGCCTGTGCGACCATCTGCTAGCATCAAAAAAAGCACAGCATTTTTCTTTGAGTCACGTAGCCAAGTTGTTCTCTTCAAAGCTAAACACAGCTTTCTTTGTATAACCATGTGTTTGTATAACCGTTATCATGTCGACGCCATTTCGCTCGCCTAACCTTACTTCACAAACTGTATCACCATCCCACCCTCCACGACGACTCCTTTTTGCCACACCCTGCAGTCTTTCCTCGCCGCGACCACAATAACAAAATAAAACGCATCACATGCCGTTCATTGCTCTACGCGAAATCATTCATTCCTCGCACTATAATAGATTGGAATAACTTGCCATCACACATAGCTACTGAGGTTAACCTACAATCGTTTCAGCATTCGTTAAAGCAAACCATGGACTAACAGATTTGGTATTTTTTGTTGTATTATGCGCATTTACTAATTATCTTTTTCTGCGTTGTTTGTTGTGTTATTTGTGTACATTACTAGTTTTAATTTATTATTACGTGTATTTTGTTTCAGATGCCTGTGCCATATTTTTATGCTTGTATCGCCCCCCCTATGTAATACCCTCGCACGAGGGCCCTTAGCGGGTATTGTAAATAAATAAATAAATAAATAAATAAATAAATAAACTGTTCAGGTAAGCAGGAAACATTTGTGAACACTGAATGCAAGTCCAAAATAAGTACATATGAATGCCTGGCATGTGAACTAAAATGAGCCACCCAGCTGGAAATCATTCACATGCTTCAATTCAGTGGTGTCGAAGGCAAGGCAAACAAGCATCCAACAAGGATGGTGCTGTGGTCCTGGTGCCTAAAAAACAAAGCTTGTGAGTGGAGCCCTAAGTACTAACAGTGAAACTTTATGATAAGACAATGAGCATGTACATTAATGCTTAGGTTAAAAACTCTTCACACTGTAGACCCTCCAAAGCAAAAAATTTGTTCCAATTATTCGGAAGGCTGATGCAGCAAGGCCCTGCACTGAATGCTGGGCCATGTGTTCAAAGCACTGATGTGACTGACTGGTACGGTTACTGGTGCGTGGCTTCTCAGTGTGGAGCCAGAAGCGAGCCGTTGTGTTGTGCCTTGTCAGCCAGGATAAGTGGGATAGGCCACCGTTCCCCCACAAACTTTGTAAGCTCATCCGCCCACCTAACCTTCTGCCACCCCCTGCTACGCTTGCCTTCTCTTGGAATCCACTCCGTTACCCTTAAGGACCAGCGGTTATCTTGCCTTCGCATTACATGCCCTGCCCAAGCACACTTATTCCTCTTTATTTCAACTAGGATGTCATTAACCCGTGTTTGTTCCCTCATCCACTCTACATCTCTCAATCAATCAGTTCAAATTAACAAGATTATAATGTAAGTCAAGTCTTTAAATCTGGTTTCTGAACTTTTATGCATTTCCACAAAGGATGACACTCATACAATCTTTTATCGCAGACAGCAGAGGTATGGGTGACTCAATAGTACTGTAAATGCCCACCTCTTGCAACTACAGACTTGTTGCTTACGCCCTGAATGCAAGCAACGTTTGTGGAACAAGTCTAATATTTGGCTTCTGTCACAACATTTCAACATTATTTGATTCAAGGTCAATTCAGTGAGATTTCCCAGTAATGTGTGGAGTTTTGGTTCTCAATGTATTGGACTGGAAAGAGCAAAAGCTGTAGGGGAGCCAGAGTTCTAGCCTAGAATGCATTGCATCATGCATATAGCAAGCTGGAGATGATTCAATGAGAAATAAGTGTGAAGGAATAAGGGATAGTCATCAAAACAAACATGACAAGCGCTTATATGTGGTCAGTTGTGACCTAGCACTCCCCTTGTCTGTTTCCACTGACTATAGCCACCATGTGCTCTTCATGCCTCAACACTGATGAGTGACAAAGGATGCTCTAACAAAGCTCAATGCTGCCGTGACAGGCACATTTTGTCACTTTACATAGTCTCAGTTTCTGCTGGTACTGATTACATGAAATAGCTAGTAGCATAGATTTTAAATTATCAAGAAGAGGTGTATGCACCTTTAAAACAAACAGATTAGCAGTTGGTTTCGACAAATAGTAAGTGCAAAGCAAAATACGGATCAGGTTACACTGGTTGAATGTACTGAACGTGTTTGGTGCAATATGCTACAAAGAGATGCAAATAAAGATGCCCAAAGCAAAGGTAATTGAAATTTAAGACAATGATGAACATGGGTAAGGTAAAGCGCTCACTTTGTGTTAGTGTCAATTGGATTGTCATCCAGGAGATCGTAGACGTAATTATTGTAGATCTCAATGTATGACACAAATACTGCGTATGCCGTATCAGGGTCGACGTCTTCCACTTTGCCCGTTTCATGAGCACGAGCAGCCCAGTCCACTCCATCGTCATCCCTCCTGAAATTAAAATATTGTCAACATCAGCAAGGTGTACCATTAAGTGGCACAGTAGCAATCACAAATGTGAATAATGCACATTCCAGTACATTAACAGCTGTGCAGTTGCTTTGTGGGCATGCATGCATCTTGAATTCACAACAACCATTTGAGGTCAGAAGAAGCCAGGCTGAAGAAGAGCCGGGAGAGCTTGGCAAGACTAAGGATGGCGGGAAAGAAGACTTCACCGAACAAAGCGTTACGTCAACTTCCCACCAGGTGTGTCCTTTACACACTAGGCCCAGGACCACTCCAGCCACAAAGCTGCTTGTAAAAAGCAATTACATCACTTCTTTGCGATCACATGTGCGCCTGACAGCAGTGCGGCCAAAAATAATGAAGCATATTATTGCGCATACCTTCTTATTTTTGGTGCCTTGGGTGTCATAGGCACTGTCTCGCGCTGGAACTCGACCAATGCCTTAGCCACTGTTTGCGTTTGGAAGCCATTCTGCTTGTCCAGCTTGAAGACCTGGGAGAAGAGTGCAGAACAGGCAAGGTCAATACATTCAACAATCTTCTGCGGAAGGAGGCAATTTTTCACCAGAGATGAAACTGCCTGGAGGACATTTTGCAATCCCCTGTGTATGTCAGTTCAGTTTAACAGCATTTAAGATGTATCTGACAGGCGCTAAAAAAACTACCTACTTACAGAGATCGCTCACATTGTAAGGCTATCACCCTGGCTCTGCTGTTGGTCTTTCAAAATGCCTTCATTTTATCTTGCCTACCAGTAGCAGTAGGACCTATACTTTTTGCTGCAGTGAGTAGCAGCTGTATCAGCTCCCAGTTTGCACAAAGTGAGTCATGAGAAAATGAAAGAAATACTGTCTGCTTTGTAGAAAAAAAAAAACACGGCAAAAGACGCAGGATGAAGAAAGGCACACAACACAGGCGATTTTCTTGGTCCTGTGTCCCTGTTTGCACTGTTTTTTCCTACAAAATGAACATCACCCAACTCGCCCAGCTTGCCATCTACAGCAAATAAAAATTGCCCTAGAGTTCCCCACATTTTCCAAATGCCATGAAATATATTTAAAGCTTTTTCCAGGTAGCAGATTCACTAAAAAACAGTGCTATCAAAATGTCACGCATAGAGGAGGCTTACACCATGCATACTAAATACCTGTTTCTTACAGCTAGTATTTTGCATGCTCAGACGCTCAATCAAGAGGTGTTCCAATGCCCCAAGGCACCTTTTAGGCATCACAAAATGTGCCGAGCCGTACACATTGTCAGCCTGCAAATTACACAAGCTTCATATCCATTCTCTGCCAGCAACAATTACTGAATGCATCCAAAAACACTTTAGCGTGCTATTAACTTCACATCCACTGTTGGCCACCAAATGTGAAATCACAAGAGAGCTGCCACACCCATGCGATGCCAAATTTATGCTGTTAAAAAGCGAATCTGCCAACAAACTTTTGCCATTACTGGTTCTGCTTCTCCAGCTGCTCAGTATAGATGCTAGAGGTGATATTCACAGACACACACAAAAAAGAAATGAAGTTCTAAAGTACAGTTCATTACCTTGTCTATGAAAGGTGTAGATTAAAGCACTTACTATCAGAAATTGCGTAACTAACCCTCTCACTGCCTGGTTTTTCGCAAGAGTGACGCACCCCCAGTGTCAGACCTGTGCAGGCAGCCATCGCAAAGCAATCGTGCACACAGAGGAAGCACTCTCCATGGCCTGCACAAAGCTAGAGTGACAACTTGTGAGAGAAAGACGAAAGAGAGACAGAAGAGTGCAACTACTTCTCCTGCCACTGATAGTGGTGAACGAGCCCGCGGAAAGGCAGCGGTACACGCTCCTTACACTAAACGTGACATAGCGGACGCGGCGAGAATAATAAAAAAAAAGCTTCTAGACAGTTACAAGAGATGGCAGAGCCATTCTCCACCACCTTTCAAGAGTTGCACGCGTGGAGATAGTGCCGAGCAACTAAGCCCCCTTGGAGAGACATGGCCATGGTCACTCAGTGCACCTCAGCTTATGAAGAAAACACAAGCACGAAATGAAAGTACAAGCTTCTAGATGGATAAAATAGATGATGGGAATGCCCCAAGCAGGCCAGCTATGTGTTCCGGTGCACATTTCCGAAAGCAGAAAAAAAGAGAGTAGAGCTAAAGTTCAAAACATACAAGTACGTAAGTGACACTCAAAGGGCTAACTACCATGATGTGTCAGCAGGTGTACCAATATACTACTGAAAATGAGGATGCAGATATGATACCTAGCTGTAGTAGTGATGATTTCAAAGGAAGAAATGCAAAAAATTGATCTCCCAAAATTGAAGCAAATAAAAAAGAAAACAACATGGACGGTAAGAATGAAGCCTGAAGCTTACCACCATGCCATGATAGCCAACACTGCATACACGGTGTAAAAATACATTTTTAAGAACCACTTAACTGAACAACAAAGGAAACCTACGTATTTCCTGGCTTGGTATTCGCCAATCGAGTTGAATATGACGTCCAAGCAACGTGGCAGAATGCCTCCATCCTGAGGATTCCCAGTCATTGTATAGGTCTTGCCGGATGATGTGATTCCATAAGTGAACAGAAGCCCTGGAAGAACAAAAGTTCCCAATGAAAAATTTACATATGCTATCCAATATGATATTCTAGCACAGGAACTATAAGCACATTGGTACACATTAAACTGCACATTCATTCCCGTGTAAATATGCGGCAGGTACATATTCACACAGTGCCTGCTGCAGTGGCTTTGATGCTCAGCTGCTGACCCCAAGGTTGCAGGATTGAATCCCAAACAAAACGGCCGCATTTCAATGGAGCCGAAATGTAAAAATGCACACACACTATGCGATGTGTGACAGCAGTTTAAAGAACTTCAAGTGGTCTCAATAAATCCGGAGCCTTCCACTTAGGCATCGCTCAAAGCCCATGTGTCGCTTCATGGCATTATACCCCCCATACCAAGAGAAAAAACTCGTTGAGTCCAAAAAATCGGATAATTAATTCAGAAAAACTGAACAATTTTGGAAAATTCGATCATTAAGAAAAATGAGAATTCAAAAACTCCGTTCAGTCACGGCAACCAGGTGATAATGATGGTGAGTGGGCAGATTAAAAACCTGGCCACTATAGCACCAGGCAGCCTTGGCTTGTACTGTGGACTGAGGGGTTTTAATGTCCTGGAGCAACTCTGGCTTTGAGGGATGCCACAGTGGCGGGCTCTGGATTAATTCAGAGCACCTGGGGTTCTTTAACACGCGCTGACATCGCACAGTGCACGGGCATCTTTTGTATTTCGCCCCCATTGAAATAGTATGGCCATTGTGGGGCCGCGATCACACCTGCGACCAGCAGCCAAACACCATATACAGCCACTGAGCCATCACGGCGGGTCCAAGTGACGCTGTTGTCGAGCAAAATTGCAAAGGCAGCGCACTCATCGCTACATTAGTCAAGAATGTACAACAGGATGCTCCGACATTTTCTCTTTTCCTTGCATGCACATCGCTGACTGATAAGCAAGGTGTGTGCAGGGGTAGAGAACATGTGTGCGATTGGTTCATCCCACAGCATGCATGCATTGCACTGTTTGGCAAAAGTAGGAGGAATACTTACTGCTGCACATATTTCTCTATAATTTGGTCCTCAGAAATTAAACACTCAGTTAATTCAAGCATTTTTTTTCCAGTCCCATGAAATACTAATTAACAGGGGTTTTACTTGCACAATTATCACTGATATTTTGTAATGTTTTGAGTGAACACACAAAAGTCTGCAGGCAATCTGCAGTCAAGGGGTGATAAGCAAGTGGTATACTACTATAGACATCCAGCAAGAAAGAAAATACGAAATGCAATACAGCTTGAGTAGGAGCTAGTTTGTACAGTAAAACGAAGCACTTGAGAGCTTTTCTTTGGCTATGGTTCTCTGTCTGGTAAACAATGTTGCACTTTTTCCTATTCTTTATACAATGCAAATACAGTGGTGGCAGAGTACAGAACGGTGCACCACAGAAGTACTGCCCAAAGGCAAAGTGCCATCACCGCGTGCATCATAGCTCTCGCATTGCGCCAGCTCAGTTCTGTCCCTGCTGCCAAAACATTCGGACGTGCGTAATTCCCTCCAAGAACAAGATCCCTCTAAGCTACAGCAATGCTGAAAAGCTGAAGCTTGACACTGTCTCATATTTCTTGTATCACATTGTATGATTGCCTGGCAATTTTTTTTTATACGTGGGTCATCAAAAAAATAAGGTCACCTATTCTTTTAGAAACGCAGAAGTACGTGAATTTTCAACAAGTCATATATCCGTTTAAGTGTTGAACATCCTGCTGTTTTTCCACATATTCGGCAATTCAGTCGATGCATTTTTCTAGGCACTGGGGTAGTTTTTGTATGCCCTTGTCATACCAGCTCACTGCGATCTCGTTCAGGAGGCGTTGAAGCTGAGCTTCCACTCCGCCATCGTCTTAGAAGCGCCTTCCGGCTGGATGCTCTTTTAACTTTGGAATCAAGTGGTAGTCACTGGATGCCAAGTCCGTAAAACAGGGCGGGTGAGTGATGATTTTTCCTACGAACTGCTGCAGGAGAATGACAACGTGGCGAGCGACATCGGGGCGAGCTTTGTTGCGGAGAAGTCTCACGCCCTTGTTAAAGATTCCTCCTCGATTTTGAACCGCGCGTCTGAGTTATTTCAGAGTCCCACAATACCTGTTAGCATTTATCGTGCCCCAAAGAGCCATAAAGTCAACCAACAATACGATCTTTCAGTCCCAAAAACAGTTTTCATGGCTTTGTCGGCAGACTGCGCGATTTCGCGGCTAAGGCGAAGAGGAATGTCGCCACTCACGTCGTTTTTTTTTTGTCTCAGGTGGGAAGTGGGACGCCTAGATTCCTCACCGCTAACCATAGAGTCCAAAAAGTTCTTGTTTTTTTCTGCGTAACGCAGAAGAAATTCGTGGGAAGAGCAGGCGCGTTGCCCTTCATGGTCTGGTGTGAGCATTCGCAGACCCACCTAGCGCACACCTTCCCATCTTCCAATTTTTCAGCCATAATCCTACGCACGGTAGCTCAAGACACCTCAGGAATCAAAATGCAGAGAACGACGAGAGTAATCTTCCGATCTTGCAACATCACGTCTTCAAGCTTCGCGACTGTGTCGTCAGAAACTGAAGGTCGGCCACTTCTTTCTTCATCATGAATTGCAGTGTGACCAGCAGTAAACTCCGTACAACACTTGCGCTCGTTTTTGGCGTCTGTGCACGAGCATACCTACACTTCCATCAAGTGGTAATGAATTTCAGCATACTGAAGAGCTCTCGCGTTCCAAACCCGAATAACTGCGCCAACTGCGCACCTGGCGGCAGTGACAAGCCGGACCTCCTTACAAAGATGGCTGCCGAGCCCAGACTGGCCGGCCCAGAAGGACAAGCGTGAGCTTGTTCGGGAGAGGAGGAGCAGTGAGCAGAGCAATGTGGCCTGAAGCAGCGTCAATAGTTTTTCAGCAGCGCCAGTGCTTTGGAGACCTTACTTTTAGGATTACCCTCGTAGTTACAATTTATGATTTTTATTAGGGGCTGTAGTGAGTGCAAACAAATCCACTGATGCAGACAGAAGAAGGGAAAAGCACGATATGCTTTAGACATTTTAGTAGCTGTAGCAGAAACCTGTCTGTTTCCCTCACATGTAGTTAAGACAAGACTTTTTGTTTTCGCAAAGTTAAACGTTGCTAAATGAAGTTCAGGGTGGCAGACCTCCATCAAAGAGGAGGAGACAATCTCAGCAATTCCAGCAACAAAAGGAATGCTAAGCAAGCCTTACAAACACATCATAATTCAAAGAAAGAAAAAGAATCACAATTCAATTGGCTATGTGAAATATTGAATACTGAGAAAGCTTACCAGGCTTTCCGTGAACAAGATCACTGACCAGGGGCAGGCCAACGTGGTTGAAAACCTCCTTCTGACAAGCATTTCCATCAAACAAATACTTGAATCTGTAATTGTACTGAAAGAAAAAAAAACACCATTAGTCACTTAGGTTGTCTCAAACAATCAGCTTTATTTAAATTGTACATCATAAAGGACAGCTCTGCTGTAAACAATCTGGGATCAAGCGTGTTCACTATGACAGGTTCATAACATGTTCGTTCATGCATCAATAAAGTGCCCAAAATGGCAGCAACTGCACTGAATATGCAAGTGCCGTGTCACTCAGGAGGTTCTCTAGGCATAAAATTTGGACATACAGCTATTGACTAGCATCAGCAGCACTCAGCACTTTTGCAACAGAGTATAGCCGCAGTAGAATATCAACCCCGATACCAACTGGTTCAGGCATCATGAATTTTTCTTGGCTCCCAAACGATGCGCAGCCATTTTGCATGTTTGCTTCGCAGATTTCAAAGTCAATGTCTTTGTCCCACTCACTGAAACGTGTTTGCAGCATTACCACAATCTGAGAATGGGCAAACCTTTGTGAATGGTGTCCTGAATAATTCAGTCCAGGGAAAAGGCACCTGGCTCTACAAAGTTTATATTTACAGCCTTGTTACACGATTCCATAGTGCCATGACAGCACGGTTTGGGAACGGAAAAGATGAATAGATAGCAATGTCAACCAAACTGAACATACCTCAAAAATGCACTGCAGCACAGCACTAGTCAGGGGTCTCAGCCTTGTCAATCCACTGCTTTTCACTAGGGATAATCAGTATTGTCAACATAAGAAAAAGGTACTAATTTGAAATTGGCAAATCAATTTACTACAAGCATAGGTGTACTATAAAAAAAGGTGCTTGTTCTGCACTGAGAAGACACTATTTTCCAAAGAACACCTACGTTGCAGCAGGAGCCAAGAATTTTTTCAAACATGGCAAGCCCACAAAGCTTGTGGCATATGCATATTCAAAATCTCTCAAGCTTGCCATCCAATAGCAAACTAACAGGTCCCCAAAACTATTTTTCGTTTCACAATGGTGACAACAGTCAGCTGCAGTGTAATAGTCAGTGCAGGCGCTGTTATGAATGTGTGCACAAGTAGCCCGAGAAAGGCTACTAAAGTCTGCAGAGCTGACGAGCGGTTTGGACAAGCTCCAGACAGGTCTCTGCCCTTGATGGAAAACCAAAGAACAACCTTTCGTCTTGCGGAGCTGAACTAGAACCTACATTACATAGCACTGTGGCATTTCTGGACCTCAATAAGGCCTATGAAGGTGTGCAGAGGTCTATGCCATGGGAAACCCTGCAGGAACCAGGCCTCAGTGGAGGGGTCCCTGTACGTGGACCTAACAGCCAGGGTGGACTGGTGTGGCATTACTGCAGCTTTAGTGACAACTAGCAGAAAATGAGGTCATGCAGACAACACACATGAAGCACCAGTGTGGCACCTTGTGTGAGTTGTCTTCATGTCCTTGTTTTCCACTGAGCCAGTTGTAACTGAGGCATGTCTGACCAACTCACCCAATTGTTTATGTTTCATTTCACTGAGCAACAACTTTGGCAGGAGTGTCTGCCTAACACTCAGGTTCATGTTGTATAGTCGACAAAGTGTACAGCCCAGGGGAATTTGCTTTTAAGCCGGGGCTCTTGTACCACGCAAAAGAAGTCTTCACTATTGGCGGGGGAGGACGACAGTTCATCTCATCTTCAAGAGTTTTGGAACTCCGAGGATGCACAACGAACAACACAGCATGGTCGATAAGCCTGGAACCCCTCTGGGTTCCAGACTTTTGACAAGTGCACATGGTTAGTCGAGGCAGCACAAGAAACAGGAGCAGCCTGTGGTACAGGAGAGCTCTGCTTTAATGTCTGCAGATGACATTGCTCTTCATGCAAAGAGCCTAGCCCAAGTGCAGAACCTGCTTAGTGCATGTGGTGGGACAATGAGTAATGTTTGCCTATGGTTTAATCAGTCAAGATGAGGAGTGATGGTGTAGGAAGTGGCACAACCCCTTTCAGTTGAGCGGCTTCTCCAGGGCGGCTGTGTATGACTGACGATCACAACAAAATGCTTCGGAGTTCATCTCAACTCAGGTTCAGATTAATTTGCCAAGCACAAGAAAGAACTGAAAGTGAAAGTAGCACGCAACAGAGGAGTGCTTTGCGAACACTCTGTGGGCTTTCAGCAGGTAAGATATACTGAACAGTCTGCAAAAGATTGTTTGCAGCACCAGGATTTGACACAAGAATTCCGTGTTATGCCCATCATTAAGAACAGAGGAATTTCTGGAAAGACGCTAGCCGGATTGCACTGGCTGTGCACACATAACACATACAAACTTGTGTAAAGTATCCAGAGGTTGTCTACATTCGTGGATTGGTCCCGAATTTCGCTCGGACTTCTAGCTGACCAATGCTCTGAACTTTACAGCCGTCCACATATGAATGCTGGTAATAATTTTATTCAGTACTCTTCACGGATGGCCCAGGCTTGCATGACTAGCAAAAGGCAGTAAGTACTGCCCACGCTGCAAAGGCTTGCTGACCCTGTCTTGGGGCCCAGGATGATGGAATGTTGGATATGAGGAGCAGAAGAGAGATGAAAGACTACGATAGCCCTTCACAATACCTGGGACATCAGAGGCATGAAAGGGGAAGGAGCAGGTGGCAGAAAAATGTCACCACAGAGATGGCAAAGAAGAGCCAGGAAGATTCACGACATGCAGTGCATGCCAGAAGCGGTTAAACACAGCCACTCCGGCCATTGGGCTGTGGGCAGTGAATAAGCGTTTGCTGATCCGGTGCAGTCAGGCAGTACACTGGAGGAGAGGGCCTCCCAGAAGATATGCTGGAGAAGGGTCGCAGATGAGATAGAACATATACGCAGCGTGATGCTGGACACTGGCGAAGCTGACACGATAAGAAGCAGATCGGGCTAGCCCAACTGCACACCAGTACTCAAGGATGGAAAAGGCAGTGTAAAGGCCCCACAATGCAATGGGAGGCATGTCTGCCATAAGCCAGGTGATGAATGAGATGAAAAGGACAAGCGTGCAAGTGGCAAGGAATGCCATGGTGGTGATGGCTTCCAAGGGTCAACACTGGCAGCATGTGGTGAGTGCAGCGCAGGGTTGATGAAGTCACTGTAGAGGACCTGCTAATGTTAATGGGCAACTGGTGTTCCTGGGCCCAGGAATGAGAGGTGCTGAGATCGATTTGAAGAGCCGAACAGTCTGCTAAGAAATGGGTTGCAGTAATGAGACCTCATCAGCATGAAGACAGCAGAGATTTTCAGTGATACTGTCTGTGAAGATTGAGTAGGGCCCAGAACACCGCCTTGGAGTACACCAGACAAAATGGTGCTAGATGTGGAAGCGGATCCTCTGAATACGCTGTACTGAGTTCTGCCGCTGACAAAGGAATCCAACCAAGAGAACAGTTCCGGAGGGCCCCTTGGCTGCAGCGCTGAACAGGAGCACATGGTGAGGGAAATGACCAAAAGTGCATGAAAAATCCAGCCAAAAAAGCTTGCAAGGCATCTGCTTGTCAAGGAAGTGGGCACTAACTATGTGGGCCAGCACATCAAGAGTAGTTTTGCAGGTGCAGTGCTGGAGAAATTCATCTTGGGTGAGTGACAGAAGGCTATTATCTTCCAGGTGCCTACGTGTCTTGTTCGGGATCCTATCAAAGATGCGGCACACGATAGGCGCAGATGCAACTGGGCGGTAGGAGGACAAGAGGTCAGCACGCAACCCCTATATGCAGAAGGAACCACTGCCAAATCAACAACGCGCTGAAACTTGTGGCATAATATAGGTGCTATAAAAGAGGCACTTTGTACATTGAAGGAGCAGGGGATGAATTCCATCGGGGTAAGGGCTCTGAAATGGTCGGATGTAGGAGCAACCTTGCATGACGTCAGTAGTCGGAGGACAAAGTAGGCACTTGACTTGGGAAGGGCTCTTCAAGAAACTATGCCAGATCAGGCCCAAGCATGGGTTGGTCCATCCAAATGGAAGAGAAATAGCTACTCAATACTTCCGGGATGCCACCAGGAGAATAATATCTCACCATCAGTGTGAAAGGAGGGGCACCAAGATTGCTTCTGATGAGAGTTGACATACGCCCAGAAAAGCTTACATTTCTTTGCTGCTTGAGCAGCAATGTGTTCCATAAACGCTCGACGAGCCAACCAAATTTGATTCCTCAGAGCGCTCTGGTGCTCTTTGGCAGCAAGAAAGCTGGCCGGCAGCCAGGCTCTTTGGGCACCCTGAAACAGCTCTTCCTTCTGCTTGCATAAGATTATGATGTCTCCATTAATCCAAGGAGAATAGAGTTTACGTCGAGCTCTTCTAGATAGTATAATGTCAGAGGCAAGGGCGCAGTCGAAAAGGGGTCATCACTGACACTGTGCGAGACACTGGAGTTGACAATTGGCAAAGAGGAAATTTTTTATAACTCATATGATCGCTCAGGCATGTAATGGCACAATGCACACAGGGCACCGAGTGTCCTGCTACAATGACCAACTGTGCAGTGTAGCAGAGGAAACATCAACAACGTCTGTCATTGGGTATTAACATCTCTAGCCACCCACCATGACAGTCCAACTGCCAGTAACACTCAGATTCATGAAGTGAGTAATGTACCGCCCAGATGGGAAGCCGTGCAGACAATAAAATGCCACCTTGAACACTGGTGGCATTGCGGGGCACTACATCAGTTTTGAAAGTTCAAGCGAATGCAAGCTGATCAATGCGCCTGTTTTCTAATTTTCAGAACTTTATTTGGCACATGGGTACCCAAAAAACGGATGGAGGTGCTGGGTAGAGCAAACAGAATTTTCAGGAACCAACTTTCAACTTCGGTTTGGTTTGGTTTATGGGGTTTAACGTCCCAAAGTGACTAAGGCTATGAGAGATGCCGTAGTGGAGGGCTCCGGAAATTTCGACCACCTGGGGTTCTTTAACGTGCACTGATATCGCACAGTTTCTCCTCCAAAGAAATTCAACCGCCGCGGCCGGAATCGAACCCGCGTCCTTCGGGTCAGCAGCCGAGCACCATAACCACTGAGCCACCGCGGCGGTACTTTCAACTTCACAACCTCAAGCTGTCAAACTATACTTCGCACATATTTACAGCCTGCCACTAATTCAAATCCAGATTAATTATCGAGTATCTACATAGTACACAGAAGAGTAGGGAATCAGTGAATTTTACAAGCAGGTAGAAGAGAGCAACACTTGCTGTCAGAGCCAATATGACTAGGATCATTTAGTTTTTCTAGTGCTGCAACAATACAACCAATTTTCCATTCGTTCCGCTTACCTGCTTTGGAGGATTTCTTGCCTGGCCATTTGTCTCTTGCGGTTTTAACTGAACAACCCTGTTATCGATGACTCCCACAACAGGGGCATCGTTTGGGTTGAGCAGGGGGCGTATGCGGCAATAAACCTCCACCGGGTCACGCGCTTCTGCAGAAGCCGGCCGGGATGATTCCCTCCTTCGTCGCTTTGTACCCCTCCTACGTGCAAAATACACAGGAAACACTGCTTGGTGACACACGCCATGAGGTGGAGGACAACGGATTAAGCACTTCATGTTACCCAAATTCGTGCGTCGAGTTCGGTAACCAACTTCAAAGTCATGCCACATGAACCTTAGCCGGCAAAGAGCTCAAAGCAAGCGAACCAAGGTAAACGCGCAGTGACGTATGGCCGCGTTCCTGACGCGGCAACGATGCCGGTTCCATGAGAATGGTGCGGCCATTCGAAACGATAACCCTATAATGTTAGTATGCGTCTATTGCAATAAAGACGCACCATATCCTGACGGGGTCACTCCTTACTTTGAAATATGTCTCAGTTTGAAAAAGTTATGGTTAACAGTCAAACCGCATGAAACGTTCGCTCCGAACAGAAACGAAAAAACAGCGGGTAACTTACCCAGGATTCATGTCCAGACACGACGTTAAGCTGCCCCAAAAATACACTTAATACTGTCGATCGAACGCTTTGGCAGTTTCCAACTCTCAGCTTGAAAAGGTTTGAACTACGCGCATCAACGGTTAATTGATGGCCGAATGCGTCGAAGTGCAGTCAGCCAATCAGCGCCCCCGGCGCTAGACTCATGGTTTCCAGCACTCCCAATATTTGTTGTCAATCTTGTTCTTAAGAAAAAAAAGCAATTTTTATATTTTCAATTTTATAAATAAAAAACTATACTTTATATAAATAAATTTTACTTAAAACAACCAACTCATGCAACTTTATTCATGTAAAATTTGTTAGTCGACGCCTGTACGCCTCTACGGCCAACGGCCAATTCAGCTTCGGTAGCTTCCGTTCGGCTCAGCCAGCTCAGCTGATTGTTGTTGTCGCGCTCCCATCATTTGTGCGATCGCTGATAACAGTCCAATAACGCTGATTTTTTAAAGCTAGCTTGGCTCAAGGTATTTCTGAACTTGTTCTAATATGATCCTCTGGACTAAAACGAGGTGTCGTCGAAGTACACGCCGAGCTTTGAAGGATTCTAATGCACGCACACTGTCAGGCTGACTCGCACGCTTCTTCGCACAAGGCCAAGAAAAACGTGAATGAAATTCCTTCTGCTCACTGATACGCAATATTGGCTCGGACGCATGACAATGACTCCCGACACGAGCAGGAGCGAAAGGATACATCGCCTTGCAGCCTTCCTTAGGGAGCGCGGTGAAGCTTTCATGCCCTCGGCAGGCATTTGATGCCTGCTAGGAGACGTGGTGCTCAACGGAACGAGACGGCTCACTTTGACCACATCATGCCTGAACGAGCTGAACTATATATTTCGTCAGTTCTTGGGAGCACAGGAGAGTGAGTCCTTCGATGTCCCCTTGGGATGCAGTGCAAACTCGGACTTTGTCCATGACGCCTTTTTTTCTCCACGGCTTCATGCAGAAGACTTGCTCTCTGAAGGTACTTGAAACAATCCGCGACTCTAGCATGGTCGCTTTGCCTGCTTCTCTTCTTGTGCACCAGCGTGCGTGTGCCCTCGCAGGTTGATACTTCAGTGCGTCGTTTATCTGCCCCACATATCCATGATATCAAAAACAGAAGCCAAAAGTCTGATGTGTCAGGTTTTCTCTATCTCCAGCTACCTTCGCAGGGAGTGACAGCTATCAGTACCGAGTCTCTTACAATCCAATTAATGGTGCCGCAACTTTTTGAGTCAAGCCTGCTATTGAGACGGCCTAGGGCTAGTTGGAGGGATAAACTTTGCCATATATGCAAGAAAAAAAAAAAAAAGTGACCTTGCGAAGGGGACTACGTTGAAGTAACTGTGGCCATAATGTAAGAGGTGATGTGTGTTGTCTTTGGCAGCATGCAACCTGCGTGTAGTACATGCCATTTTTAAACTGAAGCTTGTACAGAGGTGTGCCAGGGTGCCCTTGCCATCCTTGTTTCCCTCTTCAGTCTGGCATGTGCAGTGTGTGCTTCCAACTCCGAAAAAACAACTGAGCTTGCTTCAGAAGATTCCTGGCCTGGCTGCTGTAAAGTCATACTGTCACAGCAAAGGAGATACTGCGCTTAGCTGTTGTATGCTTGAGTCTGGAACATCATGTGCTCTTTGTACTCCAGATTGTTCACAGTTCTCAGACCATTCAAGGCAGCCTCGACCTGTCCAAGTTCCACGGCCTGAAGATCCTCGAGTTGAAGGTTTGTTTTGGTTTGGTTTATTGGGGTTTAGCACCCCGAAGCAACACAGGCTATGAGGGATGCCGTAGTGAAGGGCTCCGCAAATTTCGACAACCTGGGGTTCTTTAACGTGCACTGACATCGCACAGCACACGGGCCTATGGAATTTCGCCTTCATCGAAATTTGGCCGCCGCGGCCGGGATCAAACACACGTCTTTCGGGTCAGCGGCTGAGCATTGTAACCACTGAGCCACTGCGGCGGGGCCCTTGAGTTGAAGAGAGTTCCACCACATCTTCTAGTTGGCTTTGATTCTTTGGTGTTCCAGCTGGAAACACTGATTTGCCAAAGAAATATCTCTTCAGTGATGGTGATTGACAGTCCCAGCACATGTCATTCCTTGTCTGAATATTGGGCGCAGCCCCCAGTGTGCACCATTTTTAATCAGCACATGAAACTTAATATAGTGAAGAAGTACCACCTGTCTACTGTTTTGTTAATGTGACCATAGGCCCCGACATTTTTGTTCTTAAAGTTAGTCAGGATGTGTGTATGAAGGGTGAGGGTAGGGGAGAGGGGGGAGCTTGGCCCTGCCAGCCGTTCGTTGATTATTGCAGATGTTCTTGGCTTGACAGGTCTGGTAGATTTGAGCGTGTTCTTTTTAGTGATTTTCTCATTCTACTCTGGTTGCCTTTACAATCTCTCACAAATGTAGGCAAGCCATCTGTTTATCTGCATTTATCACGGAGTTTCTGTGCACTGAACTAAATCTAACTTTTGGCTTTATGGCTGGTTAGCCTATGCTTGAGCAGAATTTTGCAGGACAGTATAGGACCAATGCTAAACTATTGTACAAACACCGTGCATATCATATTTGATAATGATAGAGCTAACCTTACAGATGCTTTCAGTTTGCCGCGTCGTTCTAGCATGGCTAAACACTTAGCTATAGATTGCTAGCATGACATAGACTGAACTTTTTGTCCCCATGTTTGCGCTGGAAGCTGAGAGCATACCTGGTTAGCTTAAAATGCCGCTGTCATAAACGGCTCACAGTGAAGAGTCGCATCAAATTTTTTACTAATTCTTCTGGGATGGGCATGGCTCTGTGCAGGAAGTTCTCCGAAGTCGCAGTAAGGTGCCACAGCCATGGGTGAAGATTACAGTGGCCAATTTCAGCTATGATGGCATAAATGATAGCCTGGTAAATAATGTCACACCATATTAAGTGTGCATGCCTGCATAATAAATGCATGTGTATGTTAGATTCATGTAGCATGTAACACAGCATTTTTTTAGTGCAAAAATCACTTTTTTTTTATTTGTTTTGCAGGCTTTACCTCCAAAGCTCTAGTATTTTGACTGCAGCAATAATTCTACATCTGATGCTTCTGGCGGGGAGGTTGGACATCACTTGCTTTTCATAGCATGAGCCAGTAAACGCTGCCAATCGGGTGACCTCTGAATGCCACTTTTTCCGTCTTTTTCAGTACCTCCTGAACATCGGAGTGCTCAGCCTGTCATTCAGTTTTCTTGAGAAGATAAATATACAAAGGAGAGGAGCCTGTGGTTCGTTAACCGTGCTATACTTGAGGAACGACTTTATTGAAAGCACCTCAGGTATGAGCAACCAGTTTTTAGAAGTGTACTTCCTTTGTTTTACTTCCCTTATTTCATGTAATAACAGTTGGCTTAGTGATTATAAAAAATATGAATGCTACAGCAGTACAACAATATGCAGTGGCTGTAGTTACAGTTCTTGTTCACGTTTTATTTTCTAGTTATTGTATCATTTTGTTATTCTTTTACAATGCTAGCTGTTAAAGCGAAGCTTCACAGTCAACATGTTTCATCGTCGACAAAAAGCATCTGCGCACCCGAGCATGACCAGGGAGATGGTGGTACTGTGCATGAGGTGCCACATCGTGGGGGACCACCACATGCACATAGCTCGCGCCTTGCGCTTCACGCGAACTTTCCCAAACCAAGACAGAGGTTCCCGGAGAAGGCATGTTTGTGTTCACAGTCATTTTAATTTCATGCAGCCAAGCTTGACCAGGAAGAGGGGGGCTGAGTGACACCCACACGGGCATCCCACATGGGCGTGATCATGACAACCCTGTGCACATAGGCGGTGTATTTTCATTTCAGTGAAATGAAACACCCTTCCCAAAACAAACACAATCACCACGTGCTCATAAGTGGCAAATGCGACTAGTTGCAACTCACATGGAGGTACTGCTAGTGCTGATCACCTGCATTGCCATTAGGGCAACTGCTGTTAAATCTTTTCAACTACAAGCCTACTTAATACTGCATGCCTACTTTGAGTCTGGCTCCACCTCTTGCAGACAAAAAAATAAAAAATTGCTGTGGCACTCTTTGACCTTGCTGCATTTGTACAAAATCACATTATCACAGTCATCTGCATGCCTGCTAATGGTGGCAATATTTTGATTGGTGCTAGTGCGAAATAAACTTATATGTACTAGAATTTCAGCATGCATCAAGAAACTTTGCAGGCTGAAATTGATTGAGAGCTCTTCGCCGTGGCCACCTTCATAGGTCAGCTTAAACTTTTTGAGACTTGATGATCTATCTGTTTGCCTCTCTTAATCTTGAGTTGTGCTAATTTGTGATAGCCATTTTTGCTGCTAGAAGAAGAAGTAAGAGTACGTGCCATGTGGGGCTTGCTGTATACAAGACAGAGGACAGCATGCATAGTTGGTGTACTTGATTGCTCTTGTCTATTCCAGGATTCAGCTGGTGCTTCAAAGTCTCCTTCAGGTATCGAGCGGCTGAGGGAGCTTGGTCTCTCCTACAGCTGCCTTGCAGAGAGCTCTTCCTTGACTGGCTTCAAGCAACTGTACTGCTTGTCTATTGTAAGAGGATAATTTTTATTGTAAAAATGACAACAACACTAGTAGTCATTGCATGATCAGTAAAATCCTGATTTTGACTTCATACAGCTGGATGTTTAAAAGATTAGTGGTGACTTTGACTGTGCATTAGTAATCTTTTACTTATTGCATGTACTGTAATGTGCATGAAATGATACCCCTTTTCCGGTATTTAAACTGCCTGCTCAAATAGTTCTGGAGAGTGCCTTGTGAGAGATGCTACCGGTGTGTTTTTTTAAGCATTTTTTTGTTGTTGACTTGAGGGTATGGGCAGCCATGTAGAGACATAGGTGCAGGGATACGTTTGAAAGATTTGTCATGTATTGGAATGCCTAAGTAAGGTGCGGTGGCATGGATACCTGTCTGTAATTTGTTTTAGCACCTAATTCTCTTTAAATTGTCTGCACCGTAGTTGTTGACAGACAATGAAAATAAAGTTTCTTTATGTGTGCCACGCCTCTTAAGCTTAGAGCCATGCTGCTACTAAGTCTGGCTGTTCATAGCTTTTTGTTTTTTTTTCTGTTCACAGTTTCGGCTTTCAGGCAACCCTATCGCCTTCGACCAGGAATATTTCTCCATAGTAGCTTGTCACCTACACCGTAGAGCTCTCACAGAAAAGTTCAGACTGGATGAGGGGCTGTTACCGAAAAAATTGATAAAGGTAAAATTGCATCCTTGTGCGCGGCCTGGCCAGTCCTTTTACTCTCCCTGCTTGATGAAGAAGTGTTTTCTTTCTTTTCTTTCGTCCTCCTACCTTTTTGATTCAGTAACAGGAAAGAGTTTCTTGTAAATCTTATGTTAATCATATCCTTCTTAGTGGAATCTAACCTCTTCAGAGAGTGAAAACATTTGACTTTACCTTGAAACATGCGCATCATTTAGAATATGCGAGGTGTGCTCATGCTTGTGTGTATTACAGTTTTGATTTGGCTCAAGAGACATGTGCATGCGTGGACATGGGCGTTATTAGGTAAACCTCAATTAACTCATTAAAGTTGTATCATTGGGATGACATTGTGAGGAAATTGTGCTACCTTCCAACTACCCTCTACCTCTTTCTTCCCTTCCCCCTCCCTGTAGTATGGAGTAGCAAGCAACGGTCCTATTTTCTCTCGCCAACCCCTCTGGTTTTCCTCTCTTTAGTTTTTTTTCCTCTCTCTCGGGCTACCTGACAGGTGTCTTCATGTTTTGCATTGTTATCACCAGAAATTTTGTTGCTGTAGCTAGATGTTACTGTTATAGCAAGCCACACTTTTTATCACCCAACTTTAACTGAGGCACGTGTTGCAAAAGTACAAAATCCAGCTGTCGCATACCGAAAATGAGACAAATGCTTGAATAACCTATCTCACCCTAATCTCTGCTCTGTGTGTTCACACGGTTCCCTCTACATATCAGAGGCAAGTTGTTTACTGTCTGTTTGTTGTCCTCCGCAGCCTGTGAATGCAAGGCAGCCCCAAGTGAGGCAGGCCGATATGCCGTTACCAGATCTCATAATCTCTGTGCCGTCGCTGTAGAATGAAGTGGAGGCGTACGACAACAGAAGCCTACTGGAAGAGATGGCAGGCCAGCATGGCAGATTGGCAGTGGCCTGCACGTCTACTCCGCATGGCTTTGAGGCCAGGCTCTCTGCACCGGTCGATCCGGAGTGCAGTTCACCGAGCAGTGTTGAAGTGATGGATGCTGCGCTCAGTGTAAAACAGAAGGATGGCAAAAAACGCAAGAAGCGGCATTCTACCAGAGTGGCAGCCATTTCAGACCAAGGAGGATATGTGTCCTGTGCCAAGGAAACCAGTGCCAGTAAGTTGTCTGATCAGAGTTTCAGGTCTTGTAAGATGTGCAGTTTTCACAGTAACCCAGTTTGGTTGCAGCTGTTTTGCTTTGGCAGGACACCCTATACCGGGGCTCCTCATTCTGTTTTATCCTTGTAACACCTTCAGAAGTGCTGTGTAACCCTATGTGTCTTGGCTTCTGCCCTTTCCTGCCTAACATGCATACAAAAAGAATGCAGGCACTTAGCTCCTCAGTTAATAATGACTGGCAGTATAGTGGAACACTGTACTTATGATTAGTGTCAAAATAAAGTGGGTAAAGGAAAAATGCAATTTCAGTCATGCATGGATTTAGTGCTTTGGGAGCCCTGTTTGAAAACCTGTGCCCTGCAGGGATTCTAGCGTGCAGCAAAGTTTTTTTATTTTTTTTGTGCACCTGCTTTGTAACTGAAATGTGAACCTTTTTTTGAGCATTAATAATGCATATAATAATAAATCACACAAATGGGTTATTTATTGAAACATATCATAGGCTAGATGTGCGTGCCTCAGTGATAATTGCCACTTTGCCAGAGAATGTTAAGACTGCAGGGTTTCTTCAGCGCTGACTTCATGAGTCCTGAGATGTGCACATGTGCATGAAACACATACTTGTGTGCATGATATGCGTGCTCATGGGCAGTATATAAAGCATATGGTCAACTCCAGCATCAAAAAGTTACTGTCAAAAGGGACACCACAGCATATGGCCGCAGATCAGTTTTGGCCACCGGGAATTCGCAAACCTGCATCAGAATCATAGTGCATGCAAATTTTTCATTTGTCTTGCTTCAGGCTGCTGTGTTGAGCCTGCCTTGAGCCCGTGACCCCATGCTTAGCAGCTGGATATCATATTTTAGGAGCCCTCGCAGCAGCTTCAAATTTAGTACTGCCTTTTGATCACCAGCAGAATAAAGTTTAGCCTGTAATTCTTAGAATTCTTAGAGCATTCTGGTTAGACCACATGTCAACTCGCACACGTAGATGTTACAGCCTCCCTGCGCTTGACCATTACAAATTAAAACCGCAAGTCCCCCCTGCAGGAAGAAGAGAAGCTGCAGCTGGCGGTCAAGGACCTGACGGTGGCCCAGCTGCAGCGGCTGAAGCTGTCCCCCTCGGTGCACGAGAGCCACCCCTACGACTTCTACGAGGATGATGGGGAAGACAACCAGCCCTTCCCCACCCTGCAGCACGTGCTGGAGGCAGTGGACCCTGCGGTCGGCTTCAACGTTGAGATCAAGTGCCCCATGCAGTTCCGGGTGGGTAGCACTGCGGTCAGAAGAAGGGATCCCTGCTCAGGAGGTGCCCACCAGTTCAGTCCCACTAGCATGGACTGGAGCAGCTTGAGGTGTCACATGGCATTCCAATTCTCTCACTCATTTTTAACAAAAGGGAAACAGTCCTGCTGGTCCTATTTTAATAAGTACCTACTATCAACCAGTTGTACATACTGGTGGTGTAATGTGAGCACATTTTCTTTCTTCTTACCTCTTTTTTTTCCTCTCCCTGGTGATGGAAAATGATTTGCGCTGTTAAAATTGCTCTGTGTCTTGCCAAAATGAGGGTGGGGTGAGGGCAGACTGTTGTCAGAAGTGTTAAGCTTGGGATGCTTTACCAGTGTAGTAAGTCAATACGCACTCGTTGGTTTCCCAATCAACGCTGTCCACGAAGCGAGTTGTCCACAATAGTGATTTGTGAATAACAATGAAACATTAATCCAGGAAAAGTACTTTGTGCTTAAGCTCTGTTTCTGCGCGTGACTGTGTGCAGTGGAATTTAATTTAGGCAAAATCTTGGCGACTTTACATGTGCATCATCCTATGCATTGTGTTCAAAACTTAGTGCAGTTTGAAACGCCGCGGAGGTTATGAGACACAGGACTGCATGTCTCCTACCATGGCTGTTCACATCTCACAGTCCACTGCTTGTAAATGTCTGCATCCAGACGGCCAATAGGTGCTGAACATGTCAAAGTAGCAACTGCTGAGAAAGCTTTGTTCACAGGCATTCATACAATACGTCGAAGCATATGAAAGAGGCAGGTACAGGGTCGTCCACTCTTGGGGTGATCACCGCTCCCCGTGGCTGCGCTCCGCGGAGCGCCAGTGCGTCCGGCGCGGCCGCGCATCGAAGCAAAGCTGCGCATGCGCGGGGGGAACTAGGGGAGGTGCTTCGCGTCGTCTGCTACAGCGCTGGAGCGCGCCGCTCTTGCTTTGCTGTGAAGCGCACTTCACTGAGCTCCAGCGACTGAGGGACCGAGACGGCATCGCGGGAAAGAGCACTTTAATCGCGGCAGCGTATTGGTTTCGCCTAGAGCATGTGAACAGCCTGTTTCTTCACCGTCAGAAAGTCAATTCAATGCAGAAACTGAAACAAGCATCTCCGCAGATAAACAACTTAAGCATTGCCCCCCCCCCCCCCCCCCCCCCCCCCCCCCGATTGATGAGGATAAAATGACTAAAGCGCTATTCTTTTGCGCGCTGTGCTGGTGCTATTTTTTGTTGTTGCCGCAACTGTTAGTGCCGTGTGTCTGGAGATCCTATCAGGCGCGCTTTTCTTGGTTTAGGGCGATGACGTGATGAGCATAGCGCGCAGTTTCGTGCATCGCTTGATGCTATATCGAATTTGATTAATGGGGCTAATAAAACGGCCAACACCCGTCGCTCTGCAGATGGAATCCCACACATCCGGCACGCACGAAGGCTGATCAAACTATTTGGTCACCGCTGAGGCCTCTGGTTAATATAAACCGCTCGGGGTTTATTAACGTGCGTTTCCATAGCAGAGCCACGGGCGTTATTGCATTATGTCATTAAAATTACCGAGGTCACTTAACACTGCTTGCGTGCTGTGAATGCGAAATCATTTATGGGTCATCATGAATTCTGCTGCGTGTTCTATTAAAGGTTTCCCCCACCTTTACCATAAAGGCCTTTGTCCAGAAGGTCTTTGGCCTATAATCATTTACCACAAAAAGCGTTCGACCCGAAGGCATTTAACAATCTCATAATGACTATCAGCATTTATTATGCCCTTTACCTAAAGGCCTTTTAGCTAAAGGTATTTGTCCTAAATGCCTTTGACCTAAAGGTCTTTGCCATAAAACTTTTTTCTGAAGGCCTTTATTGTTTATCATTAGTGCCTTTCACCATTAATAATAATGTCCTTTACCTAAAGGTCTCTATTGCAAAGGCCTTTCACCTTAAGGACTTTGTCCTAAAGACCTTTCACTATTATCACTACTAACTATTAATACTGCTAACTATTATCCCGTACACACATCTCTGATGTCTAGGCTATATTTCAATTATGATGTCTGGCTTTCCTTGATTACGTCATCTGAGTTTTTGGACCACTTTTGCAAACAGCGACATCCGGGTTTCGTTGCCGATAAGCCATATAATGTCGCTATAAAGGTGAAATGTTATAGGGCAAAAGAAGGACGAACACAGATAGTCCATGGACAGGACAGCCGCTGCCCGCTCCTGGCCACAGGACAGCGCCTGTCCTGTCCATTGACTATCTGTGTGTTCGACCTTCTTTTTGAGTTGCAAAAGTTGACCTTTCTTCAGAATGAACCAAGCAGCCGTGGAACACGTTTTATTCTATATTGTCTCCATCGAAGTACTGCCTCCGCGGCTGCGGTTGAACCCGCAACGTTTGGATCAGGGGCAAGAGCGAAAGTCACTGAGTCACGGCAGCGGGTTTCTCAATGATACGAAGCCGCACAGCACCAGCGCGAGTTCAGCTTGAATCATGTCCGAGATGTATAGGATGGCGGTCTGTGGTAGCCGAGTCATGCTACCCGCTCTTATCAGCTTACGATGCTGATACGTGGCTGCTCATGACTGCTCAACGAAGGGGCTGGCCACTCTCAAGCGAATGATTCTCGGATTGTTCGTAAAAGCGAAGGCCAGCGGATGTTTTTACTCTGACCGCAGTTCTGTCGGCTTGCATGATCATCGTGCGATCAGCTTTGGAATATGGATTGCTTTTATCTTTTGCTGCTTCCCATGCCCCTTCGGCGACAAAAACTCTTTGACAGCGCAGGCCCATTTCATTTCCCGGTGCACTTTCGAAAAGGTAGCCATGTCGCGGGTGCCAGAAAATGAAAGACGGCGCATTGTAGATCTCTGCCTTCAAAACTATTCCCAAAGAGTTATATCAGAGATGACTAATCGGCCATTTAAAACTGCGAATCGAATCATCCAGGCGTACAAAAAGGAAGGAAGAATTGCTGATGCTCCCCGTAAAGCCCGGCCCAAAGTGACCACGGAAGAGGACGACATGGCCATTGTTGCGGCGGTGGCTGACAACCCCACTTCAACTGTTCGCGAAATTAAGAATAACCTCGGGCTGGATGGCGTCTCAGACACGACTATCAAGCGTCGCCTCTACGCGGCAGGTCTGAAAAGCAGAACGGCGGCGCAAAAGCCAATAGTGAGCGCGGCCAACAAAGTAAAGCGCGTAAATTTCGCCCTTCAGCATGAGCAGTGGACCGAAAACGAATGGAGAAAAGTCGTCTTCACAGATGAGTCCACCTTTACAACAAGATGGGACCAGAGGCAGCGAGTTTGGCGCCCCGAGAACTGCCGGTAAGCATAATTAGCGTGAGCTCTCATGTCTTGCAAGTGCGCAGGAACTTTGCACAGATATGGAAACGAAGATGTTGATAGCTTGTTACTCTATTCAAAAAATTTCAATGATAGCATGTGTTCAAATTATAATTCATGTTGCGCTTTTTCTTCCGTGTTTTAAAGGAAATATTGAGCTAATAAATGTAATCTCGCAAGCCATATTTTCAGCGCAACGATTTTTGGGTTTCATCCCAGATTATATATACGTTTTTGTATCCCGTATTTACTTCCTGCCAAAGAGTTTAGAAAATTTTGAAACCAAAGACAATCTCCGATTTACTAGCGTTGTGCTGGACCCACGAGCGAAGAAATGTTTGCCTGAAGCTGGGCATAAATCGTGATCTATGTTGGTGCTTGTATTTTAGATTTAACGTCTTATGTCACATAGGCTATGTGAGACGCCATAGAACAGCGCGCTAAAAGAACCTTGACCGTCTAAGCGGTCTTTAAAATGTTATGATATCGCATACATCAAATGCGTTTTACATTTCGACCGCTCCTAACACGGCCGCCGCGGCCAGGTTTCGTTCCCGCGAGTTGGGATCGGTAGCCTGCGCCATATTGTAATGAGATCAAAAATGACAAAATGTGCGGCCACCGGGGTCTTTGTTCATTCCTTTCGTATTATATTCCGTGATAACCACTGGAATGACAGGAAAGGCACGGTGGCTGTATATTTGACTCTGGGGACGAGTTCAATTGCGTTTCAGCCTGTTAGTGCCAAGCCAAAATCTTAAGAGGTCAGAACATTTCGGTATTCATTACTCTCAGTCTAGACTCTGCATCTGCTTGTTTAAAAAAGGAAATACAATTTTTTTTTATAGATACATGCCGGAGTTTATCCAGCGGGTCGCAGCTAGCGGCCGCTCTGCTGTGAGCGTCTGGGGCGTAATGACTGCTGAAGGACTTGGACCTCTTGTTCAAATCCAGGGCCGCTTCAATGCGGACTCATACTGTTCAATCCTGGACGACGTGCTGCTGCCGTATCTAGTCGGAGGACCATTTCCGGACAATGAATTTATCCTGCAGCACGACAACTCTCCGATTCACAAGGCAAGAAAGGTCGGTGCCTACCTGGACGACCGTGGCGTGGCAGTTCTGGACTGGCCACCACAATCACCCGACATCAACGTCATCGAGAATGTTTGGGGCAGAATGAAATTTTCTATGGCACGCCGACAACTCCACAGCCTCTCAGCGGACGCGCTTTGGACAGCTGTGGAAGAGGAGTGGGATCGCCTTAGGTCCAACACTAGCTTTTGTCGTTCGCTGTACAGCTCCATGCCAAGCAGAATGCGAGCTGTCATTGACGGTGGTGGCGAAGCCACTCGCTACTGAACAGAGTAGAGTTTTAAGAAAGAACTGCTCTGCAATGACGCCAACAGCGATTAGAGCGAAGATATGGGCCCAGGAGAAAACAGACCAAAAAAAAGGCGCACCAGTAAGCAAGAAACGCTCACATATCCATACCAAAGTATCGCACGAGCCCCATCGCTTGTCTCCTCCTTTCAACTTGGGTTATGCATTTTCCCCCACCCCGACCACTTTTTCTGAGGTGAAGGGCACCCTCACAAGTACCGTCTTCAAGAGAGATGGTGACTCACTTCGTTTGTTTCCAGGCAGAAATAGTTGTGCCTCTTACGTCTAAAGTGTCATGTCTTTTACTCAACGTCTTTTCCGTGTCTAACTGTGCAGAAAATGTTTTTGTAAATATATGTCACTCATTTCTTTCCTCTTTCACTTGACTTCTCTGCGTTGCTTCTTTCTCACAGAATACAGCTTAATTGTAAGCTAGAAAACAGACACGTCTCTCATAGCTTTTCCCCCCCAACCGCCTATTCAAAACGAACACAAACAGCATTCTCAGACAGTGTGCATTGATCCCAGAGACTCAAAAAAGAAAAAAGAAACGTCAGTGCTACCTGCCTTACAACAGCTTATGAATGTAATAATCAAAGAATTGATTTGCGATTAATCTACCTTAGAATGCGACTTCCCGCGTCAGGTATCCCACAACGAACCGGAACTGCTTCGGCGATTTTACATCAAGTGATGGTAATCAAAATAATTTGTTAGTTGGTTTGTTTATCGGGTTTAACGACATTAAGCGACTCAGGATATGTGGGACGCCATAGTGGAGGGCTCCGGAGAATTTCGACCACCTGGGGTTCTTTAACGTGCAATGACATCGCACAGTACAAAGGCGCCTTGCGTTTCGTCTTCATCGAAACGCGGCCGGGATCGAACCCGCACCCTCGGGATCAGCAGTCGGAAGCCCTAACCACTGAGCCACCGCGGCTTCACATGACGTAAATAAGTTGTATTTTTTATCGGATCTAGAAATATGACTATGGGGCGTAAGGTTGCGACCCTTTGATCGCAGAAATCAGTTGCTATGCCGGACAGCGCAGTGTCGCACATCCCGTAAAGCGATCCACGAACACCTACGAGCGACATTAACACAACAATAAAATAGCCGCGGAGAAGCTGAGATCACTGATTAGCTTCTGTCAAAGTACTGTTTTTATTGCCCGGCTTAATGGTAGAAGAAATGACAAGCAAATGAACAAAATATATATACGAGTGAACAATCGCTCAATTTTTTTTTCCTGATTTTACACGGATGTTGGCCATTTTATTAGCCCCATTAATCAAATTCGATATAGCATCAAGCGATGCACGAAACTGCGCGCTATGCTCATCACGTCATCGCCCTAAACCAAGAAAAGCGCGCCTGATAGGATCTCCAGACACACGGCACTAACAGTTGCGGCAACAACAAAAAATAGCACCAGCACAGCGCGCAAAAGAATAGCGCTTTAGTCATTTTATCCTCATCAATCGGGGGGGGGGGCAATGCTTAAGTCGTTTATCTGCGGAGATGCTTGTTTCAGTTTCTGCATTGAATTGACTTTCTGACGGTGAAGAAACAGGCTGTTCACATGCTCTAGGCGAAACCAATACGCTGCCGCGATTAAAGTGCTCTTTCCCGCGATGCCGTCTCGGTCCCTCAGTCGCTGGAGCTCAGTGAAGTGCGCTTCACAGCAAAGCAAGAGCGGCGCGCTCCAGCGCTGTAGCAGACGACGCGAAGCACCTCCCCTAGTTCCCCCCGCGCATGCGCAGCTTTGCTTCGATGCGCGGCCGCGCCGGACGCACTGGCGCTCCGCGGAGCGCAGCCACGGGGAGCGGTGATCACCCCAAGAGTGGACGACCCTGTACGTTAAGTGGGCACATTTGACCGCAAGGCACGAAACCACACAAAGCAGGGTGCCATTGCTGAAGCAATTGAGCTTTTGCAATTCCTGTGGCTTGTGTGCTGACCTCAAAATACTACATGCAAGGAAATCTTGTTAGCAAAGCTGAAGTCTTGTTCGCGTTGCTATCCATATTTGCACTACGAAAGTACGTGGGCCTCAGTGGGCTGTGTGTAATTTCATGTTGTTATTGTCTGAATGAGTTTTCCCAGAAATGCTGTTCATAATTCGAGTTATCCAAGTTAACAGGGGCCGCAGGTACGGGACATGACTGTATTTTGCTTTGCCGTAAGTCCACCGCTGCGTTGTGTGTTGTTGCGACATTCTCCATTGAGCAGCTGCAGCTGACACCACTCCTCGCTCAGCTGCATGGAGTAGCAGTGTGAAGCAGTGTGCAATTTCAAGCCGTCTGCTGGTGGTGGTCTGCACAGGATGGAACGTGGGAGATGGACCTCAACTTTGACCTCAACCAGTACTTGGACATAATCCTGTGGACCCTGCTGGACTACAGTGGCAAGCGTTGCATCATCCTGTCCTGCTTCCACCCAGACATATGCACCATGTACGTTGTGGTCACAACTGGAGATGGGCTCTCTGAGCTTCTGTGCCAGCTTTTATGCCGGTGAATAGGGCAGTCTGGGCTCTGAACTGTGTTGTTCCATGCATTAAGGTTTGTGCCGAGGTGCACTTCAACTTTTCAAGACTTTTGTTGGGGCTGTTGACTGTGGAGTGCATCTTTAGGAGGGGTGAGGGCGAGAGTTCATCGTCTCACTTTCACGAAACGCTGGGGGTGCTTAATGCACTGTGGACAAGAACCAAACCCTGTGGGCGCTAAATGTTTGCTCTAAATGTTTGACAAAGTCTGTACAGGGGTTGAGACTTAGAGTGGTGTTCCTGCTTGGGCTGGACCTGGAATGCAATTACTATGATTGAAAGCATTGCTTTGCAGGGAGTTTGCTGTTTTGTCGCCTCCGGAGTGCGAGTCCACTGTTACTACAGGCTGTGCCGGGTAAATGTTGCTTACGGAAGTTGTTGTGAGTGGCCCTCCCTTGAAGCGGCCTGGCACGCCTACCTGTTGTAGTCTGCAGTCGTAGAGATCAGTATGCCAGACAATGAGGAAGCATTTTTGTGTAGGGTGCACCTGACAAATTGCCTCCTAGGGACACAAGTGAGCGTTTGTTCATGGCAGTGTAGGGTTCTGGATGCTGCTAGTTGTAGGCCCTGGGTAGGGCGTGTCTGTGCACACTCGTGCCTGACATGTCACGGTGCCTCGGGTGCTGCAAGTTTAGCAGAATTCATGATAGCTGTGCAAGCTCTGTTTGCTTCTTTGCAATGATGCGAAAGTCATTAGTACAGTCGAGCCCTCTTTTAACGGCCCCACTTATAGCGAACACTCGCTTAGTACGAACAAAGACGTGATTGTCACAGTTTACATTATGGCTATGGCACCGAATCTCAGATGGAGCAAACGTCCGCAGACACAAAATTCGCTTACAGCAAACATGCAGGCGCCAGGAACTCTGGCATGCAGCGAGATACTCCATTGTGGTCCCACAGGAACATCGATAATGTTCTCACTTTGTGCACAAAAACCTTGAAAAGGGCCGGTTACACAAAATGAAAGTTCGCTGCTGGCACACAGCGTCACTACGGCCTCCAGGCACTCAGCTGTGCCTGTTCCAGGAAACAATCTCATGGCAGGGGAGGAGCTAAACTCTCATGGATTATCAGTGGTGCTTTCGTCCTCTCCTTCAGACACGGTACTGCACGAATGTTTTTACGGCAGGTCGTAAAAAAAGAGAGATCTTAACGTGCGTGAATGGAACTACGGAAAGAGAGGCCAGCTCACTCTGCACTTGGCTGCATTCGTCAGTTGCCGCCTTATCTGCTGTTGGCCGAGCAGATAAGTGGCCAACAGCAGATAGGCGGTTGGGCCTCGCTGGCTTGAGCGCTTCTTTCGAGCCTCTCATTGAGGCCCTTCCTCTCTGCACTGTGTCTGTGCTAAGCTCACCACCTGCCTCTGCACTTTGTTTGCCTCAAAGACGGGCTCAAGCTAGAGAAGCCAAGAGAGTGCGAAACGTTTCCTGGGTGCAAAAACCGGCCACCGCCACTGCATTGGCACGCAGCTTTGACGTGATCTTCTATGAAGGGCTGACCCTTGCGGGCACAAATTTCGTGTCTGGCTGATATATACGCTACTTTCATCGCGTGACGTGCCATGCCTAAAAGCACGGCGCCAATGAGATGTGTGAAAACATCCCAACCAGCATCTAAACTCTGCTAGGCGGATTGCTACTGGCAGATACCGCACAGACAGCTCGCCATGAAAGTCTGCCTCGCAGTTGTAACCTATATTATGATCAGTCTACTTATACCAAACACCCGGATATAACAAACAATCGATGTGCAATGGTTGTGTTCGTTATAAGAGCGCTCAACTGCATGTATACATAGATCACCATGTGATGTTCACCTATGGCTGCCAAGTAATTTATGACTGCATTTTTGCTCTTGTGGTTCTTTTGGTTTCGGTTTCAGCAGTCAAAGAATGGCTGTGCCAGTATAGGTTGTGTGAAACAAAAAAATAATGTTCCTCTGTAATCACTGCTTTGTCACTTTAATTCACTAAAACCCTTAATTGAGCCAATATACCTGAAAACCTGGAATGACAACAAGTGAAGAAGTAGCGATTATGTTGCAGCTTTTGCATTGCTTCACATCACCTGATTGGAACATTGTTGATGCCGTAGCCATTGTTCGGCTGTTGAAACCGAAACAGTATGAGAGAAGAAATTCAGTCATAAATTCTTTAGTGGTCACTGGCAAATACCATGTGGGGATCCATGTAATACTAATGTCTTACAGATGACTGCAAAAAGGCAGCACAGAACAGAAATTTGATGTTTTGATAGCCCTTCAGGAATTTCACAATATCGCTGATTCAGGGGTAGATTTTTTTTTTAATGAACGAACAACCCTCGTTACCTACAGCCAATAAATATTGAAGAAAAATTTTGAGATCAGCAAAGTTGGGAAATTTTCTGAGTACTGATTGTATGTTCTAAAAATTTATGCATTTAGCTCCCATCGTCAACTCCATTGCACAAACTAAGCACTTAGTTACGACATAAGCAAGGATTGTTCTGTGTAGCAGCTGAAAGAAGAAGGATGCACAACCATGGCAGCAAGTGTCACCATCCCCACTGTGGCTCAGGCACCATGGCCACCCGTTGTGGGTGTAGGAGGGGGGTGCCCGTTACTCTCAGCATGTCCACTCTCTTCTCTGCCTGGCCATTGTTGCCGGGGAAAGCAGACTCTCCTCACATCTCTGCTGCGAGCTCCTTCAGGCTTAGAGCACATGCGTCAGCAATGCAAGGGGTACGCCTGCGTAAACTTGCTTGTTAGTTCATGGTATGGTTAATGGCAAGACCTTTTTTGGGGCCATGAAGGCAGCCGTCTGTCGGCTGTTTGTGTGGGTCTCCACCAGCCAGATTTGGAGATGTGTAATCAAATTTTGCCACAAAAAGTTTTCAAGGCAAGCAGTCACGTGATGTCTATAGGAGTTTATTGCAGGACCTAAAAAACCTCGGAGTTGGCAAGGGTTATAAGACTGTGGCCCATCCCCCGTGCAGGATCCGACTGAAGCAGAACAAGTACCCGCTGCTGTTCCTGACCCATGGTCAGACGGAGAAGTACCCGCCATACCTGGACACGCGCACCTCCACCATCCAGATGGCCACCTACTTTGCCCTGTGCACCCACATTCTGGTCAGTGCACCACCCATTGTGTTTGGCACAGCTGTGTGGAGACTGTGTGAGAGAGAACTTGAGTGCCAGAAAACTGGGGGTCTCGAAGGGATCTCGAGCTCACTGTTCGGGAGCATTTGTGCCAAAGGGGAAGTTGATGCGTGGGTCACTTTTGTTTATGTTTACAGAATGCTGTGCATGTGAAACGTGGCGAGTCCCTTTCTTGACTTCGCCTATTCGGAGCAGCTGTAATCCTTGTATTCATCCAGTTCCTGTACAATGCTGTACTATCGGAGCCAGAAGTAACTGATACCCCCCCCCCTCACTGCATTTCTGAACTGCACCACACTGCGTGTGGGCGTCACCTGACTGTGTACTGCTGGTGTCGAGACCAGTGCATGGCGCACTGCGCTGGTCTCAAAACCAGGAGTGCATTGTCGGGTGGTGCCTGTGTGCAGTGTGGTGTAGTTCAGAACTTGGACAGGGGGGGTATCAGTTAGCTTTGTGCCTGATAACACATCTTTTACATGTACTGTACTGTACATCCTGTATATTACTGAGATGCATGATACAGCAGACCCACATTTTGGAACTTGCATACTGTCGACAACTCAGAATTTGGACCGCTTATTTTTCGGACATGCTTGGTTATTCGCACTTTTTTTGCAGCACCGCGACATGGCCCATCAAGCCAATGTAGAGGAGCGCCTGAAATTTTGGATGCGCCACAACTGACTGCCCAGTTTTTCGCACTTCGTTCATACTTGCCACCAATGCCCAAGCTGCCACACAATATGTATAGTAGAACCTCGTTAATTCAAATTGCATGGTAGCTCGGAAACTTGATCAGACAAAATGAAATCCAAGATGAAAGAGAGCCTCTTAAATGGCGGGGCCAATATTCTCCGCGAGTCAGCACATTGCACCCGCGTGGCTTCGAATTCGTACCGTTTTGGGGCTATGTCCTCAGCGTGACTTTGAACAGTAGTTGCAGTTCATGGAATTCATCTATGCAAAGCCTGTGATTCTGACTACGGGAAGCGGTAACAGTGAAGCGTGTGGGTGGCGTACAGCTTTCCGGAGATGGCAAGCGCGGAAGAAAACGGTGTTGCATTTCAAAGTGAGGTGAGCGCACCCACAGCAGAATGCACCACAACCCTGTTTTTTGTATTGTAAAGCCATAAAAAAATTCAGGGGGCACTTTGACTGTCTAAAGTGCGTAGAGGCGAAAGCGTTTTCCGCACCACTTTGACTGCTTCTGTGGCACTGGTGGCGTCACATGTAATTGAGTGCTAATTACAAAGTGACAACAAATCATTAATTAATGGTTAATTACTGATTTGTGCCTGAATACTAGTTAACTGCTAATTAATGACGCTTAAGCTTCGTCTTGACGAGTGGAACGCGACAGCGTGTTGTAGCGCTGCCAGGGAGTCCACGGAACGCCACCACCCGTTCAACGCGATGCCTTGCCCTTTGAACGCTTTTTGAGGAAAGGAAAGGGCGCAGTAATTCTCTGTCATCTCGGTGGACACCTGAGCTGCACCGTAGAGGGAGGGAGGAAGTCGGAGTGAAAGAAGAAAGACAAAGATGGCCCGTAATGAAGAAAATGAAAATTGTATTCGAGGAAAGGAGATTACGCAGTAACTGTCTCACATATCTCGGTGGACACCCGTCAAAATTCAGGGCGGCACTTTTTTGACCTAAAGTGTGGTCACTGATGTGTGGTTAAGATGTTAAGCTTCGCCTCTAAGAGTGGAACGCGACAGCGTCTTGTAACGCTTCCAGGAGTCCATAGAACGCCATAGCCCATTCGGTTCTACGCCTCACTCGTCGGCAAATTGTTTTTTGAGGAAAGGAAATGTATGTGTCTCTCATATCTCGGTGGACACCTAAACCTCGCCGGAAGCGAAGGGAGGAGGATGGGAGTGAACGAAGACACCGTATTCACTAGACGCACCTTAGTTCTTCCCAAACCATCGAGCTGGCATGGCGGAGTGGATAGCATGCTCGTCTCACACTCCGAAGACCGGGGTTCGATTCCCGAGCTCGACCAATTTCTTACTCGGTTTTATTTATTTATATGGCCTGACTTGAAAAGTTAATTAGGCTAATTGAGAAATTAAGCAATTAACTAAGCTCAGTCCCACTTGGAGCATCACTATACGATCCCTTCAATTGGTTGCCTGGTTACTAGCCAAAGTACAATTGGCCGCGTTTGAAATTGGCGCACTGTGATGTCACGACCGTTTCGACCAACTGAACGTGACATTTCTGTTGACAACTGCTGCTTACAACGATGAGACATTAAAGGCTTTAGCCTTAAAATCTGGCATTTTGATGACAGGAAAGACACCTCTCATTATACGCAAACCTCATGAGAGTGTGTATCGTCAGTTGCAGTGCCAATTTTGGCTTTAGTTGTTACGCCTAATTACGAAGGCCAACGCCGACGGAGAACTTGCTTTGATCGTTTTTTGGTTCTTATTGTTTCACCACCTTTGCCTTCTCGTCATTCTGAGCCATTCTTACTGTGGGCGCAAGTGCAGTTCCTGCAGCGCTTTGATGTCTGTACTTCGTCGTGAACCATGCGTTCGTTGGTGAAATGCCAGAGGCAATGCGACCGTTGTACAGTAAAAGCTCGTTAATTCGACACTGACGGGACCGCGAAAAATTGTCGAATTATCCGAATGTCGAATTATCGAATGAACAGCAAAGAAACAATGTTTGCCGCAACCTTTATTTGGCAAAGAAATCTGTTATCGTTGCCTGCTTTTTCGAGCGAATTTGAGCGACTACGATAGCTCTAACAGCTGCCAGGTGCTGCGCGGCACACGCACCGCACCGTCAGGGATTTTTTCACAGAAGTCCTCCTGCACGGACAAGGCTTCTGCGGCTTCTTTCACCGTGCACTTCGGCATTTGGGGCAACTGCTCACAATCGTCACCAGCATTTGGGGCAACTGCTCACAATCGTCACCTTCCGACGAATCGTCGTTGTCAGCGCCTGTCACTTATATTATTACATCCTCGGTCAGCTGATAGGACACAAAGGCGAGGCACGCAGGCACTGCGCGCTACCCACACGAAAGCAGCGCGGGGAGGAGGTGAAGCGAGCGCGGCTGGCGCTTATCTGTTCTTTCAGCCAGCGTCCGCTTCGCGGTTGCTGCTGCGACGCAACGCCCGTCTTATCATTTCTCTTTATCTTTCCTCTGATCTTCTAACTCTCCTCTATCTGCACTAGGCAGCGTTGGTTGCTCGCCTGAGCCAGTAGGCAGGCCGGTGCAATTTCCTTTCACCCTTCTCTCAGTCGCAACAAAACAGCAACAGCAAGCAGCCCAATAAACACGCTGACAAAGCGCGCAATTACCAAAAAAGGCGCGGCCTTATGGTTAAACAACCGCGATCGTAGCAGCAAGAACACGTGGAAAAGACGACACACGACACCAACACGACTGCTGCGAAGCACAAAAAAAAAAAAAAAAGACGCCAGCCGCTTCGGCCGCCGCCGTGGCCGCCGCTAACCTCGCTTCCCTCGCCATTCGCTCACGCTGCTGACGGCGATCACCATACAGATGGCCTATCAGGCGTACAGCAGCCCCGCTTGTGGCAGTGTTTTTTTTCTTTTTGCTCTCGGCACACCGGCTTGGCGGGCTGCGGAGTGAAGTCGAATTAACCGACGCACAGCAAAATTTGGTCGAATTAATGAGAGTTTCGCCCCATAGACTCCTATGTATAATTGTAGGGACCTCGCGTGCGCGTCGAATTATCCGATTTTCCGAATTAACGGGGGTCGAATTAACGAGCTTTCACTGTATGCAGAGATTCTGAAAGCGGCCGCCACCCGTCGTCTGTGTACGTGACACACGGCGAGATTTGATCATGAGGAGCTTCAGAATGTGCACATAACTACTGTCCCTTCCTCAGGCATATTGGAAATAGGTTAGTGATTTTTTCGGTGAAATTTGATTTTTCGGACATTTTCGCGTTCCTTAGAGAGCCCAAAAAATCAGTCGTTGACTGTATTTTGAAATATTGACTGAGTTGAAAGTTTTAATGCCATGTAGGGAAAATCCCAGTAGGTCCCAATGGTCTGCAGACCCTCAGACCCATGCAGACATGCAGACCCTCGTAAACTGTTGACTCTTATTCTAGATAATTGCTTCTGTAAGGGGCTGAAAATTTGTTTTCTGCAGAGTTCGGTAAATGGGGGTCTTTTTTAAATACTCTCGATTTTGGCAGGTTCTGAGCATCAGTTTGTATAAACTGGCTGTTCAGATTTCAGTAATCTTCATTCGATGAGCCCACTGTGCAGTGATAGATTCCAGAACACAGTCGAACCTCTTCATAACGGAATGGTTTATAAGGAAATATTGGATACAACGAAGGAATGATGATTCACTTTGGAAGCTCGTTCAACACGGCCTATAATGAAGCTACGGCTGTAACGAAGTAATCACCGGGGCCCTTCGACCTCGTTATAGCTAGGTTCAAGTGGACAACCATTTCTGAGTGGCAAACTCCGGAAACATTGCCTGTTGCATTCTCTGATGAGATGCACCACATTTAGAGACTGGTATTTGTAACACAACACTGTTTTGATGGAGAACAAACTCGAAGTTAATGATATTGTTGTCAAAATCTGGACGCGAAATGGGCACGGGTGGGGCATGTAATGCGAACGGAAGATAACTGGCCGTCACTTGGAGTAACGGAGTGTATTCCGAGGGAAGGCAAACGTAGCAGGCTGTGGCAGAGAGTCGGATGAGATTGTGAAGTTTGTGGGGATAAAGTGACTGCAGGTGGTGCTGTTAACTGAAGAGGCAGGACCCTTCCATTGGAGGCTAGATCAGGTTCCCTGAGAACCAGGCAGTACAAAAGCAAGTACTATACGTGAACAGAGAGATGATATCAGTATAGCCTGCAGGAGCAGTGTAGAA
The DNA here is from genome assembly GCF_055824585.1 of Amblyomma mixtum. Classification (NCBI taxonomy): domain Eukaryota; kingdom Metazoa; phylum Arthropoda; class Arachnida; order Ixodida; family Ixodidae; genus Amblyomma; species Amblyomma mixtum. The sequence goes on along the minus strand of NC_143021.1, from coordinate 74,132,844 downwards.
AACATTAGACATGTTTTGGTAGAGTGTAAAGCTACACAACCGGGTATCAGAGAGGATATAGTGAGCCTTCCAGCAGATTTGGGTTTTAGGGACGGTGAAAGCAAAATTAAGTTATCAGCTGTAGAGGCGAGCAAGAGAAGACTGGCATATTGGTGGTGCCAAAGAAAAATGCAGAAATTACGGAAAAAGTCACAGAAATCAAAGTAATGTAGCTTAGGATATGACAAATAGCATTGAATGAAGAAAAAAAAACAACATGATTCAGAGTGCAAAAAAGGGAGGGGAACGAGTAGAAAACAAATAAAGGTCCACTTCAGTTTGCTACACAAGGTGGCATTTTGCCACCGCCCCAATACGAGGGGGAAGGCAGTAGTTATCTCTTTGGAGGCAGAGGGGCCTTTGTCCTGGCCTGGGCATAGTTGGGCCCCTGACGACTGTCCTCATTCCGGGGTGCTGTGGCTGCTTGCTGCAGGGCATCAACGTGCACACGGAGGAGCTGCTGCGCGAGCCAAGTCTCATCACTTTTGTGAAGGAGCACAGGCTGATCCTCTTCTGCTGGGGCAAAGACAACAACCATGCCGAGACCATCACCAGCCTCAAGCGCAAGGGCGTGGACGGAGTCATCTATGACAAGTGAGTGCTGCTTCAGGGCTGCTCCAGCAGTGGCTTTCATGTTGCACCTGCTCTCAGCTCTTCTTGCAGCACCAGTGATGACAACAGTTTGGCATGCCAGCAACTGAGCTTGCACTGGATAAAGCCGCTCTATGATACACTGATGCTTTTTTTAAGTACCGCCTATCCTTAAAGCCCACTGCTGCCTTTTTTTCCACTTTCACATATTGCTCTGCCTGTTCTTATTTCCGTTTCCGCGAGTAGTAGTCATCCATTTTGTATCCCCTCCTATCCACGCCTCGGGAACTTTCCAGCAGACCTTTTATTGTAGTGTTGCTGCACTGTTTCTCGGCCTGTAGCAGCCTGTCCGCCTTGTTTTGTGCACAGTAAGCAATAGATGAAACCCGCAGCTTTGTAACGCAGCCGCAGACAGACTTGCCCCAAGAATTCAAAATGACAGCACTTCCGTTCGAGACCGTAAGCCTGAAAGCTGTGTGTAATTTTTTTGGATTATAGGGGTTTTCAACCACCTGGGATTATTTAACGCGAACTGACAGCGCACATTGCACTGGCCTCTAGAATTTCTCCTCCATCGAAATTTGACCGCCGCAGCCTGGATCGAACCGGCGCCTTTCTGGTCAGCAGCCGAGCTCCACAACCAGTAAGCCACCGTGGCGCGTGACAGCTATGTGAGGAGGAAATGCTGTTGGGGAGTGGTAGGCTGACACTACTTTACCTGGTCGGCAGAAAACTCTGTAGAGGGGCTTTGGGACTGCTGTGCCGACAGAATTATAAAAACAATTGGGCATGTTGTGACAGCTACTGTGCTCTCCTTGGAACTGAGTCAACATGTCTCGTCAGGGCCAATTTTGATGTGCCTGTGGTGCCCAAGGACATGATGCACCACTAGAGATGAGGTACTTGGAAATGTTCTCGCACTTGTGGGGTTCTTTCCTCATGTATAGCATGTTTGAGATTTTTTGCGTGAGAGGGAAAACTCGAAGGAGTTTGGTGCGTGCCCTTATGCTGTCACAAATCTTTGCAGTGTTGGCACTATGGGCCTCGTTTCCATGGATGGATGGATGGATGGATGGATGGGCGGGCGGGCGGGCGGGCGGGCGGAAATCGTACTGTGTTGGCGATTCTTAATGAGAATTGCCAACACAGTACGGTTTCCTACAATTCTAACCTTCAACAGCAATTCTAACCTTCAATAGGAGGCATGCTGCAACAGTGCCCCTAGTGGCAATTAGAGGAACCAACTCTCATGGAGCTACCGGCTGTCGAATCGAGGGAAGAAGTGCGAGAGGAAAATGGAGAGAAGGCATGGAGCAATAACCCCCTGCCCCCACGGAGCGCAAAATCGGGAATGCACAATGAAAGGGTTGCTATTGAACACGAATTTGAAAAGAAGCTTAGAGTAATAATCCTGGTGCAAAATTGCCGCTTCACATTGTATGATCGCCTGTCAAATTTTTTTATGACACAGCTCGGGCCCTTTGTAACATAACCAATCGTAGTGCGGGACTGCATGCATCCAACGTGCTGTTTTCGAGCGCAAGTTTATTTCCCATCCAGATCACAGCAGTGGTGTACCACTTAAAATGCAGTTGCCCACAGCACGAGACCATGGTGCTGGTGGAGTTCAAGGAGGACTCACCAGAGCGTGCTGTCCAAGTGCTCTTGAATTGGGGGCATAAAAGGGAGGGAAGTGCAGCGTATTCCTTGGATGTTTCACGCAAAGTGAAGGCAGCCTCTCTCCGGTTGTCACATGAACACTAGCGCCAGAAGCAGTGCTAAAATGTCAATTCGCAGATTGCGCGTGAGCCCCTTAAATTTTCTGCAAACGCAGTTTCACTGACATTCTTTGCACTGGCTGTCAGGTGTGTATCCACCAGGGCCCGTCTTCGGGATTCTTATTGGCCATTTTTCCAGAACTTTGCCCTGACAGGGTGGCTGGAGAGAAGCACATTGCGTCTTGCTTGTACTTGCTAGGGTCTGAAGGGCTTCTTAATTGCACTGGCCGCCGCGATCTGCTCCGGCGGCCACAGCACGCGCCGTTGCCTCTGCAATCTGCTCTGGCGCCGCACCGTTCGCGGAGGCCATGCGCGCGCACAGGAGCTTCCAAGTGCCGTCTATGGATGGCGCCCGAGGCCGTGATCATCATCATCACCGTCAACTTTTTTCTCCGCCGCGATTTTCCGCTATTCACATCTGCATCGGTATCGCTAGCTCCAGCCTTTTGTGGCGTGTTAGCGCATTCATTGTAATAGTTGTGATTGTGGCTTTCGCATGCTGCCGCCAAGCTTCGCAGTTTTAGCGCGATGGGCAAGCACTTTAGGCTACACGGCTGGGAGTTAGCTCTCGAACACTGTAAGCGTGCGGCGGGCAGGAAATTCGACGTGGCCGAGAAGTGCGTCCGATTATCGTGCAACCAAAAGAGAAACGCAAGCCGTGCGAGTTTCACAAACTGGAAGAAGAGCTGCTCCTCTATGTGATGGAATTTCGAAACAACGGCTACGCGTTGACAGCGGACATGCTGCGCAGCTTCTTTTGGGATGAGCGTGCACCAGAGCACAGCACCAGCTCAAGAGTCAAAATACTCTGCGAGTGACAATTGAACGTAGAATACCGTATAAACGCGTGTAAGGGCCGCACGCGTGTATGGGCCGCACCTCGTTTTCCCGAAGGAAATGTTTAAAAAAAAATAAATCCGTGTAAGGGCCGCACCCGAACTTTCCACGACCCAGGTGGGGATAGCCTTCTAAATGCATGCGCCGTGGCTTCCGCTATCAGCTCCGGCTGCGAGCAAAGTGCACTTGATCGCGGAGCGCTTGTTCGCGGAGTCCACGCACGCGCCACGGCCGCCTCAATCACGCACGCGCCGATCCAGGTGGCCGCGCACGCGCACAGGAGCTTCCAAGTGCCGTCCATGGATGGTGCCCGAGGCCGTCGTCATCATCATCATCGTAAACTTTTTTCTCCGCCGCGACCTCCCGCCATCCACATCAACATCAGCATCGCCACCTTCAGCCTTTTGTTGTTTTTGTGGCGCGTTAGCGTGCTCGCCGTTGTTGTGGTGGTTGTAGCTTTCGCGTGGTGCCGCCGAGCTTTGCAGTTTTAGCACGATGGGCAAGTGCCTTAATAGCTGCACGGCCGGGAGTTAGCTCTCGAACACGCAAGCGTGCAGCGGGCAGGAAATTCAACGCGGCCGAGGAGTGCTTCCGATGATGGTGCAACCAGAAGGATGCATTGAGAAACACAAGCTGCAAAAAGCCCGCTTTCCGAGGCAAGCCGTGCGAGTTTCCCGAAATGGAAGAAGAGCTGCTCTCTTATGTGATGGAAGTGCGGAACAACGGCTACGCGTTGACAGCGAACGTGCTGCGCGGCTTCTTTTGGGATGAGTGTGCATCAGAGCACAGCGCCAGCTCAACGTCGAAATACTCGGCGAGTGCCGATTGGAAGCAGAATAAATGCCGTTCATTCCCTGATTGGTGTGTTTTTACTTTAAAAAAAAAAATTGTTTCGCAAATCGCGTGTATGGGCCGCTCCCCAAAAATTGGCCCTCGAATCTGGAACAAAAAGTGCGACCCTTATAGGCGTTTATACGGTATGTCGCATGGAGAAATATAGTCATGAGGACCTTTAGAATGTGTGCAATACAAGTGGCCGCTTTCTCCGGCATACTGGTAATAAGTTAGTGATTTTTTTAGTGAAATGTGATTTTCTGGACTGCCCGATTTTTTGGTCGTTTTCGCGGTTCCTAGAGAGTCCGAAAAATCAGTCGTCGACTGTAGACACAATATCCTTATTAACTTGCATTGCCTGATTGACGAAGTTTGGCTCCATGATCAAATTTTGTCAAGATGAGATTGGAGCGCAGCGGCATCATTATTGTTAGAAATTACTTGATATGAAATGCAGTCTCAGCAGGCGTCTGTGCATTTTGCCAGTGTCGATGCATTCGTCCACGCTGCCTGCTCCTTAATTGGAACAACCGTCCTGCAGGCTGGATGTGCTGCGTCCTGCGGAGAGTGAGAGTGTGTTCCTCGCTCCCTCTGGTTCGACGGTGAGTCTGCTCGAGGTGGCCAGCTGCTGCTCCAGGGAGACCCTGCCCGAGAACGGTGTGGCTCCGGCCGCCCCCCTGCAGCATGGGCGGATCCTAGCTCACACCAACTGTGTCCCTTGTAGAGAAAGGACTGTTTGGCATCCTGCTCAGCTCCTCTTGTGTAGAGAGCCTTTGTCTGTCATACGCATGACATATATGCTCGGGTGACCTGCTTCAGAGCAAACTGAATAGGACCAGTGATGGTCGCCCACGAAAGGCAAACCGGTAGCATTTGTGAGGTGGGTGAGATGCCGGTGCAGAGACAACACGCGTGCTCAAGAGAACTGCTGTCTTTCTCCTCCTTTCCAAGCGGCATGTATCCAAAGTGCCTGCCTCTGCGGAGTGTTTGTTGGCGCTTGTGTGATGAAATGTGCAGTAGCAATACCAGCTTGTATTTCAGCCCAAGCAATGCTGGTGTGACTAGCAGTGTGCTTGTCTAAAATGTTGCAAGATGTTGGAGCTCTTGACTGTACTTAACTCGCTACTTATGTGCCAGGCAGGCTGGTCAGTGCGTGCAGGGCAGTACAGTATAATCTCATTACAAGAGACCTCGATGGTGCCCAGGGTTTTGGTCTGTTGTAAGGGAAGTCTGTAGAATCCAAATACTGTTACAACAGACTTTGGTCTATAACCACTCATTAGTCTGTTATAAACAGAATAAACTACAAGCAATGCCTGCCGACAACAAAAGCTTTATTGTCCACTTAGCACTTCTGAAAGAAGTTGGTCAACTTTGGCTGAACTGAATATGTAACAGCTTTTGACACTAATCGTGCCTCCATTAGCACAAGGCGATTTACTTCGTCAGGTGCAGCATTTTGCTCGAAAAACGATTTCAAGCCTTCGATGTGCTGCAGTGCTTCGGAGGTGGTAACCTTTCGAGGGACAGTGCCACCTTCGTCCTCTTCATCTTCCTGCTCTTCTATGGCAGGCACTTTCCTGACTTGGGCAACAATCTCGTCGTCCGTCAACTGTTCCGTGCTGACTAATTCAGCATCCACGTCCGCATACTCCGTAAAGTCTTGCGTGCCGAATGCTTCTTGCACAGCTGCCCATAGCACTGGATCTGGCTGGTCTGGATCCTCTGCCAGAGGTGCTGGTGGCTCATTGTTGCTCAAAACAAATCCAGCTTTATGAAAACAATTCTTTATAATATTTGCATTGAGTTGCTCCCACAAAGCTGAAATTATTTGTACAGCAAATTTTAAGTCTATCACAGACTCCCTCTTCTGCTGCATGTCATAGAGCAGGCGCTCTGCAAGGCGAGTGCGGTATCTGGCCTTCAGAGAGTGAACAACACCCTGGTCTATTGGCTGCGCTCTGGATGTTGTGCCAGGAGGAAAGTACAGCACTTTGGTGGCCTGCAGCTCTGGTACTTGCATATGGCTCGAGCAGTTGTCCAGGAACAGTACCACATTCCTCTTCCCTTTCCTCATCTTGCTGTCAAAGTTCAGCAGCCATTTGTTGAAGATGTCCTTTGTCATCCAGGCACTTTTATTTGACTCCCAGTCTACAGGAACATGCACTTTGCGCAAGCACAAAGGCCTTTTAGATTTTCCTATGACAAGGAGCTTTACTTTTTCGCTCCCATCCATATTGCAGCACAGAAGAATGCTCACACGTTCTTTGGATTGTTTCCCTCCGTGACATGAATCTGCAGAGAAAGCAAGCGTCTTTCCCGGTCTCAGCTTATAGAAAAGTCCGCTTTCGTCAGCGTTGAAAATGTCCCGCGGAGCGTAGCCCGCAAGCAGACCCGGCAGCGAATGGTCTTTCCAGCCCGCCACCACACTGTCGTCGACGCTGTCCGACTCTCCAGAAATGCACTTAAAGGCGATTCCGTGCCGCGATTTGAAACGGTTTAGCCACCCTTCACTGCATTTGAAGTCGTTGTGGTCTAAAACGAAGGCAAGTTGTTCCGCCCGTTTCCGTAGCAGAAAACCATTCACGGGTATGTTTCGAGAACGGGCGTCACGGAGCCATACCAGCAGCGACTCTTCGACGTCCGGATACGAAGCCTCGCGGAATCGAAACCTCTTAGGTTGCAGGTCGCCGGTCACCTGCTTTGTCAGGATCGCATCTTTGTTCTTGATGATCGTGTGGACAGTCTGTTTCGATAGGCCAAAAGCCTCTGCGACGTCCGACTGCTTCTTCCCCTTTTCGACTTGCTCAATAATTTTCAGCTTTTCCTTCAGGGATATTTGCTTCCGTTTCTTTGACTGCGAAGCCTGAGAAGGCCCTGCAGTCACTGAATCTTCCGCATCCATCCTGTCCACACACTAACTACCACGCACGCGGGCAGGTCAGGCGAAACGTGAAAAGAAGCCGCTGCAAGCACAAGGGCAGGTCAGGTTGAACAAGCCGCTGCGTGAATACGAAACGTGCGCTAACAGTAACTTCCGGAAACAGCGAAAAAAAAAAAAGCCGCTGCGTGAATACGAAACGTGCGCTAACAATAACTTCCGGAAACAGCGAAAAAAAAAAAAAGCCACTGCGTGAATACGAAACGTGCGCAATCAGGGCCATCTTTCGCACAGCAGCATGCAGCAGCCTGTAACTTCCGAGGCGTGCGTCCGAAATCCAGCCGCGCGGCGCACTGTCTTTAGCAGTTTGCTTATCTCTGTCTGTTCGGCTTACTGTTTACCGAGTAGTTATTTCGGAAGTCAGAGCACGCGAGTGTGGCAGATACGCTGTTTTATCGCTTTCAATCTCCTTCCAGCTGTTGGCCTTCTGAGGCGCATGCCGCGATGTCAGCCGACCGCGGACCAGCAGATAAAAATGCGATAAGAATCGTGAACAGCGTGACGCCTACGCGCTCCGCTGCTCAAATTTCCTTTCATCGCTCTTGCTTGCCTAGGTCGTCGTCCATCATTGCATCATGGACGATTCTAGCATTTTTTCGTTACCACCCGGTCCCAAACGCGACGAACGAAAATTCGAGCAGCGCGTATATGCGCACAGCTTGAATTTTTTTCACCGCCTCTGTACGTCGAAAAAGTGCTTTAAGAAAAGTTTACTGTACTGCTCCAGTGGTCCATAAAAGAAAGGTGAGTGAGCACTGGATCACGAAAAAGTAGTGACCGAGGTGCGTGCAGCAGGCAATTTTTGCTTGGCCAGTCTGGCTGAAAGCGGAGCAGAAGTTGTCGGTTTATGTTTAAAGTCAGTCTCTGTTTTCTTTTTTTTTTTTTCGGCGAGCCGCGGCTGCGAGCTGAGCATTGACAGTTTACGTTCGGAGTTTGTTGGTACGCAGCAGCTGTAGACGGCGATAGCAAAATGGCACCCGCCATCATTGCTTTTGCCGGCCGCGGTCCGAGGACCGTTTGAAAATAAGCCCCATTTACTGCCAAAAAGTCCGCTGTAATGAAGTGCGAATTCAAATTATCTCCAAAATCTGGTCCGTTCTATCCGAGTGTCCGTTGTAGCCGAATCCGCAGTAAGCGAAGTTCAGTCAATAGAAAAAAAGAGGAAAACCGACCAAACTTCGCAAATCGGTATGTTATATCCGAATATCCGTTGTAGCCGGATCTGTTGTAACGAGATTATACTGTATTCTGCAGCCATGCACCTACCTGGTGATGCTTGAATTCAGCTTCTTGCTTTTGGAGCTTTGTTTATGTCTGTACTTGTAACGGTGTGCAAGTTTGGCCTAGCGAGTTCGTGACAGGCTACACTGACTTCCAAGAAGAAACTGCTGTGCTTCATGCCTGCATACTGTCCATAACTCTTCGAGCGGATGCCTGGTTCTTGTTGGACACTGTTTACAACGTTGGACTGCACCACAAGGGATGGCATCAGGTAGCTCGTTCACATTTCAAGTGCACCTTTTCTTAAAAAAATAAATTTTGGCAGGCAATACCCATTGCAAACATTTTTCAGTGCAGTAGATTATATTTAGATTGTATCAACAACTTTCACATGCGAAAGCGTATTCTATGTCTCTGTAAGTGACTTTGAGCAAAGCTTGACCTGTGACTTCTTTAATTGTAGCCTGTTGCCATAGAATTTATTTATTTATTTATTTCCTCAAGGGTCTCGGTTGAGACATTACGTGAGGGAGTGGACGGTATCTGGCAAACAATGGTAAAAAATGTTAAGATGAAAGGTTGGCGATGCTCCGCTTGAATTCTAGTGGGTTGATGATAATGGCAACTTTGGTGGGCAGGTCATTCCAGTCTCGTGCAGTACGCTGAAAAAATGACTGCTGAAATGTCACAGTATGGGCTTGTAGGGGATACACTGCGTTACTGTGGCTGAACCGGGTGATGCGGTGGGCTCTTTTTATGTAGGGGTTATCAAGAGGCAAAGAATGGAAAAATTTATGAAAAAGGTTAAAACGTGCTATCCTACAGCGCGAGGCTAGGGGGGGGGGTAAGTTGATTCGAGCTTTTAGTGCTGAGATGCTTGAGTGGTAGGAATATTTAGATAGAATGAATCGTGTTGAGCGGTTCTGAACCAATTCGAGGGCGTTAGTAAGATTATTGTGGTGGAGATCAAAAATAGCGTTAGCATACTCAAGCTTGGGTCGCACAAAGGTTTGAAAAGCAAGCTGTTTAATAGGGGGAGGAGCGAGTGAAAGGTCATCCTGTACATCTACTACAGCAGTGTCATCTACTGCACACATTTATCAAGATTTTCTCGGGCACTCCATGCATACCCAACACTGAGGCCTGAGAACAACTCTGCTTCATTATTACTGTATTTTACTCACATTAGACGTGCATTTTATCGCCTCAAAACTGATGACAGTTTTAGAAAAATTTTGGTTGCACATTCATTTTGCGCGACAAAAGAGAGCTTTAGAATTTGGGAACCAACTTTAGGGGCCCCCTCTTTGTACCGTGTTACGTGGCCTTGCGCTTTGTACCTGCAAAGGTTTAGGGTAGGGGCCAGCTGCATCTGAACTGCGTTTTCCGCTCACAGTGCCATTCCGGCTGTGAAGTGAACTCTCAGTTGTAGATATTTGAAATTTAATTTTATTCACACTTTTATTTACACCGGCCTAGGCAAAAGGCAGTAATAAATAATAAAAAAAGGTACTATGAAATTCAATACTTTGCATCCTGTTTTATAAATGATCGAGACCAACCTGTTGCAACATCCCGTGCTTTCTGAAATGATATTTGGAGGGAAATCAGACAATGTGTACTTGCCAAGCCCAGCAGCTGTCGAAATCCAGAAGCAGTCATAAAATTTATGCGGTTTTTATAGCTAGAATTTTGTGGTGTGGGCCCCTTGGGACAAGCAAAAAGCTCCATTCACCGTTCATTTGCCATGAATGTGAGAAGCAGTGAAGTGGCAATGACGAATTGGTGGTGAGACAAGCAGCCCTACTTCGGTGAACTTTGCTATGTTGGCCGACACTGCCCAGCGTTACGGGGCCATGCTATTTCAGTGGTTTTGGGTTAGGATCGCCCGCTAACCCAAAGGCACAAGGGGTATTAGCATTCTGCGCATGCATACTCGCCTCGAGTATCCTATCTATCCCCCTGACTCATAGGGTCACATTAGTCCAAAAACTTTTTTATGTAATAGTCAAAAGTTACATTTCGGCAACCATAATAGCTGGTGTGTTCAATATTCTGAGAGGAAATATGGTACTTTCTGCACTCGCTAGATCTTGCCAGTTGGTAAGGTGCACTTAAAAAATTAACAGGCCTTTACCCCAAATGTATGAAGAGTGATCATGCTAGCTGGTTTGTCAAATTATTAACGTCATGCATGACGATACGGCCATTGTGTATACTACGGGCGAGTTACAGTAAGTGCTTTGTGTTCAAAGAAATGTGTTGACATGGGTTTGCGGACCTTGTTGTGCAGCGCATACGCGGACAGTGTCCCAGGCACTTTCCTCCTCTATTCCAATGGCTGCATAGGCATTTGTGCGCTCTGGCCTTCCACACACATGCATCGTTCCAAACGCTTCGCTTCCTTTTGGTGCAATGCATGTGACATGTTGTCACTTGCTTTTTTGTCATCACTGTGGCAGCGACGCCTCCAAAGTAGAGCGAGCACTGCCTCGTGGGAGTGCCTGTACGCACGCAACCGGTGTTCCTGCATGCTGCCACGTGTCCTCTCCTCCTCCCTGTTAGTTGTGAGAGGGACGATGATTGCCCAGTACTGGGGGAACAAGACTGAGGCATCTGGATAGGCTGACACGGCCAGTGCGCGGAATTTTAAAGGTGCAGTCTTCTTATGTGAACACCTCACTTAGGGATCATGAGATGGCTTTGACAGCACTGTTGGCCAAAACTTTTATGTGCAGTATCGGCTGCAGTGCCCCCCCCCTTCCTTTCTTGAAGTGTTGGGGTATGTATAGTTTCTCAGAACCCGTTCACGCTCTTTTGTGTGACTGCATACTACCTTGTAGCACAGTTAGCATTCCACCAGTCTGCTTGGAGCCCATGCTCCACTTTGTCCATTAGCGCGTGCCTTGGGCTCTGCACGCTTGCCTTCGCCTGTGGGGAACGGAAAGTTTTCACACAAGCACACTTTTTTATGCAATGCCTCGGTACTCGGCTCAAAGCTGAAGCTCACGGGTGTCTGTGCTTCTGTGTGTCATTTTTGCTTGCCCAAACTGTGTACACTTATATTCTCGCTTTATTCGCTGTTATTAGGTACTAAATATGCATGTATGCAATGTCACTTGTAATTTGTAGGGGTGTGCGAATATTGAATTTCTCAAATACGAATTGAATACGAATATGCAGAAAAAATGCTTTCGAATATTGAATGCTTGCTTAGAGAAAAAAATGAACAAAAAAAACAAACATTGTTCTTCTTGTTTATAAGCTGCTACTTCTTTGTTAGGGGCAGCTTTTGCCTGCATTTATTCCTTGTTCATAACCACAGGATCGAAAGCACTCCACACAGGATGCTACCGAGGGGCACGACGTTGATGGTGCCTTGACTGTGTCTTCATTGGGTATCACTTCAACCACCTGAAGTTCCCTTGCCACAAGATCCTTGAGCCACACCAAATGGCCAGATGCATTATGGAGTGTTGCCTTGAATCGTGGGTTCAAGAACGTAGCCATACTTGCAGCTTCATCAAAGAGATACTTGGCAAAGCTATGGTTGCCACCAGTAGTTTCAAGGCAATGCAGTATGCCAAAGATAACTGGAATCTGGCAGGAAAGTGAAGGGTACTTCTCAGTACTTGCAATCGCAGTTGCCTCTTATAATGGCTTCAGGGCCACCACAAATTCAGTTGCATTTCTTCACTCTGAAAAGTCCAAACTATCGGCAGCAGTGTTGGACAAGGCAAACTCGAATGTGATGGCTTCCTTGAGTTCAAGCAACCGTGAAAGAATGAGGTACTGACTATTCCACCTTGTTTCCACATCCTGACCAACATGAAGCACTTCCATGTTCAGCTGCTTCTGCCGGTCCTCAAGTCTTTTCTGTGCTGCAGGACTATTGTCCTTGCTTCCTTGCACAGCCTCCTCATGGCTGGTGTACATGATCTTGCGTCACTGATGGCTAGCTGAAGCGTGGGAGCAAAGCATGCCCACTCCAACCATGGCAACGTTCTGGCAGCAGCTCAAATGTTACGGCCATTGTCTGTTACAATGTACTTGACACAGTCATTGGGTATCTCCCACTCGGAACATAGCTGCTCCAGTAAAGTAGCAATGTTAATAGTTGAGTGAGCTTCAGGCATATGGCGCGTGTTCAAGGTGAACAGTGTCATCTCGAACCGCGGACTGAGGAAGTGGCAGGTTAGGCTTAAAAAGCTCTCAGTAGCACAGGAACTCCAAAGGTCACTGGTGAAGGTGCAGGCGCTTGTACCATCTGCAAGAGCTTTATGAAGCTCACATCTCATCTTTGCTCTTGTATCATCATACAGGCACGGAACAGACATGCGCGCTAGTTTTGCATGAGATGGCAGAGTATAGCCCGGCACCGCTTCTTTCATAAGCGCTCTGAAGCCGCTGTCTTTGACAATACTGTATGGCTTAAGGTCCAAAGCAATCATCTCTGTGACTTTTACATGAAGCGCATTTGTTTTCATTTCAGATAGGGGCTGCTGCGTGCGAAATAAGTCATGCAGCGTTGGTTGACTCTTTGATATCACTTTTGCAGCATTTCTCTTGTAGTCTTGCATTAATGATGGATGCTACTTAAGATAATTTTGAAGCGTCATAGTCGTTCCGGTCGGTGTTTGAGGAACACGTTCACACGACTTACATTGCATTGTTGACGGTGACAGCCTCGTGTAATAGTCCCATAGGAGAGGCTTTCTGCATTTCTTCCCTGGTTTGCTTATCGCTGGTGGCCGACATCCTCGCTGTACATGTGTGCACGCGCAATTCAGATGGGCAGCACTGTGCGCAAACTGCCATAGAACGATACCACTGCGTGAACTGGCCGCATGAACTGCTCAACCAGGGGCACCTGAACAAAGACGATGTCAGTCACTTGAGTTTTGGATTTGGATTCGATAGACAACGCAGTCGCAGTTTTGGAACTGCTATGGTCCATGGCAGTGTAGCTGTTGGCCTGATTCTGCTTGCTGTCTTCTTTTGATAGTTTTCTTGGCATTTCTACTCGACCTTCGGATAATTCGACCGGGTATATTGCGGTCTCTTCAGGATCGTGTTGAGGGAGTCAGCTGTATTCGACTGCTGCCAACAGATGGAAGACTTGAATATTCAGTATTGTTCAAATATTTGCACAACCTTGATGTATTCGGTAATTTTTGAATATTCAGAAAACTCCGAGTATTGATTTCTCGAGTCGAATATGAACTGAATAGCAGAAATATTCGATTCGTATTTGAAATTTCGGTTATTCGCACACCCCTAGTAATTTGGCTTGTATAGTGTACCACTTGCTTGAGGAACAGTGTTGTACAGGAGGAATTTTCCTTGTTTTTGATTGTTATTTATTGAAAACTATCCATGTCTGTATCATCTTGTGAGCAAAATACTTTCTCTGCCAAGGTGCCGTTCTTGAAGCTATGTTTGGAATTACTGCTGCCTTGAGCGCATCCAAGCAAACTGGAATAAAACTGCACTGTGAAGACTCTTTTTGCTGGTCTGTTTCTATTGGAAATTTACGAGCGTTATCACTTGCCATATCGCTTTCGCCCTTTCCCTCCTTCGTGTTTCGCTGATAGCTCGAGATAGTTGCTTCTTGGTCTGCACTCGATCTGACCCCTCTTCCCACACTAAGCTATGTACATTGGCCTACAGCACCACAAAAAGTGCCATTCTACCGAGAGCAGTGTCTGCGTCTACTGACACCACGGCCATGCCATCGTGGCGGTTTAAAGGGTCGGTCTATTCATGGAGAAGAGTGTGTAAATAATGGCATAGTCTGGTAGTTGGCACCCGATAACGTCAATAACGAGGGTACTGCTCCTGGTTTAGGCAGGAATATATATTTTAATTTGGCGCTACAAGTCACGCAAAAGTGCATCGTGGCGACCCCAAACGTTCTTTTTGTTGCAGCATGTGGTACACTTTTTTTGGTAGAGAGAGAAAGGAATTTTACTGAGAGGAAAAGGTGGAGAGGTCGGCCGGTGATAACATGGCCCTGGCCTGCTACTCCACACAGGGGAAAGTGCGAATGAAGGCTGATGATGGCATAATATGAGTTTCATGGGTGATGTCCACACACACACACTCACTCACACACACACACACACACACACTCTCTCTCTCTCTCTCTGGTTGCACATTGCTTTGAAGCATAAGTGAATATACTATGTACCGTTAGTAAGCCCCAATGTCACAGATAGGTACGTTTTGTTCTAGTAAACTGTAGAAGGCAGACCACTCACTTTTTCTGTAAATAACATGAATATTTATAGTTTAACTTTGCTTAATCATATTTTTAAGTGTTTTTCAAAAAAGAAGGGCCTCACCAACATCGCCGCTACGCATGCATTGGTGCTTCAGTCTCTGTGTCTGCTATAAGGGCGCGTTCACAATTGTCCAAAAATCCGGTGAGCGAAGTGGATTCGCTCGCCGCAATAACTAGGACCTGTTCTCATCTGTTGACGCCCGGCAAGGCGGAACCGCCGCGCCGCTGTTTCTCACTTTTGCACACCACGTCGCCGCTCGCGGCTTACACAGATACGGTGAGAAAAGAGATAAATCGACGCTGTATACGTACCATAAGCGTATGCACGCTTATGTGCACTAAACGAAGGCGCATTCCCACTTTAGTTCCGTGTATGCTAACACAGACGCAAAAATAAACTCAGCCTATAGTGGCGTCATCTGGTTGTAAGGACGGGAAGCATTACTGCAAACAAACGGACTCTCCTCTTAAGCCTAGAAGCGGCAGAATCGTCACTCTAATTTAAAAAAAATAAAGCAGATATATCACTTATACGTTTTCTTATAGGTGAGGTGACACGAAGCGAAAGACCGATGCCCCATTTATGGCCAGTGAACGAACTGAAAAAGGCAGCAACAACGAGAATTCAGTCCAAAGCGAGGGGTCCGGCTTCGAAGGGCACTGCCATGTTTGTCGCCGCATAGCGGAAATCGTTGGGATCATCGCTACTCTCGTCATCACTTTGGCTGTCGCGACTGCGTTTATCCGGAGTTGACTCATATGGGTCAATGTTTTGTTTGTTCATCCTTGGCAATATTCTCTTTTCGACTTCGCTCAGATTCTGCAAGCTTGACATACTGCCTGACAAACAAGATACCATGTGCACCGTGACGCCGCTTCGTCTTGTATTGGATTAATTGCCATACCCTTTCATGGTCATGGTGCTCACGTTCCTGTATTTTATTAATGACAAACTACGGCTTCATATAATTTCGACATATATAACCAATGTCCTTTCAGTGCCGATTTCTTTTAATCATCTCAGCACTTGAAAATTGCACATTATAAATTGCTGTTGTTTGTATTTTCATGGTTGCCAGATGAGTATACCATCTCATACAGGTGTGTTCCCACATCAAAAAATTCCATTTTAATATTCTATCTAATAACAACTTTGTTCACACCTGAAGCCCATTCAGTCACGGGTAGGGCAAACTTAACAGCACACAACTGTTGGTGTTATTAGACACCAGGTTACACCTGACATACTCCTCATGTAACCATTAATTAGAGAAATAGCACCATAGAATTCATACGTACTGCTTTGGAGTGTTAAACTCCACAAGCATGCTGCTTTCGTCAATTTTCCACAGGACGGACCATATGTGAAACTTGCAACGTGCACAAAGGCCCCACTCAAGGCAGTGGATCAGCAAAGTAAATTTTATTTTTAGGTGCTTGTTTGACAGAAGCACTGTCTGCGGCTTTAAACAGTGGTCATATTTGCATGCAATTAGGGGCGGCGACAGGAAGGATGTACACATTGTGGGCATTGTCACTGGCAAATAGGGCAGCTTCCTGGACAAATGAAGCTTCTCGTTTACGCTTCTCGCAAAAAGGCACC
The DNA here is from genome assembly GCF_055824585.1 of Amblyomma mixtum. Classification (NCBI taxonomy): domain Eukaryota; kingdom Metazoa; phylum Arthropoda; class Arachnida; order Ixodida; family Ixodidae; genus Amblyomma; species Amblyomma mixtum. Next base: position 74,116,717 of record NC_143021.1, on the reverse strand, counting down.
ACCTAAAAAGAAAGAATCAAACACTGAACCATTTTAGCCAAGTTCTAATGTATTTCCAGTGTTGGCAGGTGAGCAGCCAGCCTGCCACAAAACCAGCTTCAGACAGACAGATATACAAATGCGCAATAACTAAATGCGGTGAATGGCCACTATGAGCCCCAGTGCACTAAAACTACGTCTCGTTGACAACACGGGCCCCTTCATGATTCAAAGATATTTTTAAGGCATCCTCAGAGAAAATGTTGATAGAGAACCTAGTAGCTTATTTCTTTATGTTTAACAAATAAGGCGTGTAACTGAAAAAAAAAATAATCTAATAGATAATCTTACAGGCCATTAGGTAGTCTGGAATTGTGAAGTTGCTTTCAGGACCAGCAATGGGGGCAAGTTTTCTATTTGAAGCGCACATAATGCAACCATCTTTCAGAAACACAAAGGCATCACAAGGACAACCAGTCCATGCAGAACTGCAGTCAGCTCATACAAACTGATAACCTTCACTTATGCTTACTAGTACAGCCTTAGAATGGCTTTTCCCAAAGGTGCCAGTGGCATCCACTAAGTTACTCAAATTAACCACGAAGCTATGCATTTGTTTTAAAGCGAGTACAAAGGGGCAGATTTACCCAGTTTTTCTGTTAATTCAAGGTTGCTATGAGCACCTATACAACAAAGCAGCTGCAGAGCTCCTGTGTGGCCAGTGATGTAGCGATAATATCCGGCAAATGTAGCTCCTGTGGCGGCACATTCAGTGGGCACGAGCAGCTGACAGGCGGTAGGCAGCAAAAGCCCCGTCCGTTTCCGGTGCACGGCACTGTGCACACCGCTGACGCCCAGGCTGACAAGCATGCCAAAGTCGGCAGCAGCAAGCTGGCAGACACAAGGAAGGTCGCCTGCATCACAAAGGTGTGGATTAGATGGCTGCACCGTAGTACAGTCACTCAAGTCAGCACTACCGCAACTTTCGTTATGGCTATGAGGGACGCCATACTGAAGGCCTCCGCGGAGTTCGACCACCTGGGGTTTCTTAACGTGTATTGACAATGCACTGTACACGGGCCTCTAGGATTTCACCTCCGCTGATGGGATCAAAGCCGTGTCTTTCGGGTCAGCAGCCGAGCGCCATAACCACTGAGCCACTGAGGCGGCAGACTCGGGAAATGAGTTGGCTCACAGTACAACTCGAGGTTATGTCAGCCGAGCAATGAGTTGGGCTCAGTCCCCAAGTTTCACGAGAGATGCCTTCATATCCGTTCACGACACTAATCATTTTAAACTGGAAAGGAGGATATATCTGCTACCAGACAAGAAGCTCGACAAAAGGCAGGAGGTAATGTGGCGTTGGCACCAGACACGAGCCTTCTTTAGCCCGTAGGAACTAGCACTCATGCACCCAGTGCAATACAATCCAACTTGCAAAGAATGCGGCGCGATAGCCGGATATGATCACATTTTATGGAGCTGCAAAAAGGTGCCGCCACCAGTGGACCTACCACCAGTCCCTTCTCTGCAGTGGTGGGAGGCTATACTGGCCAACTCAGACCTGTTGACGCAAGTACGGGCCACTGAGTTGGCTCACAAGGTCGCCGAGAGCCACGGGCTCGAAGCCTTCCAGTATAGTGCCCGCATAGGGCTTGATGCTGACTATAAATGTTTTCCAATCCAATGCGAGCAAATGAGGGCCTACTTCATGTTTGTTTTTCCCTTGCAACTGGTGTGTGCCTACGTGTGACGGAGCAGCACACGCTCCGCAGCCACAACATCATGGACAGACGGCAAATGCCTACTCATTGTGACTCTCGCCCAATGAGGCTTTCAGCCTGTCCAGGTGAGATGGTGACCTACGGTCAACACACTCAAATCCAGTGCGAGCAAATGAGGGCCTACTTCATGTTTGTTTTTCCCTTGCAACTGGTGTGTGCCTACGTGTGACGGAGCAGCACACGCTCCGCAGCCACAACATCATGGACAGACGGCAAATGCCTACACACCACAACAGTCGTTGTGGTGTGTACTCTCTTCTTGTCCGTCGTCTTGTGTGACTGGTTTTTTCTCAGCACACTCAAATCTCTGGGTACACAATGCCCTTTTCATTGTAGCCATAGTCTCTTTAAGCTTTGCAGGGCAGAATGAGGCTCTCAGTGCCACCGGATGTCATCTGCACATAAAGAAGGCTCATATACAAGCCACGTTTGTTTCGCAAGGGCTTTATAATAGGCAGGCACTGTTTTGAAGCTTCTGCTCCAGCAAGATTTAAGCCTGGGTGAGTATGTGCACTGTGTGGTAAACGTTCGGGTACTAAAAAGTATAGTACAAGAACAAGTAAGACAAGCGCTGTACAAGTGTATCATGATTGCCCTTGCCCAGTCTATTTTGGCATGGAGAAAATGACCACTTTGTTTCAGACTAAGACATGCTGAATATCTTGTTATTTAACTGCCAAGGTACTTGAGGAAAGTTGTTTAAATAATTGTGATATCTATCCATTGAGGAAAAAGTATGATGGATGACACACATTATAGTGCTTAGGTTCAAGATAGGCTACTTAATTAAATGACTACCAAACAAGCATCTCGTTTTTTGCTGCCACTAGGCTTCCAGCTTTTGCAGGTCCAAGCCCACATAGCAAGTTGTGCACCTTCTAATCATTCCAGTCTTAACTTGCACCATGACTCACATGTGACAATGTGCCACTTTCTTGCACCAGTGAAATGCTTTCGACCATATGAGCAGCTTTTAAAATTAAAAAAAAAATACCAGAACTTCAAAAAAGCCAGAACTACGATTATTAAGCGATGAAAGTGGGTTTTCCCAACATTGAATTGTTTTATGTCTGCGTCCTGATGAAGTGGAGGCTTACATCTGCACTAAATGTATGACACCATGGTGAAAACGAAGCTTCCAGCAGAGATACTTCGTTGTGAACACATGACAGTAGCAATTCACTAGTTTCAGGAAATGGAGAGACAGCTTTCTGTCATCGAGTGTGCCACAGCTTGTGGAGGTAGTTATGAAAGGGCACAAAACTTAAGGATCACTGCTACCATCAATTACTCTGTTACTAGCTGTTTCTGCAGCCAGTCATCTCCTGGAGGTAAGAAATTTTGAATACTGAGTTTTTTTCACCTGCAGGATTCAGTACACTAGAGGGACTGATTAGTTTTTGAAGAAATAAACTAATACTATACAAAATAAAAGTGTTCACACGCATGTCATCAGAGAATATTTTTGAGATGAAATGCAAAAAAATTTCCAGAAGAGTTTTGAAAAATGAAACAGTTACAATGCGGCCACAACGAGGCTGTGTGGTTGGTAAAAACAATTTGGTATAGCAGAACCTCAATGAGTTGCATCCCAAGCAGTACACTACATCAGGACTAATCTGCAGCTACAAAGTGTGCCCCCTACTTCTTTTTGTGTTTTACAGTGCCAAAAAACTTCTACATATATAGAGCACCTGGAAGGCCACGCATTGTCTCATACTAGCCCAGTCTGCTGCAACATACCCTGACAAAGAGCACTGCAGTATCAAGAACTGTAGAATGGTGCCAAAGCAAATGAACACGAATTGAGAAGGCCTTCCCAAAGTAAGCACTTTCTAGCCTCCTGCCATCTACAAACTGCATGCTTGCACTATGAATTAAGTCATACTAATACACTGAAGTGAAGATTCTTCCACACATAAAATAAATTGAAGTAACGCAGTTGGACAGCAGTTTGGGTGGATGGGTGCGTCATGAAAGAAAGCTGGAAAAACTGATTAGTAACAAGAGGAGAATCACAGGAGAGTTTATTGTTTCTGCACTGTTTTCTTTCAAGATAAAAAGTAACGCAGGCCTTAACAGTCTTTGTATTAGAGTAAAAAAGAAAGAATGACTTCTCAATAAGCACTTTCTACAAACCACATCAGAAATTCCCTTTATATTTGTTACATGTTACCTTGTAAAATATTTGCATAGTCTCTCTACATCAGGTGTATACATTGAAACCACGTACCGTGCAAGACCTATGCTTGTACTAGTTTGAATGACTGTCACATGCCACATTTGGCAATTAATTGATACTGCGTGACATTCCCCTGCCAATAAATCCTTCCTCCTCTGAGGAACAAATCATGCGGAGAATATGCCTGTAGCCCGCTCTAAAGTTTTTATAGCCAGAAGGTCTGGATATGTAAAGAAAAAAAAATCGAACCTGAATACCAAGACAAAAAGATGTATGCCACCAGCTGAGATATCAGAGCACACTTATAGCAATTACCAGTATTATATCCAGAAACACGTACGCTGGAAGAATGAAGAAAGCTATAATGTACAGCATACTGGACAAACAAACTACAGTGAAATGTTCACAGTGAAAGAAATTTGTATTCACCTGCATCAGCCCTCCTTATGCATTGCCTTAAGTTACAATCTGGCAATATATGGCATCTCCGCCAAGGTGGAAAGACAGAGCCACGCAAGTGTCTAAGTGGAGCTGTCAGGATCGACGCTCAAAAAGATTAATTCCGGATTTCCCCAGCTGCACTCAGCCCCCCGTGCAGACTCTACTCACGCTACACAGCTGTCAGAACCTCCGTGAAAGGGATTCAGCACCAACGAATCACTTCTGCCCCCCCATCTTGCGTGCAGCCACAAAAGCACCCGCTTGCACCATTTCACTGGACAGCGTCCGCGTTGCGGTCTCGCTCTTCAAGGATGGCCTCGTGCAGATGGCGAAAACTGCGCTGTGCCACATGTCAGTGCGCATTAAAAATCCCCAAGGGGCCGAAATTATTCTGGAACCCTGTATTAAGGCTCCCTTCCCTCTCTTACATTGACTACAGCCTTCTCCCCTCCGCTTACGGCGCGGCTGTGTCGTCCAAGGCATACCCTTTCTCGATGGCATACCTTTGTCCCTTCCTATTAAATGTTTTCTCTCTTTCTTATAATGACTCCCGCTCTCGTCCCTCCACTGAGGTGTCCACCGCATGCCCTTTCCCACAGACCCTGTCCCTTAATTCCGATTAAATGTTTTCACCACCACCGGTTGCGAACGGGCGGGAAACATTGGATTTGTCGGGAACGGAGGTGGGCAACACTGGGCTTGGCCGGCTGCAGCGGCTAGCGAACAGAAACATACTTAAAGGTGTTGTAAAACATGTGCAAAGGCTTTAAAGATGCATTTGCGCACGCATGTTTTAAGAGATCTGTACACATGATCGCTTTGAATAAGAGTATTATTTACGCACTAATATATTTGCGCAAGTAAATATGTTCTCTCAAAAAATTTTCAACTATGTAGCGCCATATTGCGTGTTTGAAAATGTGGCACCTTCGCAAAGCAGTGGTTATAGCCATATGCCAACCGTTTCGGATACTTTTCCATTTCCATTAATGTGGACCTAAGTGTGTCTTATCTCATATTCTGAGCTACCGTATAATGAAGGAAGCAAAGTGAAAGGAGAATAGGTCACTCGGCAAGCACGTCGTACCCTTGCCAAACCTGAGTGGGCGGTAGAACTGTTTGCAAGGCGGATGTGGAATGGCGGCGAATGCTGGGCATAGATTCTCAATGGGCTGGGCCCTAAAACGTTTTAGCGGGGATACCCGCCGCGGTGGCTCAGTGGTAAGGCGCTCGTCTATCGAGCCCGAGTACCTGGGTTCGAATCCGACCGCGGAGGCCGCGTTTCGATGGATGCGAAACGCAAGAGGCGCCCGTGTGCTGTGCGATGTCAGTGCACGTTAAAGATCCCCAGGTGGTCGAAATTATTCCTGAGACCTCCACTAAGGCACCTCTTTCTTCTTTCACTCCTCCCTTCCCTTACGGCGCGGTTCAGGTGTCCGCCGATATATGCGAGACAGATACTGCGCCATTTCCTTTCCTCAAAAAACCAATTTACAATTTACGGGGCTGCAAAACACTTAGCTGGCGTTCTGACGCGTCGAGAAGAAGCGAGGTCCGAGCTCCGCTTTGGATGGCTATATCGGCGGAAATATTGCCAATTCACCCAAAATTTTGGTCGGACGAGGTCCGGGAACGTGCGAGGAACTCGGGAAGCCCACCCGCTTCGAGGTAGGACCACCTGTTCGTTTTCTGTGATTCTTAAAAAGTTCGGGCACCCACGCCGGAACGCTTGGCCTCGTCAGGCCTAGCCTCCAAGCGGCGCCTCCGCCGGGGCGACCGGAAGTGCCGTGACATCATGGACTGGTACCCGGAAACCAGCCAGGGTGGCCAGACCGCCCGAAATAAGCCAAGAACAGGGAAATGATGCCATTACCGACCAACAGGAAGCCACAGGCACCTGGTTTCGCCGCCAGGGGCGCAAATACGTGGAGGAAAGGGCAAATATGCCCGAAGCGGAAGAGAAGGGGCGTGCCAAGCCCTATAAAAAAGAAGGAAGAGCGATTGCGGAGAGATCCGTTGGCAGAATTAGATCGAAGATATCCGGAGAGATGCACCGCGTGGTCCTTCGCCCCAAAGGCGGTGCAGATCAGCTGATGAAGAAAGCTGGACCCTTCCTAAGAAAGATTTTGGTGGAGGCGGCTGGCCTGACAGTCCTCCCGGAAGACAAGTTTATCGTGAATGTCAAGAACCAGTCTCTGCTCATCGTGACCCCGTCGCTGGAACGAGCTGAAAAATACGAAAGGATTACAAGTCTCAGAGTGGGACAGCAGGCAGTCGAAGCTACTGCTCATGCGGCCATGCCGGAAGGCGGAAAAGGGGTCATCTACGACATCCCGCTCAGCCTGACAACACAAGATATTCACGAGGGCCTCCAAGAAAACGAGGACATCCGAGGGGCAAGAAGATTAGGAAAGAAGTCAAAGACCATCTTGATCCTCTTCGAGGGTCCCGAGGCACCAAGGGAGGTGTGGTTTTTCGGCGTAGCCTATCGCTGCAACCTATATAGAAAGAAGTTAGATGTATGTTATGCCTGCGGAGAGCTCGGGCACCGCTCGGACGTGTGCCCTGACACCACCAAAGTCCGATGCCGGGGATGCAGAGCCAGCAATCCTGAAGAGGGCCACACCTGTGAGCCCAAATGCTTGCTATGTGGAAAGAACCATGTGCTGGGAGACAACCGGTGTAAAAATCTCTACCCGACACCCCACATCATCAAAGTGCGTCAGGCGGCAAAGATCGCCAAAGATGCTGAGGTAAGGAACCAGAAGCAAGGGCAAGTCAGGGGCAGACCACAAATAAAAAGCAAGTCCCCACCAAAGGACGAGCGGAGATGTAAGGTCCTCTAACGGCACATCTCGACCCAGGAGTGCCTCGCAATCCAGAAGCAGGAGCAGAGAGGCACCACCTCGATCCCAAAGGGAATCAGGACAAAACTCATGGGCGGAGAAGACCAAGTTCCCGGGGAAGAAGACACCGCCAGGCGAGGCGCCGGTAGCAGGTAGGTCGGTTAGCTTCGCGGGTGTGGTCTCCAACCCAAGTAAAACGCTAGAAGCGCGAGTAGATGAGAACACAGCAGCCATACGGCTACTAAATGAGAAAATAGATAAAATTTCCGAGGCAATTCATGAACTTGCGCAGCAATTTCAGCAGTTGAAAAAGCCGCAACCGCTACTCAGACCAGCCACCCCGATGTCAATCCGCAAAGCAGGTGACCTCAGCGACTCTGCTGAAAACATCTCTGCAGAGATGAGCGTAGACCAAGTTAGGCCTGCCAAACGAAAGCAGGATGAAACGATAACAGTTGAGAGCCAAATTAAAAGGATAGTAGCAAAGGAAAATGAAAAAATGGAGAAGTCATTCGAAGAGCTCGAACAGCACGGGGCCATCCTCGGCGCTAGACTAGAGAACCTCGAGTCGGTAGTGTGCAGACAACTCGAACAGCTGACGAGGCACATCCAAGTCATAGGCCAGGCCTGTAATGTTAACATCCAAATTGATAGCCAATAGCACGTCGAAAATATGGCAATGGAACTGCCGCCATCTTGCCAGGAAACGATCGCTATTGCAACAGTACATCCTCAGCCAGGACTACCCGCCTTTAGCAATTGCAATGCAGGAGACGGGAGGGAACTGGAATATATCGGGATATAAGGGGTACGCTGCTAAGGATGGCAACGACACCAATGTAGTAACGTATGTTAAAAGCAACATCGCGGTAATCCAACACGACATATTGGAAACCAGGAGACGGAGACAGTATGCGTAGAAATTTTAACTGGAAAAAAGACTAGGGGTAGCATATTCCTTCTAAATATTTACAGCCCACCAAAAAAGATGAAAGTAAAATTTGGCCCCATATTCAGAAGGGCAGCTAAACTCGCGGGCAAAAACCCCCTGATCATAATGGGCAATTTCAACGCCCGGCACCAGGAATGGGGTTACGTAAGCAACAACGCCAAGGGTCAAGCCCTACTGGATGATATAGTAGCATCCAATTTCTACATAGCCAATGACATCTCCTGTCCCACGAGGACTGATAACAGCGTTACAGCGGACACATCTCCCGACCTTACGCTATGTAGGAATGCTGGTATTGTGAAATGGCGGAACCGACAGGAAGATTTGGGTAGCGATCACTTTCTGCTGGAGCTCGAGCTCAGCAGAAAAGTCAGCGTGAAACCTACAACCTACAGGCAAGAGAAGCTTACGGATTGGTATAAATTCAGAGCTATCAGAGAAGAACATGAGCATAGTGACATAACCTGTATCCAGAACTGGACGGCAACGCTGCTTGAGCATGTAGAAAGAGCAACTGAGGAGGTTCAGGTAGATGACTCCCAAGATAGAATGGACAGCAGGCTCTTCAGCATGTACAAAAGGAAGGAACAGCTAAATAACCAGCTGAAACGCCAAAGGTGGAACAGAAACCTAAGGAGGGAAATAGCTAGACACAATGTAGAATTAGAAAGGTATGCTCGACAGTTGGAATCTCAGAGATGGGATAATAGATGCGAGGAAATGGAGAAAAGCATGGGAAAATCTAGTACATGGCAGTTGCTCAAATTTCTTATAGACCCAAATAAATCTAAGACTGCTATGAGAACTGAGCAAATAAAAGCTAGGTATAAGTTTAATGGCACAGATGAGCAACTTATTGACACGCTCAAGTCACTGTATATTTCTCCCCATGGGGCCGCTAAATATGACGACTATAAGGGACAACCAAATGAGGAGTTGGATGCCCCCATATTAAGAGCAGAGGTCAGGATGGAACTGCTGAAGCTAAAACGAAGGTCAGCCCCGGGGCTCGACAGAGTAGAAAACAGAATGTTGAGAAATCTGGATGAAGAATCAATAAATAGCCTCACTAGGTATCTCAACCAAGTGTGGAAAGCAGGCGCTGTCCCCGAAGAGTGGAAGAAGGCCAAGATCACGCTTATACACAAGCAGGGCAAACCTCCGAGCTTGGAGAACTTCAGGCCGATCTCACTAACATCATGTGTAGGGAAACTGCTTGAGAAGGTCATCCTGACTAGACTGACCAAATACATGGAGGATAACGGCCTCTGGCCAGATGAAATGGTCGGATTTAGGCCTGGGCTCACCACCCAAGATACAATGCTAAGACTCTATGCAGATATAGTAGATCAGCTGGACCTCGGCAACCTGAAGGCGATCTTAGGTATAGATCTTAAGCAAGCCTTTGACAATGTCAGCCATAACGCCATCCTTGATGGGCTAAATGAGATAGCTGTAGGAAAAAAAACACCTATAACTACATCCGATCGTTCCTAAGGGACAGGACAGCTATCATTACCTTTCAGGGCATCACATCCGATGAGTTCCCCATGGGATGCAGAGGAACCCTACAAGGGGCTGTCCTCTCCCCATTTCTCTTTAATCTGGTAATGAGGGACCTTCCCCGCAAGCTTAGAGAGATAGAAGGCTTAAACATCAGCCTCTACGCAGATGATGTAAATGTCTGGCTAAACAAAGGAGGCGAATCACAAATGAAAGAAAAGCTACAGAAGGCAGCGGATATCATTAACGAGCGTGCGAAATGCGTGGGTCTCAGCTGCTCTCCGCAAAAGTCGGAGCTATTTGTAGCAATCAGCACGCACAGTCAAAGGATACCGGCAATCGAGGTTACACTTGAAAATAGAACGATACCAATTGTCGAGGAAATAAGAATCCTAGGCATGTATATTAACAGAAAAGGAAAAACAAAAGTACGCTAGACAAGCTGAAAGCGCAAGCTGAACTTGTCGTCAGAGCCTTCAGAAAGGTATCTAGAAGGGGGGAAGGACTCTCAGAGTCCAGCAAACTAAGACTCACGCAGGCCTTCATCGTTAGCAGGATATGCTACGCAACCCCATTCCTGAAAATAAACAAAACCGAAGAAAAGGCATTAGACACAATCATCAGAAAATGTGTCAAACGAGCGCTAGGGCTGCCCATTTCCACGTCCAATGATATACTGGAGAAAATGGGCCTGCATAACAATTGGAGAGAACTGACTGAAGCGGTTAGAACATCGCAAATCGAAAGGCTAACATCCACACCCGCAGGAAGGAAATACCTAGAGCCAGCGAAATGGGCAACCGTAGATAGCACAGTGAACACCAGAACAGATCTGGGAAGAGAAATAAGAGAGCATCTTATTATCGCTCCCATACCTAGAAACATGCATCCCATCCACGACAAAGGCAGCAGGAAAAGCAGGGTCGCACAGCTGGCTGCTAAGCTAGGCAAGATGCCACGGGGAACCGTGGCCTACGCTGATGCCGCGGTAGGCACGAGACACCGTCTCCGTAGCCGTCGGGGACTCAGGCAGAACGTTACGCGTTGTAAGACACCTTAACTTAAAACCCCTTGTGGCGGAGGAGGTTGCAATAGCGATCGCTCTAACTCAGCCAGGTACCAAATACGTAGTAATTAAGCGACTGCAAAGCCGCAATTAGAAATTACAGCAAGGGACGCATCCGCGAAATGGCGGCTAAATATCTAAAAGACTTTATCCCAGCCCACAATATTCTAATTATCTGGACCCCAGCCCACTCGGGTCTGGTTGGAAACGAGGCCGCCCACAGGCTCGCCCGCTCCTCTTTACCCCGGGGAGCCGTGCACACCTCATACGAATTCAGCACTAAAGAGGAAACCAATACCTTTAATAGCATCACAGACATTCAGAAAAAGAACAAAAGGATCTATCCGGCTAGATCGCTTAGCTCGGCTGAGGCCTATGACTGGAGAAGACTCCAAGCTAGAAACTTCGCATCCCCGCTCTGGAGGAGCTGGACAGGAGGTGACACGAGGGAGGATGCAGAGGTGTGCGAGATCTGCGGGCATACCGCTACACTCGAACACATATACTATGGAGATGCCCCAGTGCCCCAGGATATGGCAGAATCAATAATGCAGAGGAATGGGAGACCATACTCAGAAGTGCCGACCTTAGCATACAACGATACGCTACCCGCCTGGCAGCAGAAGCTGCGCGACTATACCGTTGCTAGTCTTCCAGCTGCGACGCTGCCCCTCCCCGGACGCCTGCGTGCGGACCCGGAGGGGCACGGGTCTTATTCTGGCGGAAATAAAGTTTCTTCACTCACTCACTTATATAAAGAAATTCAGAAGTACAGATAAAAATGGTATAAAACAACAAAAAGAAATGAATATTTTAATCCCACGCTTTATAAAATAGGTAAATTATTTCAGCAAAACATATTACACCGAATTTTGTAATTTTTTTGCAACGCTCTTCTTGCGCCCTTTGTTTATGAGCGTGCGGTGCATTTGCAGCGCGACTTTGCAGGCCTTGTTTCGGTACCCGGCCACAGTGGCCGCGGGAGCTTACGAAGCGGTTTATCTTCAGCTGTCTGCAATGGCGCGCCTGGGAAAGCGTGTAAATTAATCTAGTTCACTATAGTGTAAATTAAGCTCGCCGGTCTCCAAATGGCCCTTTCGAGAAGTTTTTGTCGTCCTTGCTCGTCGCTTCTCTGTCACTGTTTGGTTAGATTTGCACCCCGCCGCACCGCTGCAGCAGTTTTATTGGTTCTATCGTTTCCTTCGGTCTACGGCCAGTGCGAAACCTTTTCCCGTCGTTGTGTCACGCTCGCAGTGTTCGTTTGAATCCTTTAGCTCTTCATTTCAAGATGAGCTCGCGTCATGTGAATAAATTTTGCTCCGTGGCACATTGCGGCAGTGTGGACTGTACCACGGCCGCTTGATGGACTGTACCATCGGTGTCTTACTACACCGCTTCCCACTGTACCTGTCTGTACTTTCACAGGTGAGCTCTTGCCATTGTCTGCTGTAGATGTGCTTTTGTCGGAATTTTTGCGTCTGTTTCGTAGCTGTAGCCGTTTAATGCGTACTTGGCTTCATGTTATCGGGGATATTTAAGTAAACCGCAGGGCACGCACTTGCAGTGCGAAAAAGGCCCACCGTTTGTCTTTTCGTGCAGCCGACTGTCGCCAACGTGAACTTGATATCGGGCTCAACCACGAGCCCTCTACTGGCCGCAAGGCCAATTTAAAAGCATCTTGCTGCCTAACTGCTATGAGCATGACATTAATAGGTTTTTCAACCCCGCGAAGCCAATTTGAGGATCCTCTCGCAACGCAATTGAAGTATCGAAACTCAACCACGTGTATGTGCGCCGCCTTGACGATGCCTTAACTGAATTCGGTCAGCAGTAGTTATTGCCGTTCTACACATTACATGACCGTCAAAGTAGTTTTAAACTACTTTTGCTGCTTCTCTTTCCTCACTCTTTGAGCATAGAAAAACAGCTAGCCGCGTGGTATCTGGCGAGTGTAACCGCACAATGAGGCACGGAGTCTTGACGCGAGCATTTACTGCCACAGTTAAAATATAATGTACTGCATTTAGGTGAAAGGAATCATGGCGTATTGACATTTCGAGCGTATGGTATTCATTTGGTTGCAGTTGTATAACGTGCACACTGCATCATTTCCAGGTGCGAAACGTGGATGCAGTTCTGCCGCAACCTCAGCTTGGAGAAGACGCCGTGCCAGTTGCGAGACCTGAGGGTTTGTTCCAAGCACTTCGCACCGTCTGCGTATCTGTGGCCAGGATGGCTGCGTCACGATGCCGTGCCTACTAGATGAAGGACTGGCTTTATTGAATGTCCTTGTACTTCACTGTAAACTGCATCTCATGTATGTTTTAGTTTGAATAGAATTGCTTCAAATACTGCGGTTAGCGACAAGAAGCAGCTGGTCTCGAGTTTGTGCGCAGGCCCTACGTATGTTGTAATGCTCTAGCGTTGAGCAGGTTTGTTGATGCTAAAACTTGCTTTTAATATTGTCATGCAGGTGTAAACATAGCTGCTGTATTCTTTCAGTTGAAGAAATGAAATGTGAAGAGTAGTGTCAGTGCTCTATGCCCCATGTGTATCTTGGGGCACCTATTTGATGTCATTTTTTATCTAAATTGAAGTTGTCATAGCATGTTTTCTGTACATTTAAATCTTCCAACTGGCAACATTTGTAGCACTTCAGGGCTTTTTCCTGTCTGCGCTTGGTCCATTGACATGATTAGCCAACTTAAACAGTGCTACTGTTTGTGCTGCATGTGACATGCGTTTCTGATTGTGTGCTTTATCACTATATTCATTTGGTTGATGTAATAAACCATCAATATTGTTACGTGGCGGCCAGCCGAAGAATGAGACGTGGTGAACGATGGCTATGAGATGATTTAATGGCCGCTGGCCTAGCGCGGGCGCTCCGTCCCGCGCCACTGCCAGCTTCGTCTTCGTCACACTACCCGGGGCCTCCGAGCGATCGTCCCGATCGGTGACGAACAGACGGCGAAATGGCGATGGTCTTGAGTGAAGGATCGAACAATATGTTGAAGATGGTGCAGTGCTGGCCGCCGCGATGAGAAAGATGAGAGAATGAGTTCCGGCCGGTCCACGAAGCATCCGGCCCGTAGGGTGCCAGGAGCTGACGGCCGAGGTCTCTGGACGCACCGAACGGCAGAGGCAGGGGGACGGTGTCTTCACGTTTGGGTCAGTGGGGTCTTGGGTCGGTGCGGTCTTGGGTCCGCCGGGTCTTGGGTCGTCGTGGAGTATGGTCCGGGCGGGGGACGGGGCTGGGGTGAGCGTCGAGGTCGGTTCAGGTGGGGCGGGCTGGGGAACGGCCGTGCGGCGCTGACCAGGTACTCACGGCCGACGTCTACGGCAGGCCCAGGACGCCGAAGCTCCGTGACCAGGATGGCGATGAAGGGACCCCAGCACCTCACACCAACGTGGCGGCCAGCCGAAGAATGAGACGTGGTGAACGATGGCTATGAGATGATTCAATGGCCGCTGGTCTAGCGCGGGCGCTCCGTCCCGCGCCACTGCCAGCTTCGTCTTCGTCACAATATGAAAACGATACTTGCCGTACACTCTGTTGTGAACTGTGCACATGAGCCAGTGCTTTGTGGATCATACCTTGCTATACTCAGAGACCAAGTACTTGTAAAGGTACTTGCATCAGTATTTGCGCTGCGAATTATGCATGCCTAGCCTGTGTCTAGGGTTGCTGCCTTTCTACGCTGCCTTCTTTGCCAGCTACATTCATTGGGTTTCCAATTGCTCATAAATAGAGACATAACTAGCAGGAACTCGAACAGAATTGACTGGAAAAAGTTGGCGCGCGTTGAAAGGCAACAACCTCCAAGGGACGCGGTCTCGAAAATGCGGATTCTACAAAAAAACTGATTTATAATTCGCGGGAAAAGGGAGGTCATTCAACGTCACTCATGCGTAGATTGCCCCGCAAAATAGGGGCGCTGGAGTGCCCCATGAGCCGACATTTTTTGGACCAATGGGCGTCTATGGAGCCTTCGCTATCATGGTATATCTACCTTGGAATAGGCGCAGATACTCGTCATGGAAGGAGAACAAGAAGCAACAGACAATGCTCCAGGAAAGTGTCATATCTCAGTGGACACCCCAACCGCGCCTTAAAGGGGCACTGCGATGCTTTCCTGGGTACCAGTTATATCATTAAATAGATTCATCATGCTTCCAGAGACCAGAGCAAAAAGAATTATTGAAATCGGAGCATGAAAATTTGACGAAAACGCATTTCACTCGCCCATTTCACTCACCCAGTATCGAGATTGGGCGCTACCAATCAGAACCGCGCCTAGCGCACACGCAGCGGAAGCGTGCATGCAGTTGTTGCTTTGTCGGGGCTGTAGCAACACCCTCTAGAGATTGTTGGCTGTAGACAGCCGCGCATTTTGACGGCGTCTTTCCCCCGTGTACGCGACGCCGTAGTCAGGGCATGGGTGACTAACAACAAAGGAAGCTCCCCGAAGTTTCTTTTTTAGTCGGACTGGAAGGCTGTCGGCAGTAGCTCCCCTCCCCCCCAAACTCGACTCCCGTCTCCTGTCCGGCCTTTCTCTTCACAATTTTGGGCAAGGTGTGTCGACTGGCTTTTTTTTCACTGCCGTCTTGGTATGGTCACGGCCGGTCTCGACGCGCGCGCTTTCTGGTTTGAGCCAACGTTTTTTGAACAGCGCTGGCCGCCACGAAGGTTTGAAGCGGAATTGAAAGTGTCGCCCCTAGCTGTATTCTTGTTGGTTTTCGTTCGCTTTCCCTGCTTCTTTCTAGTTTTTGTGGCATGCGAAAAGCTTTCAGTACTCAGAGACATAATATTTTGGATCCATTTCGCAAGTATAAATGAACAATATGCAAACTGGACGCCCGACTAGAGTGTACTAGAATAGCCCAACCAATGAGAAAGGCAGCGCCCTATCTGGATGCCACGTCATTTCCGCTGCCGCAAATGGCCGCCGCGCTGCGACACCAACGGCTCAAAAAACGCATTTCTAGCGAAGATTAAAATATCAAATATTATGCTTTCGGTGATCTCATTGCGCGTTCAGGACTCACAATGTCCCTTACTCTGCATATACAAACCCAAGCAACCACAGATATCCGTCGGATGTACGAGCTAGATCCGAACGTCCTTTGCCGAGATCGGACGTCCATCGGACGTATGAACACAATCCGATTTCGGATATCCGTATTCGTACATCCGCCGGACGTACAGATAGTGTTCACTTTTGTATATCCGCATGAGAGTCGAGGTGTACGTCCGAAGGATGTAAGGACGAGTATTTTCCTTGGCAATGAGTATGGATGTTTTTTTATTTCACAGAAAATTCGCGTCTTTCGTGCATGTATACTGTTTTATTTGCATCAGTTGGAGGGTTTGACGCGAAGACGTTTGTAAATTGGTGCGATTCCACTCCTACCTGCAGTGCAAGAGCCGCCAACGAGCTAAATTTATCTACGAGGAGAAGCAGGTGTTGCAGAATTTTGCAAGAACTCAATGACTAGTTATATATTTATAAAACTTCTCCAAATTAGTGGAGTTGCGCGACATGTCCGCCGTTTTGCTAGCTAAACTTGCCATTCAAACCATTCGTATCAAAACTCCCGTGCATTCTGCTATCACCATCATCATAGATGTCAGTTCGCGGTCAGTCCACTCCAATCCATCAGTACGGCTCCGTAGCGCTTTGTTGATTTGTCGCGTAATGTTGTCGCGCAGAGCTTTATAGCTCTGTTATTATAATGTGTGGCTTTGTTCGGTCTGTGGACGAAAGTAGTATGTAACTTAAGCAATTCCGAAAGATACGGGAAGCGCCTGAAGCTCTTCTGCAACACCGGAATCCCGTACTGCGCCGACCTTGGTTTAAAGAAAGCTTAGTGCACATGTGATTGCAGGTATGTATCCAGTACACTTCTTGGAACTTGCTTCTAGGACAATGCAGCATGCTCATACAACATTCGTTCACAGGACAGTGGGAGCAGTAAGCGCGAGGAGATGGCTTCCACAAGTGTGTGCTGTTCTCACGCTCTCGGGAGCCTACATCACACAGCTGCGGGAGCCCTCAACTCGCGCGGCTAATTCCCACTCCTCTTCAAAGTTGCGGGATGGAGTATTTTCGCATCTTGTTAATTTTTAAGGCATCACTAGGTTCACTGGGCCTATATAAAGAGTGACAACGCGCGAAAGGCAGAACATAGGAAGTACGTGTAGTTCGCAGTGGTTCGCAACGGAAGCTTTGCGGCTTTCTGTGCACAGTCGCATACAGTGCTGCGTAGGTTAGTGCCCTAAGGCCCATGAGAATAAAGAACAGATACATTGTCAAATATGGTGTGGAAACGTGAGAGCTGTTATTGCCTTATACTTATTGAGGTGTTTGTTAAAGTGCATTGTCTGTTATACTTGCAGCATTAAACACTTCTATTAATTGGTTCCAATGTTTTTACTTGGGCTGCTGCATTGTGCCATTTGTTTCACATGACTGATGTTTGCCGCGTTCATTTTATTTCAGAAATCCTGTGGGTGGGAAGATTACGGATGTGTGTCCCAAGCTTGCCACATTTGAAGAGTCACATTTAAGAAACTTTCCTAACATAACCCATTGCTCTGCTGATGTATCATCAACCACAATAAAATATGCGTGCTACGCATCAAATTGTTTTTGGTTTTATTGCATCGCGCGGAGTGAAAAAGGCACGCATGCACCATATATGCGAATATTCGAGAAAGATCCGCCAATGGACGTACTCAACTGGACGTCCGTCGGCGGGCGAACCGTATACCTTTGGCCACCTTTCGGAAGGCCGATGGACGTCTGCCGGCTGTTTGCAGTTCAGCGGACGTACAGAACATCCGAAACAGACCTCTGTCGGCCGTCCGAAGGATATCGGTGGTTGCTTGGGAAAGAATAAAGACCCCATACTTTATCTACGTTGCAGCGCACCTTTAAGGGAAGGGAAATTAAAAGAAAATTGGTTTTAAGGACAGCAAACGGTGCCTGTCCCTCTCATATTTCGGTGAATACCCGAACCGCGCTGTAAGGGCCTTAAGGAAAATGAAATGAAAATTGGTTTTAAGGAAAGGAAATGCCTGTCTCTCATATCTTAGTGTACACCCGAAAGGAGTGACGTTACACGCGGCACAAATAAAAAATAAATAAAAGACAAGCAGTGCACCAGGAAACTCATATTTCGGTGGAGACCCGAACCGCGCCATAAGGAAAGGAAAATGAAAAGAAAATTGGTTTTAAAGGGGCCCAGAAACACTATCTTAGTTGACTATTTTGCCTGTTGATCGCATACAGTAAGTTGCAATGTCGCTACTAGCGTCGGTAATACCGCGTATATTCCGTTTTTTTAATATTTTAATGTCCTCCCAAAAACAAATTCATGGCTCTGATGGTGACCCCACACAGTGGCGGGTTTCAGCTTGATGATTGTACAAACAGTAAATATACTGCAAAATGTGTGAATAAACAGATAAACATTTTGTCACCTGTCTGCGTTTTATATTAGACCAACAAAAACAACTTGTTTGTCTTTGATAAAAGCCCTGCAAAGCAAGTAAGATAAAAATACACCACCAGGGGCTCTGGCATGGAAACGACGCTGCCAGTTTCAGCAAGAACGAGTTACAGAGAGCAGGCAACCGTGGAGTGCAAACTTCCGCGACGTGCCGTCATTGGGAGAGCGAAATAGGAGTGGGAAGCCCCGTCAAAATCGAGTTGAGGGCAGCGTTTTCTTTGCTTGTATTTTGAAATTTCTTCATCGAATAACTCCCGTTCCTGTGCATCGATTCCTGTAATTCTTTTTGAGTCAGCATCTGTGTGACATAAAGAATCCACCTGAGGTATAGCCGGTATCCCCCCAAGCAGTGTTTCACAGCCCCTTTAAGGAAAGGAAACGACGCCTGTCTCTCTCATACCCCGGTGGATACCCGAACCAAATGAAATGACCTTGGTGTACACCCGAAAGGAATGCACACCACAGTACATGTCTCTAAAGCAACCTTCTAAGGCAGCACCATATTCACTACACGCGCGGCTCCCCCCCCCCCCCTCGCCGCAACTTTTCGCTTCGAGATATCCAGGCTTAACCTTAGCTGAGCCACAGCCAATATTTATGACTGCGCAGTGTAGGCGTCCCCCGACCACGCCCCCGACAGTCACCTTTCCTTCTAGCCAACGCGCGGCGCGAAATTTGAATGAACCGCGGTGGAATTGGAAAAATTGCAGATTCCCTCAGTCAGATGATTATGCAATCGATGAGAGATCGATACGTGATCGACGAGTAACCGATAAGTGATTGATAAGTGATAAGTAATTCATGAGTAACTGATAAGTGATGGACGAGTAACTGATAAGTGATCGATAATTAACTGACAAGTGATCGATAAGCAACTTATACGCGATTGATACGTGATATATATGTCATCGATAAGCCAATTAAATGGACAGTTGTGTGAGCAATATAAAGAGAGGCATTTATTAGCAATGAGAGGCAATTAGGAGCCAAGAGAGGCGACGAGTGCCGAGAAGGCGTCAATGCTTTCGCATTCTCCCAATGCTGTTTCTGCAGTGCCTGCTAGTGTTTTTGGAAAGACTCATTAATAACGTAGTTACAGCAATCGCAACCAAGCTACTTCGCCATGCTCCTCTCCTTTGGTTTGTTGGGAATGGACAGGCTTTTTCATACATAGATCTCTATGGAGCTTGGCTGGACCAAGTGGTGTAGTTCGAATTATCCACAAATTCTAATTATTGAGGTTCAAATTAACGAGCTTTCAGTGTATTGGCTAACCGCTTAAGTAGTGGCTCATGCAATGCCTCGGTTAAAAAAGTAGTTTCCGCCACAGTTTGGCTGATACCGTGCTGTGACAAAAAACATTTTCCACCTTTCTAAAAACCATTATCAACGTGCGGATCGCTGGCAGTAAAACATTATGGCCATTTCAGCCACGTTCCAATGAGTACAACGATGTCCATGTCAACAGGGAGTCCTGGAAGCGTCGCCCACTTCTGTGTTTGTGTGCAAACGCCCCGCTGAGTAATATTGTTGCCAGCCCTGTCACAGCAACCATCACTAGCTGCCATGCTTGGTGCACTATGAGCAGATAGGGGAGCAAGCCTGGAAAGGCACCAGTGGAACTTGGTTTGTTACCAGATTCTAACTTCAGAAAATTCGGTCGGTTCAATTAATCAAACTCCCATAGTTCTATCATTCCTACTGACATCCACAACAACAAAAACATAAAGATAAGAGAGAATGTAGCTGTTAATACATAGCTCCTTGAAGAGAGCTGAAACCTGCAATTTTTGCGGGATAATGAAAAACTAGGGTCCTCAGTTATGCACAACATGGGAATATTCAAGAATACCAAATGTCTCATTCCCAAGTTGAATAACAGGCAATACTGAATTCAACATTGAATCTTGAGAATGTGCCAATGCCTAGTTTAGAGAAAAATGACAAATTCGTTTGCTGTGTTGATGGCACAGTCAACAGCAAACGCTCCATCTAAATGCGAAGGAAAGAGGTAAAAAGGAACAAGAATTATACTGCCACACCCCATCATTATCAAGAGCAAGCGCATCTTTTCAAAGGAAAGCAGAAAGAAAGCAGCAACCACATTGCACCCAAAGAAAAAACTGTATCAGTGACTAACATACTCATCGAGCTCACTGTATACTGCAGGCGCCATCTGCTTCAAAACATATCAGTCGGTAGTGAGCTGCCCCAGAGTCATCACTTTTCTCTGGAACCATGGGGCTGCTGTCTCTGTATGTACACTCAGGGGGTTTCATTCAGCTGTGTGGCTTGTTACGCAACTTCACCGTTACAAAGTCTCTTGAAGGTGAGAGGAGCTCTTGACCTCACCCCTCAGAAGCTGAAGAGCCCCACTACATGGCTTGGAAGTAAGACCCTTGGGCTCTAATCTTTTGAGAAAGGCTGCACATCCATAGATGCATGCAGATGTACAGGCGGTTTAATAAACCTTATGCGACTTCAAGTTGAGGATAAATACTTCACCGCTTCCACATCGCTGAAGACCACATGAGCTGCGCCAGTTGCAGATAGAATCACGTCTCCCTAACGAATTAAAAAAAAAGACGGCATAAAATGTGGCATAAACAGTGTCAGCTGGCTTGTGCTCCACCCACAGATCAGGACCAGATGATCTGGACCGTCGTTGACGCATCACTGGGTGTATATGAGCCTGGACACACACGTTAGTGCATAAGCATTCTCACAAAATCCCGAACAAGACAAGTGTGAAACGTGCATGTATACTGCAGTGCTTATTATGATGCAAACAGTCCACAGCAGATTGCATCATACGTCGAGGCATCTCGGATTTTATAGATTGAGCAACATGCTATGCGCTTTTTTGAGCACGTCATCACAACCTGGTGTCTAAAACTTTATGCTTTACAAATTGTCGCATTGATTGTGGCAGATGAATGAATTGCATAAGGTGGTCCTACAATTAAAGGCCCTTACCAATAGCAACCATCAAAGATCACAGCCAACTGTCTCCAATTGATTCCCGGCATACAAGAAACAGATGTAGACTGACAGAAAACACACCACAAAGCACCGTACTTCAACTAGTTTATTTCCATGCAATGTGCCTACATTTATGCAAAGCAACGCATAAGTGCACGCAGGAAAAACCCTGCAAACGTACAGGCGATACATTGGGCTCCTCCTTGATAGTGGCAACGAACAACGTGCTACGCAAAGCAACTGCACAAACTAAACAAACGCATTACTGTACACTGAACAACTAGTAAACACATGAATGGGCAGTCTTTGAACAACCGCTACTGCGTCATTATGCCCAAGAAGTGCCACTCCTTGTCACTTAACAGTACTGAAGGTATGCTGACACAATTTTCTATGCTTTGTGATTTCCCCAGCGTCAACAATTTCCCTTGCGGTCTTTTTGGAACATCTGCGCAGAGCTGTGGTCTGCTGAAAGGAAGGCCCTTGTTGCTTGCAGTGTTGGCAGTTACAACAATGCGTGCCTAGTTGTTGAGAGGCAACTGTGACATTATAGTTGTGCTCCCTGAGCCTTTAATTCAAACATCTGCCAGTCTGGCCAACGTAGGCTCGTCCACAGGGCAAAGGAATTGAGTACACTATGTTTTCTGTGCATGCAACAAACCATTGCCGGCACCTAATGGTGCAGTTCCTATCCTGACTGTCGGTAGAGCTGACCTTCTTGCACAGTTTTTTAGCTTATCCGGTGCCGAAAAGAAGACTTGCACACCCACTCATGTGCCTGTTTGTTTCACTCCATTTCATACATCAAGTACAACTCTGTAAAAGATACGGAAGTAGTCTGCATGAAAAAATAACGGCAGGACAGTTACTCCGCGCTTGTTTTGTGGCCGAGTGGCCTAAAACACCAGAAGGCAAAAACGTGCCATCAGCACTAAGTACGCATTTAATTAACAAATATGTCATGTAATACACATACAGGAAAAAATTCACTACTTATTGCTTACCGCAGGTAACATCCTACTTTTTGATCACGGATGTAGGCAGTGCAAACCAGAGCGCTATCCTTGACAGCATTGCACCTGATGCATGAAACAGAGTATACGTTTGGCAGTACATGTTAACAACTAGCTTTTCAGTAATTATCAACACTTAACCCGCTGTGAAGCTACTTCAAATGAAATGTATAACAATCTGCGGCAGCCCCTGAGCCACAAGAAAGCTCTGAAAGTATGCCCTAACTTCACGCAGAGCAGTTCTGCTGCTGAACCTAGTGCCGTCATCCTGGTCAAGGGTGGCTTGCATGTGATTGGGGGCCTTGTGGAGCGGGTTTTGAGTTTCCCACCTCTCAAATTCGAGGCTGCAACTGGGCGAAGCACACGCTCCTTGAGAATGCAGGGGATAGTGTGACTGCTATTAGCTACTGCGTGCGATGACGCAGCAATCTCTTCCGTCTACCCCCAGTATGCCATCTGCTCTGGCTTTCCTTGTTTCTGGCAGCCTTTGTGTTTTGTTTGCTCTCTTCACATTTTGCCATTTTTCGCTATGACTGTGTATACGACCTCTTGTCATGACCTTTGAACAGTTTCGTGCAACCTGTTGATTTTGTGCAGTCGACACGTGGAACAAAGTTCGACATGCTAAACGTGTTCGGAGCCCAGAAGCGAAGCGTTGTATGAAGTTAGTCTGTACGCCACTAAATTCAGAAATTCAGTGCTATGGTAAAATTTTTCAGCAAGTAAATTTAGAAAAACGGCCTTTTCTTGCCGAGAGGAATGCCCAGGAATGAATATAAATGTCCTTTGCCTTTGTCTGCAAAGTGCATTTCTGGTCAAGAATGAGCATTCAGAGCAAAGAAATTCAAAATGAATTCCAGCATATTTTTAACATTAACAAAAATCTGAAGCTGAACTGTAGCGAATACCAAAACACGATCATTGAAATATGATTGACGCACTGATGGAAGTGAAATAATTGAAATATTGCCTAGAAAGAAATTCACTGTGCATCAACAAATGTGGGCTTCGCAATTTCTTGTTTACTGTGAACTCTTATCTTCCACTCTCTGGGCATTACAAAAAAAAACTAAAATGTCAGTTTACTTTGAGCAGGATAATGAATGTTGCAAGTAATGGCATGATGTGGAAGTAACAAGTACACTAGCGCCCGCACTGTCTCTGAAGGCAGCAGACATTAACCAGACAAGAAAGCACTCCTCATTAAGGGGGGCAAGCTAGTCTTAGAAAAGAAAAGTTTATTATTAATGAAGTCAGTATTCTTAAATTTTCAACAAACATTTTTTTTGTGTGCCAATTCCAATTATGTCTTTTAATTTCATATAAAATAACTCCTTGTGTATTCATGAAATATGTAAGTTTTTTGCCAAAAGCCTTTAAGAAATTTTGTCCCTGGGAACTTACTGAAATGCCTACCATAGAAGTCAAGTTAAGGGATTCTGAATGTGCCACTTCAGAAGAGGGAAGAAAACTTTTGTATTCCTGTTCCTAGAGTGGCAACTTCAAAACTCTGTACCTCAAGTTCTACGAAAGGCAAGAGAACAATTTTACCCTTACTGCATTCCTTGGTGTCAAGACAAACTATTGGCACGCACTTCAGCAAGTTCCCTGCAGCAAACTTTCTTACGATTTCTCTCCAAAATCTTGCATAACATATTACACCAGTGAACAAGCAATTAAATGCCATATTTGGAATTGCAGGGGAAAACACATCTTCCCAAAATCATAATTGTGACTGACATCAATTTTTTTTAAGACCAGCTTCTTTCTTAAAGGACCACAAATCAAGCCCATCTTGGATGCTGACTAAACGTGCTCAAGATTTTGACTACATAATTAAAATTAAAGGCGATTCACTATTAGAAAATGAAAAGCAAGCTACACTGAAACTTCCCTTTATATAATGGTGCGAATACAGTTACATATTTATGCCTAATTTCAGGGGGCTGCATTCAGGGGAACAACAGTTTACTGAAGTTTGTGGCCAGCTAATAAAGCTTGCTCACTAAGCTGAAGATACACCAACAAACACAGTAACAGTGTCAGGACAGGACAAAAGAAGGGTATGACACAAGCACTTTTCACATCTTTTCATTATGCCATCACACCAGCCAGCCGGTACATTGCTCACATATACCACCTCCCTCGTCAGTTACCACTGAGCTTGACACACACAAATAGGAGACATGTCAGCTACTACTGTCCGCCTGGTACACCAGGTACGGCAGTTTCGAAATGTTAATTGCAGTGAGATTAGCAACAGCACAACATCACAAAGCATTTGGCCATATACAATGGCATGTCACAAAAAGTGTTTATTTGCCACACGCATGTTGGTCCCAAAATAAAACAGAAGGAAGAGAAGTCAGGTGCCAATGAAAATGCGACTAAATATAATGAGGCCCTCAAAAATGCTTCGTTGTGTTAAGTTATTGCATAACGATGACTAGGTGTGGCAACCATTGCCCTTTAAAGCAAGTTGTCCAGCATAAAGACACTTGTGCTTGCACTGATGCATAAAACCATGCAGCCCACACAAATGACACAAACAAAAAACAGATTTAATTAACTCTTTGTATCTAATGACTTAGATGAAATCATGAAAAGAAGAGAGTGTACAGCCATGCACCTCAAAAGTCTTTATGAGGCTAGAACGCATTCTTTCAGAGTATGAACACAATTCCAAACTAAAAGAGCTGCAAATTCACATGCAGCAATGAACGATTACTAGATGCAAATTGCGTAAGCAAAGCATGCACGCCTTTTCTCAGGCTAGAGCATAAAGATGCATTGCCCAAAGGTACAAAAGCAAATGCACAGCAAGCCTGCATTCAGTGAAAGGAGCAGCCATCATATGAATGCATGTCCATCCACATAACGAGTGTAGAAAAAAGCAAAAAAAAATGAAAAAAAATGCACGAAGAAAAGGTGTGCTTCAGTGCTACATTCGATGCACTAATTCAATGAGATATGCAAAATGAAGCGCAAGCATTAGAGCAAGCATCAGAAATGATAAAGCGTAGTCGCAAACACTGTTCACTGCATATTAGCATCACTGAACTGCAGTGTATAATTGTAGCATTTGTCACAAGGTTGACACTGCAAGCAAATTCTTGCACAGATGCGCGTGCTTTGAAGGATGCAAGAGAAAACGTCTCTCACTTTTCCAGGCTACTTCAATAGGAAGGAGCATGGAAGCCGCAAGCATCAGCATGCTCGGGAAGCTGGAAAGGTGCTCCACCGATGACAGCAAAAGGCTAACGGTGCCCCGGGGTGTCACCACTCACTGGCAGCAGCAGAGGAGGTGCAGCCGGTTCGGGGTTTCCCGCTGATGCCGTTGGCGGCATGTACGAGTCGGTGGAGTTGAGCACCTCTCGAAGAATGCGCAGCTTCTCGTTGGCCACGCTCAGCTTGGCCTCCACCTCGGCCTGTTTGTCAGGGAAAGACATCGACCAGGATACAGCCTCTTCACAGAGCGCAACAACAAAGCCATCGAGTACTAAATGGGTCTCTAAACTCAACAGTGGGGGCGTTGCACGTGAAATAGCTCCTGGTCTGATCAGCGCCGAAATGGCTGATGAACAAGAGCAGTTGTTTGTAGCAGCAACCATCCCACCACAGAACAGAATAGCACTCTGAGACCTGAAATGGGTGGAAACTCCACTGCATAATAAGTACAGAACAGCCTGAATGAGCATTCGTAATGAGCTTAGCTGTTCACCTGCAAGCTTCTTTGGCATTTCGGCTTTCTGAATCAAAGACAATGCACCGGAGTGGACCGTATGCTTTAACATGCTCAGCTGTAGCAACATTCCTCTGTGCAGCAAAGCGAATTTTTTTTTCCTGTCTACCACTGACAGAACTAACTAACAGCACCATCACCAAGGGCTCCAAGAGGCAATAAAATGCACCCTATGATAGGCACCCAAAGAGAGTGCGCAGTCAAATGTCCAAGTGCTCTTTCTGCTAGGAAATTTCAATGGAAGGAACAAATTTATATTATGCTCCTCAGCTGAACTCATGATGTCCATGGTCTATAGCTCAAGAAAAAGATTTTAAGGAGGAACGCAGGTCTTTAAATTTAAATTTTTATTATTAGACACAGCGTAATGAAATTAGATGTGTGTTGGTATTTCTTCTGTTTTCAATAGTATAATTAGTTTAAGTATATTTTGATTGGTTTCCATGTTATAGAAAAATAGTTCAAATCTAATAGGGTAATTTCTTACGGGTTGTTAAGACGCTTTCCTTAAATAATTTTGGTTCCATTTGAAATGGAGCTATAGCCAATGATCTGCAATGGGGAACTATGCTATTTATATTGTTACTGAAATAAATTATTATAAAAATATGGTCAGTTATGTCGAAGCACCATAAGTATGAAATATAATTAGGTAACATTACTGTTCAGAAAATTTTATGTTTGACTGAGCCATTAAAGATAACATAGCTCCATAGTTCAGTTCTTTCTGACTTCAACGGTATGAGGTTAATTTAACTTGCACCATAAAAAGATTATGAAAATTTCTGTAAGGCTAGTCATGTTGCCGAAGAACGCGAAACAGAAAAAATGCATTTGAATTGTGCTCGCCAGCCATTTGGAGGCGTTGTAGAGACCTAAACAAATGGCAGAATGCGGACGTCGCAAGAGAATTTCACAACAGCGAGTAGCACCAAGATATAGAGAAGAGCACCAGCTTCTGAACAAGACCAATATGACGATCATTGGGGACACGATTGTGGGAAGAGATGGGAGTGAAGTTCTCCGGCATTTTGCTCCAAACTCAACACCCGATATATCGATTTTATAGTAGTCAGAGGTCGAATGAGACCTTGAAACTTTATAGGCAGCTACTTTAAAGTATATTGAATCCAAATAACGTAATTTTTGAATTTTTTTTACCATTTCAAGACTTGCATTTCCCATTAAGCTGGGCGCAATATGGATCGACTTTCGGAACAGTCGGACTTTCGGAGTAAGCAGTTCTCGCAGTACACATGAAATATGGTTGAAAGTAGTCTACATGCATGAAAGTAGTGTCATAAAAATGCACCAATTATGAGTGATGGATCAGGTACAATTGCCGTCGCTACAAAATTAACAGAAAGGTGTGATGGTTTGAAGTATGCTTCTGAAAGCACTGCTATGTAAACTTTGTATCTGTATGCTCCCACCTGCTTGGTCTTCCGAGACTGCAGTATCTCCCAAATAAACAAACAACATGATCAAGCCAACACCCACCATGGCCGACTTCATCCTCTCCCGCTCCAGCTGCATCTGCACCTTTTCCGGGGCCTCCCGGTCCAGCAGCCTCTGCTTCTCGCTGAGCTGCACACAAATGATGAAAAGTCTGAGCTAACTTGCAGCCAAAAACATGTTCAAGCACCGAATACCTTGAAGCAGGCAGCTACTGTCTCCCAGAGGACAAAAACAATGCGAAGGGCCACAGCTAAGTTGTTTCATAGGCGATTTTTTTTTCCACGAATGATCGAGTTTCTGGTCTGAATGCTACTAATGACATTACTATCGCACAATAGTATTTTTCTGCAAGCTCTAGAAATTTCCAAACGTAAGAAATCCAATTTACTTGCACAGTTTGTATTTTGTTAAATTTGGAAGTCAGTGTAGCTAAATTTGCCCCACAATGTACAGGTGCTGTCAAAAGTAAATGGCAATATTAACGAAACGGTTTAATCACTGCCCACTCAATTCATGCATCCTTGAATACATACGTGCAGACTAATTGTGATTGTGCGAATTGCAGTGTGCACCAAGAAACATGGATCATTATGCTTTAGATTTAAAGAAATTAAGTTTTTTTGATGAAGTCGCCTTCCATTTACTTTTGACGGCGACTGTACACAGAATGCAGGCCACAGGCACTTTATAATTAAGCATGGTGCTCAGACAACCAATAAATATCAGCTCAGGTGAAACGCAATAAACTAAGGAACACACTTCATTACACACTTAATTAAGTAAAGATGTTATTTTTAGGGTGGAGATGCCATTTGAAAGGAACAACTCTTTTGTACAGCTCAAAAGTGAAAAATATAGAATGTTCATGTTTGCAACAATCGCTGCTTGATCTGGCTGGACACTGAAACATTCAGATGTAGTTGTAGAACCAGCAACGCATGCCTTATTGTCCAGGTACAACTGTTCATGGTGTGCCTGCAAATTCGCGTACCTGGCAGTCACTTATCACCAGTATGAACAAAGTCAGTGCTTTGCAGAACCAATATGAACCACATTATCCAAAAGATGAGAGGTGGGTACTGCAACCTTGCATGTTCTGAGAGGAGCTGCATAGCCTGGAAGCAGCCGTATAGAACGAAAACTTTACGTCACAAAGAGTCTTTCATACGTACAAATGTTACCCCGCTCTTTTAAATTTGCATATATATCTCATGCTCTCACTTGGCCCATTATAATTAAATGACTACAGAACTTAATTTTATTACATGTTTTCTTCTGATGTGGTGTTCAACTACAACTGCTAAATAATTTGTAATCGAATTCCTCCTCTCATGCTGTTTCGGTTTCATCAACCGAACGATGGCTGTGATGTGCAGTTGTGCCTTAGGCTCTGTGAGGCACAGCTAAAGTGCAATATAAATGTGGATAAGTAGTGTTAACTCACTACAGCACTGAAACCAGCCAGCGTCAGGATCTATAATTACAACAAATGGCATATCAGCAGTTATATTGCCATTTTTTTGTGCCTATCCTGACCTGAAGTTCAACTACTACACATCACAGCCATAATTTGGTTGATGAAACCGAAACAGCGTCAAATGTTAGAGCCCATAATAGCATATCATAGCGAAGGTCAACAACAGGCGTAAGTAAAAAGGACAAGACTGCGATGCACTGACCATGTTCTCCACAGTCCTCTTCTCCTGGGCCATGCCCTCCAGCTTGAGGGTGAGGGCTTGCACAGACTGCTCGGCATGAGCCACTTTCTTTTCAAGCAGAACGACTTGCTGCTCTTTGGCTTTCAGGTCCATCTGCATCACCTTGATATCCTGGACACACCACAGAAACAAGATGGTCAGATGAGGCAGCGCACCACATTAGAGATGCCCTCTGCTTGCTTCCGGTTCTTGCCCTTTCACATCTACCTTGACAATGTCATTGTTACCAATGCATGCATGCCCTACCTTGGAATCCACTCTATCACCCTAAGGGACCATCACTTACATTCCTTTCACATCAAGACTCGCCCATGTCCATTCTTTCTTGATTTCCACTAAGGACAGGTCAAAGGATACCAGCTCTCATTTGTTCCCTAACGTACTCTGCTCTCTTTGTCTTCTAACTTTACCCTTTCAGGTTCACCGACAGTTTGCTAGGAGCTAAAAGCACAAGTTTTGGGAAGTGCTATGTGCAACACCCGTAAAGATTGTCCAGCCACCACCCATCATGCTACTTCTCCTTGGGGAAAGGCTGGCTGAGGACTGCTTTTTAAATGCAGTAGTGAAAAAACAATGCCACAAAGGTACAAAAGACGAAGAAAAAAAAGCATGAAGAACTGCAGTTAAACTACTCCCAATGTAGAAATGCAGTTTCAGAAAGGAGAAAGTGGACACCCCCTTTTTTATGTGCGATTTTTGTCCATATGTTATATGTGATGTCGGCACTCATGAGTGCCCGCATCACATATGCAATGCTCAGCTTAAAGAAGCATGCTTAAATTATTGATTCCTTCAAGTACTTCTAGTATGCCATACTGTGGACCCTATTATCAAAGGTCTTAGTATTAGTTTGACAGTGTCACACAATATAAGACCTTCGAAAAATCCACAACAGCGGCCCATTTGTGGAGTTTTTACATCAATCGCATCAAAGCATTTCATTTTCTATCAAGACAGCTTGGGTGGCATGCAATTTCTGGGGGGGGGGGCCAGAATCCTATCATTGTATTCATTATTTCGCCGATAATTGTATTCTTACGTATGGTTTATTTTTACACAGTGGCAAAAAGGGAATTAATAAATCTAAAGAACTTGATCATTATTAGCAATATATAGTTATATCTGGTATCCTTATAAGTGAATTACACTGCATAGCACAACAAGCACCTCTTAGATACTCTGCGTTCATGGCTGAAAGGTGCATCCAACCTTTTTTTCTTGTTATTTCTCCTCTCCTCCCATCTGCAACACAGCAGTGAATGACCCGGTTGGTGCCGGTCCACACAGCTCCATCCTTTCCCGCTGGCTGGTCCACAGCACAACCTCTCATAAGTGCTGTAGCTTTGAGTGCTTAACAAAAGTGTAAGAGTGCAGGCCACACAGCTGTGAACAGAATACAAATTAGTAGAACATTTGTGCGCATTCTACATACCAAAAAGATCACTGCACTGAAGGCAGTCATTCACAAAAGGAACTCCTAAACTAGACAAGTGTTCTCGTGATGCCTGAAGCAAACGCACAGGCCGTGGAACTGCACTGCACACAGTAGTGGCCTTAATATGTGCTGCCGACTAGTTGCGGCACTAAGCTTAACCCTTGCGCCTTAGCTTCGCATGAGTAAGCCCTGATACGAGCCCACAAATGCAATCATGTGACTGCAATAATCAGCCCGGTGCTTTCAACTGCAACGCTCTCCACTTGTGCCCTTGCTTGTCATACCTCTTTCAAAGCACTGTTCTCTGCTTCCTTCTGGGTGAGCTTACTCCTGAGGTCATCAACTGACAAGAGAAAAAAGCAGGTGAAAGCATGTTGAAAAAATGATGAATACACAAGGAATTGAGTACCAAAATGAACGCTTAGGAAATAAGATGGACAATTACTTTCAGCAGCATTGTTTGGCTTCATTTTTTTCTTGGGATATCTCCTATTGGTCTGCTGCTCGTCCTCTCGCTGCAGAACATCACTGTCAGAGCAGTCGCTGAGCTTCAGAGAAACAAAGAAAGGGTAAAAATATTTAAATCACCAAACAAACCAACGTTTAAGCAGTGCAACGGTACTCTCGCAAGAAGATTGCATCAAGGGAAGCCACCTTCAAGCAAAGTCTGCATATTGTACATCACATACGCTCATGCTCAATGATATAAATATGCATGTTAGTTTTTAGCAGAACAGCTCAGCTGATGACGATGTTGAATTTTAATGGTGCAAGGAAATCTGTGCCGAAGAGCACCATCATACAAGGTATTTTTCATCCATATAAGGTCCCATTTTCCAAGCACTTCACCCCAGAGATGCCGAGCATCAGGCCAAGGAAAAGCTTGTACCCACTTCATCACCGGTGGATACCCACCGGCACTGGGGATTGAACCCCGCACCTTTCACATGAGAGGGGAGAACAGCAGAATTTTAGCAGAACAGAAGGTCAGTTGAGCTACCATGCCATATTGCTATCGTATATTAGTCTCTCTGCATATTTGTCGGTGTGATATTGCAGTGACTGCAGCTTTTATCCTCCGCAAAAATATTCCAAAAACACGCCAATTTTATGATTACCGTTTCATGACCTAGGTTGCAAAACATGCAAATAGTGGTAAGCAAAGCCCATTTTTGAAAGTGATGCATGTACTAAAGACAAAAATAAAATTTGCTACAGCATTCTTAATGACAATATATAGGTGAATTTTGATGCCTGGTCACCTGCAGTTTTTTTAATGAGCACCAGAATCTCAGTGTATAGACATTTTTGCATTTTGCTTCCCCTGAAATACAGAAGATGAGATCATGCCTATGACCTCGTGCTGAGTAGCAGAACACCAAGGCCACCAAGCCACAATGGGTGTTGTCGTAGTCTTAATCCATTACAATGCCTGCACCGCATTCAATGGGCTCAAAATAGCGGCAAAAGAGTAAATAAATTATGGGGGTACCTAAGCAGTTATGATGTGTAAATGCGAAAGTACTGCTTGTGGCTGAGCGTGTTGCTTAGTTGTTGTTGGGGGATAGGAGTGAACGTTGTTTCGGAGCAGCGGCTCGTTTCGCACATTTTGTTGCATTATGGTGGCTGCAAAATTTGTTGCCAGTGAACTGCTGCCTCCGGCCACGCTTTGCTGTCTCGCCTGACGATGTAGACGTGAGCGACTCCATGGTGCCACAACCTCATTCTCCGAAAGCTGAAGGTCAACTGACGGCAGTGGCGGAGACTTCCCCTTTGTGTAATCTCTAGCCCCGACAGTGGCGCACCATATTTCCTAGCGTATCTCGCGGAGGCGGTGTACATGTAGCACTTCACATCAGACGAGACAGTAGCATCTCGCCCAGTGCATGGGGCAGAGGGGGCCATATCTACTCCCATCTTGAGCCTGGTCTGCGCTGTTATCAGCGTGAAAAGATATAGTGTAGTGACCCCAGTGAGGAGGACCCTCAAACCTGTTTCCATTCATCGTGGAAGTCGACTTGCCCTTCTTAGAGGGAGAGAGTTTGCCTGATTTCATTTGCGTGCAGCGCTTCTGCCCCATGTTCCTGCCACAGCTGTCTGGCTATGGCAGGGTTTTCGCACAACGAGCCATGCAATGTTCTCGCGTTAAAAGGTGTGGGCGGCGGGCTAACGTGAAACGTTCACACACATGAAGTAAAAAATGCACCCTGAATACAAACAAAGCAGACAGCCATACCGGCATGCAGCTGACTTCCCGTGGTGGTTCTGGTGGTGGCATTGTGGAATGCTCTTTCAGGCTCCCTGCAGACAGGGTAAAACAGAACCTTTGAGTGAAAGAAACCAGCAGTCAAAGAGCAAATTTTATGCTAATAAGGTAACATAGTACCCCTAACTTTCATGCAAGCACGTCTTTAAAAGGAAAGTGCCTTCACCTCTCCAGTTTCTCCAAGGACAGATACTGTAATTTTGAACTTGTGTTCTCCTATTAGAGGTGAAATGTGAGCAGTATGCTGTGCAGCCTACTACGCTGGAGCCTTAGTGCAAGAAGCATTAACGCATTCCACTCATAGCTCATTCCATCTTCAGCTCCAACCATGAAATTTGCTGTCAAAAAGTAGGCACCTCAATCTTTTTCAACACAATCTTCTGAAATGCCAGTGAGTATCTTTAAAGAAGGCTTTGTGATGTTATAGCAGTATGCTCTGCTCTGAACCTCTGGATACAGGCTGTCACTCAGTCTAGTGGTTGGTGTTCTTTGGTGGTGCTGAGGTTATTTAATTGTAGGCAGACCGGTACAAGGCAGAAATGCAACGAGTATTCAGCATAAGTGGAGAAGTAGAGGAAACACGAGTGAAAACAGAAAACCACACCTCACCCTGAAACTTTGCCGCGCGCGGCAAGATGGGCCGGCGCCGGCCTGCATGCAGGTGGAGGGCTGCAGACTGTGCTGTGGCCGTAGGAACCAGAACCTCCTGGGTCATCTCCGCAAACTTCATCACATGCTGAAAGCAAGGAGGATGTCAAATGAGAGCACTGCCCAACTATTTTTAAAGCATATTGCCACACTGCTGTCTTGACCCGTTGCCAAGCGTCTCTCTGTCTCGAACGTTTAAGTGCAGCTGTTCGGTGATCCTCGCCACAGCAGACTGCTGTGCTGTCCTGTTCCTTGCTGTGTTTGTCGGTAACAATGTGATATCTGAACTCCTTAACGGTTGAAAAGAAACTGCACATTTTCTCTGACACATATTCTGGCTACACCTGTTTGTTGCACAGAGTGCTCCAGTCTAGCAGTACTAGAACAATTTCAGCTGCACCAGTTTACTCAAGCGCAAGATACACTGGTGATGCGAATGGCCATGCTCTCTAATCAAAAATAGTGTCCAAGAAAGATTGGTTTCGAGGAATGTGTCAAACAAGCACCGACTATTCCCAGCGGTTTAATGTTAAAGAGTTGACAAAAAGCACCGCTCATGAATGAAGCCAGTTAATATTTGTCAAAGCGTGCAATACCACTTACAAGTGAGAACAAATGTAAGCACACTCATGTAGGCAGCGTTCACCGACATAAAATTATATGGCACTACATATCAGTTACCCGCGGCAAGCAGCGCACACTTGGCGAGCTGCAATGCGATAAGAAACCCTTGGATGAATTAATATTCTTTCCTCATAGTAGTCTACAGAGATTTGAAGCTAGAAAATATAAACATTTTAAATATTAAATTATGCGCTCAGTGCAATACATATTCGATCTGAACTCAACCTAAATATTCATCCAATCTAAAATGCAAGCTTAACACTGAAATTACGACTGCTCTGCTATATACTTACGAATGTTTCATCATAGTCATCTGGTCGTGGGTTTAAACAAACAATCATGCGAACTTTGCCTTCGCCATCAAAAAAGTTCTTGAACAGGTGAGTGATCTTTGTGTCCCTGTATGGCACAAGCTGAAAAATAAATGCAAGTTTTAGAGAGGAGGCCCCAAGACCACTTGCAGAATATGAAATGCAGGGTTGCAGTTTTTTAGGGTCGCAGGTAAAACAAACCAAAACAAATAAGCAAAAAGTAAGCTTAAAGCTGCTATAAACAGGTTTTTTGCCCTGCTGAAAGTTCTAGAAAAGCGCACAGTGACCCGAGTGAAGATCTCCGAGACAAACAGGCAAAGAGAAAAAGCTTCATCTTTAAGACGTTCATAATAGCACCAATTTATTTACATAGCACAAAAGCCAATACATCACCTTATTTGACCCAGTTGTCTGGTTCTCTCGTAGTGTTTCAATGCAACTACGCAAAACCATCAAGGAATTGTTGATGTTCCCTGGGGGGGGGGGAAGGAAAGAAAACAGGTCCTGAACAAAATCTCACACAGCATCATTTCTAAATGCAAAGATGAGCGTAGCAACATGCTGTCGCACAGAAACAAGGAACAAGGTTTGTTGCATGCATGAAATGGTGGGCATCTATGAAACAAGCTAGCTGTCAAAACGAGTCTCACCAGCTTCCCTGAGCCTGTGGCCAGTGTTCCCAGTCCTGCCTGTGCGTTCACTGCCAGCAAGGTCTACAAGCGAAAGCTGACTAATGACAAGTGTCCTCTTGTCCTGAAAATGAAGAGAAAAAGAGTGGTCAGGTACTAACACCATGAACATAGTCTTGGATTGAATAAAAAGGAATTTAAACATCCCAGCTTATGCACAAAAATGAACGCAGCAGTCTGGTTACCAATCCTAGCAGCTGACAACTTTCAACTCTCCTAATTCACTAGAGTGCTAATAGCCAGAATCCACATTTCTGAGAGATCTGAGAAATATATCCAATGTATGAGTCTACATAGGCCTGAGGGAATAATTTTCTTTGAATAATTTCGAAGCGAATATTTTGAATGCTTCTGGTGCACAAAAAAGGTTGAACGACACAATAGGCAATTTCAAAATCATGTATTCTGAAAATAAAAACAAACTAAGAGTACATCACAGCTTTGCAACACTGCTTCAGGCTGTGCTGACTTTCTGCAAAACTGGCCATCGGAAATTGGAGGAGTCGACCTGCCGACGAAGTCGACATATTTGTCGGACATTTGCGACATTTGTGGGACATTCGTGGGACCTCCACCTGCTTTGAAGAAGCTACTTCATGGACACCTGCTGCGCGTACATATCCTGCGCCTCTGCACCCAGTGCCATCCCGCTTGAGGCATCTGAAAGAGGCACCCATCTCCATGCACCTCGTGCTGTAGCTTTAGCTTCGCGCTCACGCCACTGCACTTGATTGGCGAATTTCGCACTGATAAGAGCAACTGCGACAGCTACACCCAGCTCGGACTCATCATGCAAAAGTCGAGGGAGCTGCACGTCCTTCATTTCATGTACGTGTGCACTGCAGGTAGCGCAGACACAGTTACAGATCTGGGCGTTGCACTCACGGCTGCTCGTGTGTGCTGCAGTGCAGCATTACATGCAGGCATGTGGCGCGAACATTCTCAGTAGTCCCTTGCGATGAGTGCAGAGGCGGTGTGCCGATGCTGCAGAATGTAGCGCCAGTGCAATATGGACATATGAGGCACGAGGGACGGTGTGCTTTAAGGTGTGCATACACCAAACGCTATTTCAAATTGAGCCTTACGGGGGAAGTGGGTCTTAAAAATTTATGTCACAATATTGAAATCATCAAGGAACACGTATTTTTGTGTCCTGATTCTAAATATGCCAGTTTCATGTAAAAAAAGCCCTTCTGCACTAATGTAGTATACTTTATGCAAGCTTTCTGCCGAAGGCTTACAAGGAATTTTTACTGCAGGGAACTTGCTAAACTGCATATCACTGGTTTGTCTTGACATCTAGAAATACAGTAAGAGTGCACTCATATTTTGTATGCTA
Organism: Amblyomma mixtum; assembly: GCF_055824585.1. Lineage (NCBI taxonomy): Eukaryota > Metazoa > Arthropoda > Arachnida > Ixodida > Ixodidae > Amblyomma > Amblyomma mixtum. Next base: position 74,080,224 of record NC_143021.1, on the reverse strand, counting down.
TTTCTCAGAGTTGACGCTTCTGTATACTAAAATAAAGTTTCCAAAATGGTGACGCGCTTCGAAGCAGTACTCTTCAATTCAGAGTGAATTCGTGTCACTGGGTTTTTCAGCACTTCCACTGGTCATAAATGGAGCATTGTGATTTCAGGCCACTCCTAGGAATAAAAAATAATGTCTTACAAAAGTGGTTTTCTTTCTAAAGAAACGAGATGGTGCCATAGGCTTAGGTTATCATTTCGTATGCTTTTGCATACGCTGAACTAAAAGTGAGCGTATGGCAAACAGTAACATCTCACAAAATACTTCCGTTTAGCATACATAAGTAGCATACGTAAGCATACCCTAATCTGAAACTGACTAATGTTTCTTCATTTCCCTTTTTCAACCATATCTGCAAACGACGTGAGCAGACGAGGCAAGAAGTGACACATTTAGCACGCTCTCCTGACCGGCTAAGGATTTCTTGAGCTTTCACAGTCCTGCGAAGATCTTATGGGATTGCATATAGGAAGTGTCCGTGGAGTCGGTTTGCACCATGGTGCCATCGCAGAGGGGGTACACTGAACCAAAACCACACAGAGCAAGGGTTCTGTAAACGCTGCTCACACGAGACAAATGATTAATACTATAGTCGGATACAACCCATGAACAAAGTTTTCCCCGTCGCAGGACCCCCTTCCAGCCAATGGCGTCGATCGATTCTTTAGACCGTGCTAGCGTGACAGTGCAGGGAAGGGACTATCCCCTTTCGTCTGCCACTCCCTGCACTGTCACGCTGCAAGGTCATGAAAATTGGCCGCCATTGGATGGAAGTCAGTTCTTTGACGGGGAAAAGCCGCTTTGTCTTTGAGTTGTATCTGCCTATATGAGATTTCAAGTACCAAACATTTGGATCGAATCAAATATCACATAAACTAGTCGATTGCATATTTGGAATTATCGAATACTTGCCCTACAGCAATAAATGCCAGAGAAATTTAGTTCATTTGGATGACCACATACCTGTCCACAGATTCATTGGTGATGCAAAGAAATTTTAGACTTGCATTTCATCATTTTTTTTTGTCCTCGTGGACAATCCAATCCAAAAACCCTATTTAAAATTGCCGTTCTTTGCTGAGCAGAAGCAACGGAGTCAAAGACATATTCAGCTTGCATGGTGAAGAGCAAAACTGCATAAGTTAGCGCAAATCATTCTTCCACCATTATAAGAGCTACAGCGAGTACTGGGTGGCCTTTAACATTTTATTAGCCATATTCTGGTCTCTTGGGTTCTTTAGGAGCATGATGTTTGTGAGCACTCTTCGGCAGATGACCTGTGCGAGATAAATTTTACGAGAAAAGGCTAAAACCCGCAGCAACTGTTCGGCTGAGTAAGCATACTCTAAGGCGTATCCGAAAACAGTACCTTCAGAATGATTATCTAATGCTTCCTGGTGAACTCATCACTTATGCCATCTCATTTACAGTTAAATAACAGTGCTGATGTCCTCTCACCCGACTTGACATCTGGGGTGTTAAGTGCCTTACAAGCTGACAAGATTTCCAGCATCCAGCTGTGCTTGCCTCAAAGGGAGTCTACCATAATTTGTAGGTTAGGAGAGTGATTAGGGAAGATTTCAGCGAGTCACATAGTCCGACCATCAATACACAGTGTGCATATTTGGATTCAGCATCATAGAACAACAGAACAAAAATGTACCTGTATGATATCTTGTCCATGGGCATCAAGAGGGGCTTGGACCAGCCTAATGTTGAAGACACTGTGGCTCCTGCTTGATTCCGCATTGAGGGCTGTGTGGGCCACGTGCCTGGACTTCTGGCCTTGACACCAGGCTTCAAATGCCTCGTCGGCACTCTTCACTTCAGTCTCAGTCACCCCCGAGATATACACACAACGCTTGGAATCTTCTCGCAGCATCTTCGCTTGCATCTGCCTGGATAGTGGGAGGAAAAGAAAAATAACCACAGAGAACTGTTGGATGGCTGCCCAATGGCTAGTGCCACATGGACTTAGGATGATAGCGCAATGACGGATCAGTTGTGGATGGGTACACTACATAACCTGTTCAGGCCTGTGCGACCATCTGCTAGCATCAAAAAAAGCACAGCATTTTTCTTTGAGTCCCGTAGCCAAGTTATTCTCTTCAAAGCTAAACACAGCTTTTTTTGTATAACCATGTGTTTGTATAACCGTTATCATGTCGACGCCATTTCGCTCGCCTAACCTTACTTCACAAACTGTATCACCATCCCACCCTCCACGACGACTCCTTTTTGCCACACCCTGCAGTCTTTCCTCGCCGCGACCACAATAACAAAATAAAACGCATCACATGCCGTTCATTGCTCTACGCGAAATCATTCATTCCTCGCACTATAATAGATTGGAATAACTTGCCATCACACATAGCTACTGAGGTTAACCTACAATCGTTTCAGCATTCGTTAAAGCAAACCATGGACTAACAGATTTGATATTTTTTGTTGTATTATGCGCATTATCTAATTATCTTTTTCTGCGTTGTTTGTTGTGTTATTTGTGTACATTACTAGTTTTAATTCATTATTACGTGTATTTTGTTTCAGATGCCTGTGCCATATTTTTATGCTTGTATCGCCCCCCCTATGTAATACCCTCGCACGATGGCCCTTAGCGGGTATTGTAAATAAATAAATAAATAAATAAATAAACTGTTCAGGTAAGCAGGAAACATTTGTGAACACTGAATGCAAGTCCAAAATAAGTACATATGAATGCCTGGCATGTGAACTAAAATGAGCCACCCAGCTGGAAATCATTCACATGCTTCAATTCAGTGGTGTCGAAGGCAAGGCAAACAAGCATCCAACAAGGATGGTGCTGTGGTCCTGGTGCCTAAAAAACAAAGCTTGTGAGTGGAGCCCTAAGTACTAACAGTGAAACTTTATGATAAGACAATGAGCATGTACATTAATGCTTAGGTTAAAAATTCTTCACACTGTAGACCCTCCAAAGCAAAAAATTTGTTCCAATTATTCGGAAGGCTGATGCAGCAAGGCCCTGCACTGAATGCTGGGCCATGTGTTCAAAGCACTGATGTGACTGACTGGTACGGTTACTGGTGCGTGGCTTCTCAGTGTGGAGCCAGAAGCGAGCCGTTGTGTTGTGCCTTGTCAGCCAGGATAAGTGGGATAGGCCACCGTTCCCCCACAAACTTTGTAAGCTCATCCGCCCACCTAACCTTCTGCCACCCCCTGCTACGCTTGCCTTCTCTTGGAATCCACTCCGTTACCCTTAAGGACCAGCGGTTATCTTGCCTTCGCATTACATGCCCTGCCCAAGCACACTTATTCCTCTTTATTTCAACTAGGATGTCATTAACCCGTGTTTGTTCCCTCATCCACTCTACATCTCTCAATCAATCAGTTCAAATTAACAAGATTATAATGTAAGTCAATTCTTTAAATCTGGTTTCTGAACTTTTATTCATTTCCACAAAGGATGACACTCATGCAATCTTTTATCGCAGACAGCAGAGGTATGGGTGACTCAACAGTACTGTAAATGCCCACCTCTTGCAATTACAGACTTGTTGCTTGCACCCTGAATGCAAGCAACGTTTGTGGCACAAGTCTAATATTTGGCTTCTGTCACAACATTTGAACATTATTTGATTCAAGGTCAATTCAGTGAGATTTCCCAGTAATGTGTGGAGTTTTGGTTCTCAATGTATTGGACTGGAAAGAGCAAAAGCTGTAGGGGAGCCAGAGTTCTAGCCTAGAATGCATTGCATCATGCATATAGCAAGCTGGAGATGATTCAATGAGAAATAAGTGCGAAGGAATAAGGGATAGTCATCAAAACATACATGACAAGCGCTTATATGTGGTCAGTTGTGACCTAGCACTCCCCTTGTCTGTTTCCACTGACTATAGCCACCATGTGCTCTTCATGCCTCAACACAGATGAGTGACAAAGGATGCTCTAACAAAGCTCAATGCTGCCGTGACAGGCACATTTTGTCACTTTACATAGTCTGAGTTTCTGCTGGTACTGATTACATGAAATAGCTAGTAGCATAGATTTTAAATTATCAAGAAGAGGTGTATGCACCTTTAAAACAAACAGATTAGCAGTTGGTTTCGACAAATAGTAAGTGCAAAGCAAAATACGGATCAGGTTACACTGGTTGAATGTACTGAACGTGTTTGGTGCAATATGCTACAAAGAGATGCAAATAAAGATGCCCAAAGCGAAGGTAATTGAAATTTAAGACAATGATGAACATGGGTAAGGTAAAGCGCTCACTTTGTGTTAGTGTCAATTGGATTGTCATCCAGGAGATCGTAGACGTAATTATTGTAGATCTCAATGTATGACACAAATACTGCGTATGCCGTATCAGGGTCGACGTCTTCCACTTTGCCCGTTTCATGAGCACGAGCAGCCCAGTCCACTCCATCGTCATCCCTCCTGAAATTAAAATATTGTCAACATCAGCAAGGTGTACCATTAAGTGGCACAGTAGCAATCACAAATGTGAATAATGCACATTCCAGTACATTAACAGCTGTGCAGTTGCTTTGTGGGCATGCATGCATCTTGAATTCACAACAACCATTTGAGGTCAGAAGAAGCCAGGCTGAAGAAGAGCCGGGAGAGCTTGGCAAGACTAAGGATGGCGGGAAAGAAGACTTCACCGAACAAAGCGTTACGTCAACTTCCCACCAGGTGTGTCCTTTACACACTAGGCCCAGGACCACTCCAGCAACAAAGCTGCTTGTAAAAAGCAATTACATCACTTCTTTGCGATCACATGTGCGCCTGACTGCAGTGCGGCCAAAAATAATGAAGCATATTATTGCGCATACCTTCTTATTTTTGGTGCCTTGGGTGTCATAGGCACTGTCTCGCGCTGGAACTCGACCAATGCCTCAGCCACTGTTTTCGTTTGGAAGCCATTCCGCTTGTCCGGCTTGAAGACCTGGGAGAAGAGTGCAGAACAGGCAAGGTCAATACATTCAACAATCTTCTGCGGAAGGAGGCAATTTTTCACCAGAAATGAAACTGCCTGGAGGACATTTTGCAATCCCCTGTGTATGTCAGTTCAGTTTAACAGCATTTAAGATGTATCTGACAGGCGCTAAAAAAACTACCTACTTACAGAGATCGCTCACATTGTAAGGCTATAACCCTGGCTCTGCTGTTGGTCTTTCAAAATGCCTTCATTTTATCTTGCCTACCAGTAGCAGTAGGACCTATACTTTTTGCTGCAGTGAGTAGCAGCTGTATCAGCTCCCAGTTTGCACAAAGTGAGTCATGAGAAAATGAAAGAAATACTGTCTGCTTTGTAGAAAAAAAAAGCACGGCAAAAGACGCAGGATGAAGAAAGGCACACAACACAGGCGATTTTCTTGGTCCTGTGTCCCTGTTTGCACTGTTTTTTCCTACAAAATGAACATCACCCAACTCGCCCAGCTTGCCATCTACAGCAAATAAAAATTGCCCTAGAGTTCCCCACATTTTCCAAATGCCATGAAATATATTTAAAGCTTTTTCCAGGTAGCAGATTCACTAAAAAACAGTGCTATCAAAATGTCACGCATAGAGGAGGCTTACACCATGCATACTAAATACCTGTTTCTTACAGCTAGTATTTTGCATGCTCAGACGCTCAATCAAGAGGTGTTCCAATGCCCCAAGGCACCTTTTAGGCATCACAAAATGTGCCGAGCCGTACACATTGTCAGCCTGCAAATTACACAAGCTTCATATCCATTCTCTGCCAGCAACAATTACTGAATGCATCCAAAAACACTTTAGCGTGCTATTAACTTCACATCCACTGTTGGCCACCAAATGTGAAATCACAAGAGAGCTGCCACACCCATGCGATGCCAAATTTATGCTGTTAAAAAGCGAATCTGCCAACAAACTTTTGCCATTACTGGTTCTGCTTCTCCAGCTGCTCAGTATAGATGCTAGAGGTGATATTCACAGACACACACAAAAAAGAAATGAAGTTCTAAAGTACAGTTCATTACCTTGTCTATGAAAGGTGTAGATTAATGCACTTACTATCAGAAATTGCGTAACTAACCCTCTCACTGCCTGGTTTTTCGCAAGAGTGACGCACCCCCAGTGTCAGACCTGTGCAGGCAGCCATCGCAAAGCAATCGTGCACACAGAGGAAGCACTCTCCATGGCCTGCACAAAGCTAGAGTGACAACTTGTGAGAGAAAGACGAAAGAGAGACAGAAGAGTGCAACTACTTCTCCTGCCACTGATAGTGGTGAACGAGCCCGCGGAAAGGCAGCGGTACACGCTCCTTACACTAAACGTGACTTAGCGGACGCGGCGAGAATAATAAAAAAAAAGCTTCTAGACAGTTACAAGAGATGGCAGAGCCATTCTCCACCACCTTTCAAGAGTTGCACGCGTGGAGATAGTGCCGAGCAACTAAGCCCCCTTGGAGAGACATGGCCATGGTCACTCAGTGCACCTCAGCTTATGAAGAAAACACAAGCACGAAATGAAAGTACAAGCTTCTAGATGGATAAAATAGATGATGGGAATGCCTCAAGCAGGCCACCTATGTGTTCCGGTGCACATTTCCGAAAGCAGAAAAAAAGAGAGTAGAGCTAAAGTTCAAAACATACAAGTACGTAAGTGACACTCAAAGGGCTAACTACCATGATGTGTCAGCAGGTGTACCAATATACTACTGAAAATGAGGATGCAGATATGATACCTAGCTGTAGTAGTGACGATTTCAAAGGAAGAAATGCAAAAAATTGATCTCCCAAAATTGAAGCAAATAAAAAAGAAAACAACATGGACGGTAAGAATGAAGCCTGAAGCTTACCACCATGCCATGATAGCCAACACTGCATACACGGTGTAAAAATACATTTTTAAGAACCACTTAACTGAACAACAAAGGAAACCTACGTATTTCCTGGCTTGGTATTCGCCAATCGAGTTGAATATGACGTCCAAGCAACGTGGCAGAATGCCTCCATCCTGAGGATTCCCAGTCATTGTATAGGTCTTGCCGGATGATGTGATTCCATAAGTGAACAGAAGCCCTGGAAGAACAAAAGTTCCCAATGAAAAATTTACATATGCTATCCAATATGATATTCTAGCACAGGAACTATAAGCACATTGGTACACATTAAACTGCACATTCATTCCCGTGTAAATATGCGGCAGGTACATATTCACACAGTGCCTGCTGCAGTGGCTTTGATGCTCAGCTGCTGACCCCAAGGTTGCAGGATTGAATCCCAAACAAAACGGCCGCATTTCAATGGAGCCGAAATGTAAAAATGCACACACACTATGCGATGTGTGACAGCAGTTTAAAGAACTTCAAGTGGTCTCAATAAATCCGGAGCCTTCCACTTAGGCATCGCTCAAAGCCCATGTGTCGCTTCATGGCATTATACCCCCCATACCAAGAGTAAAAACTCGTTGAGTCCAAAAAATCGGATAATTAATTCAGAAAAACTGAACAATTTTGGAAAATTCGATCATTAAGAAAAATGAGAATTCAAAAACTCCGTTCAGTCACGGCAACCAGGTGATAATGATGGTGAGTGGGCAGATTAAAAACCTGGCCACTATAGCACCAGGCAGCCTTGGCTTGTACTGTGGACTGAGGGGTTTTAATGTCCTGGAGCAACTCTGGCTTTGAGGGATGCCACAGTGGCGGGCTCTGGATTAATTCAGAGCACCTGGGGTTCTTTAACACGCGCTGACATCGCACAGTGCACGGGCATCTTTTGTATTTCGCCCCCATTGAAATAGTATGGCCATTGTGGGGCCGCGATCACACCTGCGACCAGCAGCCAAACACCATATACAGCCACTGAGCCATCACGGCGGGTCCAAGTGACGCTGTTGTCGAGCCAAATTGCAAAGGCAGCGCACTCATCGCTACATTAGTCAAGAATGTACAACAGGATGCTCCGATATTTTCTCTTTTCCTTGCATGCACATCGCTGACTGATGTGCAAGGTGTGTGCAGGGGTAGAGAACACGTGTGCGAGTGGTTCATCCCACAGCATGCATGCACTGCACTGTTTGGCAAAACTAGGAGAAACACTTAGTGCTGCACAAATATCTCTATAATTTGGTCCTCAAAAATTAAACACTCAGTTAATTCAAGCATTTTTTTCCAGTCCCATGAAATACTAATTAACAGGGGTTTTACTTGCACAATTATCACTGATATTTTGTAATGTTTTGAGTGAACACACAAAAGTCTGCAGGCAATCTGCAGTCAAGGGGTGATAAGCAAGTGGTATAATACTATAGACATCCAGCAAGAAAGAAAATACGAAATGCAATACAGCTTGAGTAGGAGCTAGTTTGTACGTAAAACGAAGCACTTGAGAGCTTTTCTTTGGCTATGGTTCTCTGTCTGGTAAACAATGTTGCACTTTTTCCTATTCTTTATACAATGCAAATACAGTGGTGGCAGAGTACAGAACGGTGCACCACAGAAGTACTGCCCAAAGGCAAAGTGCCATCACCGCGTGCATCATAGCTCTCGCATTGCGCCAGCTCAGTTCTGTCCCTGTTGCCAAAACATTCGGACGTGCGTAATTCCTTTCAAGAACAACATCCCTCTAAGCTACAGCAATGCTGAAAAGCTGAAGCTTGACACTGCCTCATATTTCTTGTATCACGTTGTATGATTGCCTGGCAATTTTTTTTTATACGTGGGTCATCAAAAAAATAAGGTCACCTATTCTTTTAGAAACGCAGAAGTACGTGAATTTTCAACAAGTCATATATCCGTTTAAGTGTTGAACATCCTGCTGTTTTTCCACATATTCGGCAATTCAGTCGATGCATTTTTCTAGGCACTGGGGTAGTTTTTGTATGCTCTTGTCATACCAGCTCACTGCGATCTCGTTCAGGAGGCGTTGAAGCTGAGCTTCCACTCCGCCATCGTCTTAGAAGCGCCTTCCGGCTGGATGCTCTTTTAACTTTGGAATCAAGTGGTAGTCACTGGATGCCAAGTCCGTAAAACAGGGCGGGTGAGTGATGATTTTTCCTACGAACTGCTGCAGGAGAATGACAACGTGGCGAGCGACATCGGGGCGAGCTTTGTCGCGGAGAAGTCTCACGCCCTTGTTAAGGATTCCTGCTCGATTTTGAACCGCGCGTCTGAGTTATTTCAGAGTCCCACAATACCTGTTAGCATTTATCGTGCCCCAAAGAGCCATAAAGTCAACCAACAATACGATCTTTCAGTCCCAAAAACAGTTTTCATGGCTTTGTCGGCAGACTGCGCGATTTCGCGGCTAAGGCGAAGAGGAATGTCGCCACTCACGTCGTTTTTTTTTTGTCTCAGGTGGGAAGTGGGACGCCTAGATTCCTCACCGCTAACCATAGAGTCCAAAAAGTTCTTGTTTTTTTCTGCGTAACGCAGAAGAAATTCGTGGGAAGAGCAGGCGCGTTGCCCTTCATGGTCTGGTGTGAGCATTCGCAGACCCACCTAGCGCACACCTTCCCATCTTCCAATTTTTCAGCCATAATCCTACGCACGGTAGCTCAAGACACCTCAGGAATCAAAATGCAGAGAACGACGAGAGTAATCTTCCGATCTTGCAACATCACGTCTTCAAGCTTCGCGACTGTGTCGTCAGAAACTGAAGGTCGGCCACTTCTTTCTTCATCATGAATTGCAGTGTGACCAGCAGTAAACTCCGTACAACACTTGCGCTCGTTTTTGGCGTCTGTGCACGAGCATACCTACACTTCCATCAAGTGGTAATGAATTTCAGCATACTGAAGAGCTCTCGCGTTCCAAACCCGAATAACTGCGCCAACTGCGCACCTGGCGGCAGTGACAAGCCGGACCTCCTTACAAAGATGGCTGCCGAGCCCAGACTGGCCGGCCCAGAAGGACAAGCGTGAGCTTGTTCGGGAGAGGAGGAGCAGTGAGCAGAGCAATGTGGCCTGAAGCAGCGTCAATAGTTTTTCAGCAGCGCCAGTGCTTTGGAGACCTTACTTTTAGGATTACCCTCGTAGTTACAATTTATGATTTTTATTAGGGGCTGTAGTGAGTGCAAACAAATCCACTGATGCAGACAGAAGAAGGGAAAAGCACGATATGCTTTAGACATTTTAGTAGCTGTAGCAGAAACCTGTCTGTTTCCCTCACATGTAGTTAAGACAAGACTTTTTGTTTTCGCAAAGTTAAACGTTGCTAAATGAAGTTCAGGGTGGCAGACCTCCATCAAAGAGGAGGAGACAATCTCAGCAATTCCAGCAACAAAAGGAATGCTAAGCAAGCCTTACAAACACATCATAATTCAAAGAAAGAAAAAGAATCACAATTCAATTGGCTATGTGAAATATTGAATACTGAGAAAGCTTACCAGGCTTTCCGTGAACAAGATCACTGACCAGGGGCAGGCCAACGTGGTTGAAAACCTCCTTCTGACAAGCATTTCCATCAAACAAATACTTGAATCTGTAATTGTACTGAAAGAAAAAAAAACACCATTAGTCACTTAGGTTGTCTCAAACAATCAGCTTTATTTAAATTGTACATCATAAAGGACAGCTCTGCTGTAAACAATCTGGGATCAAGCGTGTTCACTATGACAGGTTCATAACATGTTCGTTCATGCATCAATAAAGTGCCCAAAATGGCAGCAACTGCACTGAATATGCAAGTGCCGTGTCACTCAGGAGGTTCTCTAGGCATAAAATTTGGACATACAGCTATTGACTAGCATCAGCAGCACTCAGCACTTTTGCAACAGAGTATAGCCGCAGTAGAATATCAACCCCGATACCAACTGGTTCAGGCATCATGAATTTTTCTTGGCTCCCAAACGATGCGCAGCCATTTTGCATGTTTGCTTCGCAGATTTCAAAGTCAATGTCTTTGTCCCACTCACTGAAACGTGTTTGCAGCATTACCACAATCTGAGAATGGGCAAACCTTTGTGAATGGTGTCCTGAATAATTCAGTCCAGGGAAAAGGCACCTGGCTCTACAAAGTTTATATTTACAGCCTTGTTACACGATTCCATAGTGCCATGACAGCACGGTTTGGGAACGGAAAAGATGAATAGATAGCAATGTCAACCAAACTGAACATACCTCAAAAATGCACTGCAGCACAGCACTAGTCAGGGGTCTCAGCCTTGTCAATCCACTGCTTTTCACTAGGGATAATCAGTATTGTCAACATAAGAAAAAGGTACTAATTTGAAATTGGCAAATCAATTTACTACAAGCATAGGTGTACTATAAAAAAAGGTGCTTGTTCTGCACTGAGAAGACACTATTTTCCAAAGAACACCTACGTTGCAGCAGGAGCCAAGAATTTTTTCAAACATGGCAAGCCCACAAAGCTTGTGGCATATGCATATTCAAAATCTCTCAAGCTTGCCATCCAATAGCAAACTAACAGGTCCCCAAAACTATTTTTCGTTTCACAATGGTGACAACAGTCAGCTGCAGTGTAATAGTCAGTGCAGGCGCTGTTATGAATGTGTGCACAAGTAGCCCGAGAAAGGCTACTAAAGTCTGCAGAGCTGACGAGCGGTTTGGACAAGCTCCAGACAGGTCTCTGCCCTTGATGGAAAACCAAAGAACAACCTTTCGTCTTGCGGAGCTGAACTAGAACCTACATTACATAGCACTGTGGCATTTCTGGACCTCAATAAGGCCTATGAAGGTGTGCAGAGGTCTATGCCATGGGAAACCCTGCAGGAACCAGGCCTCAGTGGAGGGGTCCCTGTACGTGGACCTAACAGCCAGGGTGGACTGGTGTGGCATTACTGCAGCTTTAGTGACAACTAGCAGAAAATGAGGTCATGCAGACAACACACATGAAGCACCAGTGTGGCGCCTTGTGTGAGTTGTCTTCATGTCCTTGTTTTCCACTGAGCCAGTTGTAACTGAGGCATGTCTGACCAACTCACCCAATTGTTTATGTTTCATTTCACTGAGCAACAACTTTGGCAGGAGTGTCTGCCTAACACTCAGGTTCATGTTGTATAGTCGACAAAGTGTACAGCCCAGGGGAATTTGCTTTTAAGCCGGGGCTCTTGTACCACGTAAAAGAAGTCTTCACCATTGGCGGGGGAGGACGACAGTTCATCTTATCTTCAAGAGTTTTGGAACTCCGAGGATGCACAACGAACAACACAGCATGGGCCATAAGCAAACCCCTCTGGGTTCCAGACTTTTGACAAGTGCACATGGTTAGTCGAGGCAGCACAAGAAACAGGAGCAGCCTGTGGTACAGGAGAGCTCTGCTTTAATGTCTGCAGATGACATTGCTCTTCATGCAAAGAGCCTAGCCCAAGTGCAGAATCTGCTTAGTGCATGTGGTGGGACGATGAGTAATGTTTGCCTCTGGTTTAATCAGTCAAGATGAGGAGTGATGGTGTAGGAAGTGGCACAACCCCTTTCAGTTGAGCGGCTTCTCCAGGGCGGCTGTGTATGACTGACGATCACAACAAAATGCTTCGGAGTTCATCTCAACGCAGGTTCAGATTAATTTGCCAAGCACAAGAAAGAACTGAAAGTGAAAGTAGCACGCAACAGAGGAGTGCTTTGTGAACACTCTGTGGGCTTTCAGCAGGTAAGATATACTGAACAGTCTGCAAAAGATTGTTTGCAGCACCAGGATTTGACACAAGAATTCCGTGTTATGCCCATCATTAAGAACAGAGGAATTTCTGGAAAGACACTAGCCGGATTGCACTGGCTGTGCACACATAACACATACAAACTTGTGTAAAGTATCCAGAGGTTGTCTACATTCGTTGATTGGTCCCGAATTTCGCTCGGACTTCTAGCTGACCAATGCTCTGAACTTTACAGCCGTCCACATATGAATGCTGGTAATAATTTTATTCAGTACTCTTCACGGATGGCCCAGGCTTGCATGACTAGCAAAAGGCAGTAAGTACTGCCCACGCTGCAAAGGCTTGCTGACCCTGTCTTGGGGCCCAGGATGATGGAATGTTGGATATGAGGAGCAGAAGAGAGATGAAAGACTACGATAGCCCTTCACAATACCTGGGACATCAGAGGCATGAAAGGGGAAGGAGCAGGTGGCAGAAAAATGTCACCACAGAGATGGCAAAGAAGAGCCAGGAAAATTCACGACATGCAGTGCATACCAGAAGCGGTTAAACACAGCCACTCCGGCCATTGGGCTGTGGGCAGTGAATAAGCGTTTGCTGATCCGGTGCAATCAGGCAGTACACTGGAGGAGAGGGCCTCCCAGAAGGTATGCTGGAGAAGGGTCGCAGATGAGATAGAACATATACGCAGCGTGATGCTGGACACTGGCGAAGCTGACACGATAAGAAGCAGATCGGGCTAGCCCAACTGCACACCAGTACTCAAGGATGGAAAAGGCAGTGTAAAGGCCCCAAAATGCAATGGGAGGCATGTCTGCCATAAGCCAGGTGATGAATGAGATGAAAAGGACAAGCGTGCAAGTGGCAAGGAATGCCATGATGGTGATGGCTTCCAAGGGTCAACACTGGCAGCATGTGGTGAGTGCAGCGCAGGGTTGATGAAGTCACTGTAGAGGACCTGCTAATGTTAATGGGCAACTGGTGTTGCTGGGCCCAGGAATGAGAGGTGCTGAGATCGATTTGAAGAGCCGAACAGTCTGCTAAGAAATGGGTTGCAGTAATGAGACCTCATCAGCATGAAGACAGCAGAGATTTTCAGTGATACTGTCTGTGAAGATTGAGTAGGGCCCAGAACACCGCCTTGGAGTACACCAGACAAAATGGTGCTAGATGTGGAAGCGGATCCTCTGAATACGCTGTACTGAGTTCTGCCGCTGACAAAGGAATCCAACCAAGAGAACAGTTCCGGAGGGCCCCTTGGCTGCAGCGCTGAACAGGAGCACATGGTGAGGGAAATGACCAAAAGTGCATGAAAAATCCAGCCAAACAAGCTTGCAAGGCATCTGCTTGTCAAGGAAGTGGGCACTAACTATGTGGGCCAGCACATCAAGACTAGTTTTGCAGGTGCAGTGCTGGAGAAATTCATCTTGGGTGAGTGACAGAAGGCCAGGTGCCTACGTGTCTTGTTCGGGATCCTATCAAAGATGCGGCACACGATAGGCGCAGATGCAACTGGGCGGTAGGAGGACAAGAGGTCAGCAGGCAACCCCTATATGCAGAAGGAACCACTGCCGAATCAACAACGCGCTGAAACTTGTGGCATAATATAGGTGCTATAAAAGAGGCACTTTGTACATTGAAGGAGCAGGGGATGAATTCCATCGGGGTAAGGGCTCTGAAATGGTCGGATGTAGGAGCAACCTTGCATGACGTCAGTAGTCGGAGGACAAAGTAGGCACTTGACTTGGGAAGGGCTCTTCAAGAAACTATGCCAGATCAGGCCCAAGCATGGGTTGGTCCATCCAAATGGAAGAGAAATAGCTACTCAATACTTCCGGGATGCCACCAGGAGAATAATATCTCACCATCAGTGTGAAAGGAGGGGCACCAAGATTGCTTCTGATGAGAGTTGACATACGCCCAGAAAAGCTTACATTTCTTTGCTGCTTGAGCAGCAATGTGTTCCATAAACGCTCGACGAGCCAACCAAATTTGCTTCCTCAGAGCGCTCTGGTGCTCTTTGGCAGCAAGAAAGCTGGCCGGCAACCAGGTTCTTTGGGCACCCTGAAACAGCTCTTCCTTCTGCTTGCATAAGATTATGATGTCTCCATTAATCCAAGGAGAATAGAGTTTACGTCGAGCTCTTCTAGATAGTATAATGTCAGAGGCAAGGGCGCAGTCGAAAAGGGGTCATCACTGACACTGTGCGAGACACTGGAGTTGACAATTGGCAAAGAGGAAATTTTTTATAACTCATATGATCGCTCAGGCATGTAATGGCACAATGCACACAGGGCACCGAGTGTCCTGCTACAATGACCAACTGTGCAGTGTAGCAGAGGAAACATCAACAACGTCTGTCATTGGGTATTAACATCTCTAGCCACCCACCATGACAGTCCAACTGCCAGTAACACTCAGATTCATGAAGTGAGTAATGTACCGCCCAGATGGGAAGCCGTGCAGACAATAAAATGCCACCTTGAACACTGGTGGCATTGCGGGGCACTACATCAGTTTTGAAAGTTCAAGCGAATGCAAGCTGATCAATGCGCCTGTTTTCTAATTTTCAGAACTTTATTTGGCACATGGGTACCCAGAAAATGGATGGAGGTGCTGGGTAGAGCAAACAGAATTTTCAGGAACCAACTTTCAACTTCGGTTTGGTTTGGTTTATGGGGTTTAACGTCCCAAAGTGACTAAGGCTATGAGAGATGCCGTAGTGGAGGGCTCCGGAAATTTCGACCACCTGGGGTTCTTTAACGTGCACTGATATCGCACAGTACACGGGCCTCTAGAATTTCTCCTCCAAAGAAATTCAACCGCCGCGGCCGGAATCGAACCCGCGTCCTTCGGGTCAGCAGCCGAGCACCATAACCACTGAGCCACCGCGGCGGTACTTTCAACTTCACAACCTCAAGCTGTCAAACTATACTTCGCACATATTTACAGCCTGCCACTAATTCAAATCCAGATTAATTATCGAGTATCTACATAGTACACAGAAGAGTAGGGAATCAGTGAATTTTACAAGCAGGTAGAAGAGAGCAACACTTGCTGTCAGAGCCAATATGACTAGGATCATTTAGTTTTTCTAGTGCTGCAACAATACAACCAATTTTCCATTCGTTCCGCTTACCTGCTTTGGAGGATTTCTTTCCTGGCCATTTGTCTCTTGCGGTTTTAACTGAACAACCCTGTTATCGATGACTCCCACAACAGGGGCATCGTTTGGGTTGAGCAGGGGGCGTATGCGGCAATAAACCTCCACCGGGTCACGCGCTTCTGCAGAAGCCGGCCGGGATGATTCCCTCCTTCGTCGCTTTGTACCCCTCCTACGTGCAAAATACACAGGAAACACTGCTTGGTGACACACGCCATGAGGTGGAGGACAACGGATTAAGCACTTCATGTTACCCAAATTCGTGCGTCGAGTTCGGTAACCAACTTCAAAGTCATGCCACATGAACCTTAGCCGGCAAAGAGCTCAAAGCAAGCGAACCAAGGTAAACGCGCAGTGACGTATGGCCGCGTTCCTGACGCGGCAACGATGCCGGTTCCATGAGAATGGTGCGGCCATTCGAAACGATAACCCTATAATGTTAGTATGCGTCTATTGCAATAAAGACGCACCATATCCTGACGGGGTCACTCCTTACTTTGAAATATGTCTCAGTTTGAAAAAGTTATGGTTAACAGTCAAACCGCATGAAACGTTCGCTCCGAACAGAAACGAAAAAACAGCGGGTAACTTACCCAGGATTCATGTCCAGACACGACGTTAAGCTGCCCCAAAAATACACTTAATACTGTCGATCGAACGCTTTGGCAGTTTCCAACTCTCAGCTTGAAAAGGTTTGAACTACGCGCATCAACGGTTAATTGATGGCCGAATGCGTCGAAGTGCAGTCAGCCAATCAGCGCCCCCGGCGCTAGACTCATGGTTTCCAGCACTCCCAATATTTGTTGTCAATCTTGTTCTTAAGAAAAAAAAAACAATTTTTATATTTTCAATTTTATAAATAAAAAACTATACTTTATATAAATAAATTTTACTTAAAACAACCAACTCATGCAACTTTATTCATGTAAAATTTGTTAGTCGACGCCTGTACGCCTCTACGGCCAACGGCCAATAGACGATATGCGAAATGCGCAGCGCCATCTCTCGACGCTCCGAGAACTAAGTCCTCCATGTTGGCACGGTACAGAAAACGAAACCGCTGCCCAGCGTTGGGTTAAAACGGCTGCGCTTCGTTTGAAAAGTAAAATGCCGATGCAGTGTTGCGCTACCCTCTCCACTGTGAAAAGACACTACGATGCGTGCCAGAACTAGGTGCGTTCCAGCTTTTCGCTTTTCTATTTTTTTACTCCGTCCCAACGTTTTAGTAACACAAAACGCCATGCGAGGTATCATGTGTCAGCACGCGTCAGTGCGCAGCTTTCGCTTCCTGCGCTGATTTTTGACAAATCTCTCGAGGTGATTTGCGTTTAAATTAAGATAAGGACCACAGCCTTTGTTGTCTCTGATCAAAATTAGAAGCCGATTTCGTGCATTTATCAACTCCCCGGTCGGGCGTGAATATATATAGACGCATACTTGAACAACGTAATAGAGAAGGTAATTTTTTTGAGCGGGCCAATCGCTCGTGCCGTGGCGAAATAAGTTCACTCGGAAAAACCATATGCCGATTACTGCTTAGTTTGCTACGTGTTCAGTTAAGTTTTTCCCGCGTTCAATTAGTTTTAGAAGGGCGAGCAAACTCTCTGGACCATACGCATATGTTATGCGCGTTAAGGAGTCTTTGTGAACCAATACACCGTACGTATAAAAACTGAGGTGCGAATGCTTTATTTCTTGAGGATTCCTATACCTTCCATATCTGCGGCGACGAAAATTAAAAAAAAAGAAGCGAATAATATAGCTACTTTATTATGAAGGAGGGATGCATTCTAGCTAGAAAGTTCGTGCAACAGTGTTCTGAAAACGCTTCAGGCCATCAGATTTTATTATCGTTGTGACAAGCTTCAACAGCTTGCTTCGCAACAAAGCCATTTGTCCAAGTTTTTGAGCAAGCTAATTAAGTTTCGGAAGCAACCGAACAAGCTAATTTCGCCCCTGCACACACAACTTGACCAGCGTATCGAGTCCGTGCAGGCACCTACAGCTGTACGCTCTTTCTCTAATCAAGCCGCCGCGGTAGCTCAGTGCTTATCTGAAAAAAAAAAACTGCGTCTTTGCTTACATTTTGAATTATATGTGCCCACTTTCCTCTTGGTAATATCGATTGACAACATCGCAATACTCGCTTCAACTGCGTCTTAAGCAAGACGCGGTTTCAACGAATTGCGGCGAAAATCAACCGACGCCGGGCTCTGAAACGGTGACGTTGAAAACCGCAGGTGCGCATTGCACATTACAGTAAAGGAATCGAATTACGCAGCTGGTCGAGGGTCTTGTGTGATTATACTGCAATGCACGAAGCTCCTGGCGTCGGCGCGAACGAAAGTTCGCACTATCACAGAAGTTTGTCAACACACGTGCGCACTCACCGCAAGATAACCGCTCGCTACCCTACCAGATAAATTCACGTCCACCTGGGAATAAAACAGCCATGATAATGCGTGATACTTGAACTGGTGCTTTAATGCGAGCATTAAAACGACAACAGCACACGGTCACGGTTCGACTTTCCAACCCACTTTCGAGTGCCGATTATTGCGATCATCAGCGCCAGACTTCAAGCGAAGCTGAGGACGCGGAAGGAGTAAGCTGGCGCTTATTGAAAGCACCTACGTTTAGTCAAAGATCAGCTGTGAAAACAACGCAGCAGCTGAAGCTTGCCTGTTGAAATTCCACTCGCAAGAAGAAAGTACGCATAGCGAACGATGCACCAGCTCGCAGAGCTCGACCGCGCCAAGATGGAAACCGGAAGTTGTGGGGGCGGTGTTGCCAGACCGCCAAGCAATTTCGCATATCGTCTATTCAGCTTCGGTAGCTTCCGTTCGGCTCAGCCAGCTCAGCTGATTGTTGTTGTCGCGCTCCCATCATTTGTGCGATCGCTGATAACAGTCCAATAACGCTGATTTTTTAAAGCTAGCTTGGCTCAAGGTATTTCTGAACTTGTTCTAATATGATCCTCTGGACTAAAACGAGGTGTCGTCGAAGTACACGCCGAGC
Organism: Amblyomma mixtum; assembly: GCF_055824585.1. Classification (NCBI taxonomy): domain Eukaryota; kingdom Metazoa; phylum Arthropoda; class Arachnida; order Ixodida; family Ixodidae; genus Amblyomma; species Amblyomma mixtum. Next base: position 74,061,431 of record NC_143021.1, on the reverse strand, counting down.
TTTGAAGGATTCTAATGCACGCACACTGTCAGGCTGACTCGCACGCTTCTTCGCACAAGGCCAAGAAAAACGTGAATGAAATTCCTTCTGCTCACTGATACGCAATATTGGCTCGGACGCATGACAATGACTCCCGACACGAGCAGGGGCGCGATTACGAGTTGCTCAAAATCGTCTCAATCGGAAAGTGTCTCAAAAAGTGTCTCATTTGCCCCGTTCCTATTGGTCGGTCGTGACCAGCGGCCATATTGGTTTTTTGCGTCACCGGCCGACGTCAGAAGTGCGCCAGAAGTGGTGACGTTGCTTGCCTAATTATGCGAGCCGATTGAGACGATTTTTTGAGACTAGAACGAGTGGTCTCAAACCGCTCGAGACAGAAAATGGCGGTTGTTTACATGGCCGGTGGCCGCGCGAGCAGCGGTGCAAGAGGGTGCATGAAGACGGTTTTGACGCGCCGGAGGAGTTGTTTCGACGTTTTGACATAGGAAGGAGCATAACGGCTGTGCGACGAACTCGCCGTTGAACTTGGAGGTGTGCGGGTGAGTGCGCGGTCAGTGGAGCGGCAAGTGCCTGTGCGCGCCTTCGCCGCCGGTGGGTTTCAAGACACCGTAGGAAATGAAGTAAACGTCGGCGTAGCCCAACCGACTGTGCAAGTGTTTGCGGTGAGTTGCGGAGACCACTGTCAAAGTTAAGTCGCAGAAGGTGCGCGCTTTCCGGCGAGACCCCTCTAGACAAGGCGGCGGCGAAGGTGGACTTCCTTCGCATAAACTTTCGCCACCGCAGTATCCCCGGCGGCGTCATCCGAGCATCATCCGAACGGAACGGCAACAACACCAACACGAATATCAAGTGCTTAACCCGAAGCGGGCGGCATGAGTTGGTTACGAGGCGTCGTGAGTGATTGTTGGCGCAGTGACCGTGCGCGTGCCAGCTCTTAATTCCCGCAGTGAGATTGCAAGCTCCCAGCAGCTGCACCGGTCTGCTTCCGTATGTCGGCAGTTGCTGCAGTGTGATTATTCATGGTCGCCGGGTATTTTCTGAACAAAAATAAATAGAATCACGCATCGTCTTTGGAGCACATTTGCCATCGATAGCAGGCTGGGTGAGTTCACACTGGCGAGTCGCGGAGATCGCGCGACAGGCTTAAATCGATTTATTACGCTCCCTCCCCGCTTTACATGTACTTCGGAAACGGTAACTAATTGACCGAAATCGGTCGCCTAGAATACTAGCGCGACGTTTGCAACTCGCCAGTGTGAACTTGACTTGAAGCTGCCTTCGCCGGTTTTCGAGCCAAGCGCTCCTTGAAAATTGATCTCGGCAGGCTCGTAGCAATCACTGCCTTTAAACAGATTTTTCCGCGCACTTCAGACGTCTGCGCAGTACTTTGATTCTACGTAATGTGTAAAAAAAGAGGACAGCCGTTGAATCAGCTGATTTTTTTTTCTGGCTGCCATGTTTACGATGGGTGAATATGTGGGTGGAGGGATAAGGCTGAATGTAGCTGAATCCTTTGAATCAGGCGGCAGCTCACGCCACCTAGCCGACGCTTTTCCAGCGTCAGTGCACCCTCGCGGCAGCAAAAGTGACTGAAGAGCAAACTTAATTGCAGAACTGAGGACGCTTCTTGTTTTGCTTAATATTGTTAGGTTTGAAACATAGTTTGTTGAAAAAATAAAGCATTGTTCATTTCATTAACGGCTTGTTTACAACAAAACGTTTGCATACGGTCCCCTATTGCGCAACTAAATGCTTCCTGGGTGGAGCCCTGCTACTAGCCGCTAAAGGCCCTAGCTAGGGACTTCACTGGCCACCGCTGATTGGTTGACTCCGCGTTCGCATCTTGCGGTGTCGTCATTTTGACGTCAGAGTCTCAAAATTGAGACGAAAACTCGTAATCGCGCCCCAGTGCACGTTAAAGAACCCCAGGTGGTCGAAATTTCCGGAGCCCTCCACTACGGCGTCTCTGATAGCCTTAGTCGCTTTGGGACGTTAAACCCCATAAACCAACCAACCAACCAACCAACCTTTGTCGCGCTTTAAGCTACGTAGCGTAGCGGTAGTCTCAAATGTGCCCTGCATGCGTTGGCATTGACAACGTTGTGGGAGAAACGCTGCAACGCAGCCGTAGGCCACCGGCGTACATTGTGTTCAATGGCGGTGACAACGCTTTGGACTGCGATCATTTCAAGGCGGAGGCCTTTAATGCTTCATCATTGTAAGCAGGACTTGTCGACAGAAATGTCACGCTTTTCAATTGGTCGAAATGGTCGTGACGTCACAGTGCGCCAATTTCAAACGGGGCTAATTGTACTTCGGCTAGTAGCCATGCAACCAATTAAAGGGATGATATACTGATGCTCCAAGTAAGCGCGACTGAGTTTAGTTAATTATTTAATTAAACAACTAGCCTAGTTAACCTTTATAGTCAGCCCACATAAATAAATAAAACCGAGTAGGAAATTGGTCGAGTTGAGGAATCGAACCAGGGTCCTCGGTGTGCGAGACGAGCACGCTAACCACTCCACCATGCCACCTTGATGGTTTGAAGTGAACAAGGGCGCGTCCAGTGAATACGGTGTCTTCGTTCGCTCCCATCTTTCTCCCTTCCATTACGGCGAGCTTCAGGTGTCGACCGAGACATGCGAGACAGATTTCGTTTCCACAAAAACCAATTTACCGACGAGCGAGGCGCACAGCCCACCGGGTAAATTGATAAATTGGTTTTTGAGGAAAGGAAATGGCACAGTATCTGTCTCTCATATCTCGGCGGACACCTGACCCGAGCCGTAAGAGAAGTTAGGAAGGTAGGAGTGAAAGAAGAAAGAGGGAAAGAGGTGTCGTAGTGGAGGTCTCCGGTAAAATTTCGACCACCTGGCGATCTTTAACGTGCACTGACATCGCACAGCACACGGGCGCCTCTGGCTTTTCGCCTCCATCGAAACGCGGCCGCCGCGGTCGGGTTCGAACCCGGGTACTCCCGCTCGATAGACGAGCGCCTTACCACTGAGCCACCCGCAGCGGTCAAGTGCTTTCGTCACTTCATCTCACCCCGCTGCTCTGTGCGCATGCTCGGGGTTTCATTAGAGACGGAGGCGCGCGTCGTCTGCTTACTACGTGCCCCGGCGAGCGGAGCCCTAAAGCGGTTTGCGATGCTCTGCAAGTTAGGCTTAGCGTAAGTTTATTATTACCCTTTAATGCCTCATATTATCGTTAGCAGCCGTGTCGGCAGCCGTCTCGGAGATGTGTAGGGAGATGTGTTCGCGTTTCGGCGTCAGTACTAAAAAAAACTGTCGAGGCTGAGAATCCAACCAGGGCCTTAGGCATTTGAAGTCATTAACTACTCATTTGGAATTTGAACTAGTCATTAAGCACTCATGACTAGTTAGTCATGATTGGTTAATGACTAACTAGTGATGGATATCAAGTCATGACTGGTAGTCATTAGTTAGTCATTAATCACCCATGACTATTTAGTCATGATTGGTTAGTCTTGACTAGATATTCATTAACCAATATGACTAGTGATGACTGGTGAGTCATTAGGCAAGGTTAGTCATGACAAATTATGACCAATGACTTATTAGTCATGACCGGTTATTCATTAAGCAGTCATGACTAGTTATGACTGATTAATGATTGGTTTACTTATGGCTAGTCATGACTGGTTTGTCGTGGCTGGGCAGTCATGACTAGCTAGTCATTAAACAGACATGACTAGTTCGTCATTAAGCAACGATCACTAATTGGTCATCAACTAATTAGTTATGACTAGCTAGTCATAAACCAGTCATCGTTTAACTGGTCATGACTAGTTTCTCATTACCCAATCATGACTAATTAGTCAATAACCAATCATGACCAGTATGTCATGAGTCATGACTAATAAGTTGTCACGCAATTAGTCATGAGTGGTTAGTCATGACTTGTTAGTCATTACTCATGGTTTGTCAGGACTGGCGAGTCATCAAACAGTCATGACTGGTTAGTCGTTAACCAGTCATAACGAGTTATGAGTGTTGAATGACTAGTTAATCATGACTAGTCATGACTGATTTGTCATGACTAGCTAGTCATTAACATGACATGACTAGTTCGTCATGAACCAATCATAGCCAGTTAGTCATCAAATAATTAGTCACGACTATCTAGTCATTCACCAGTCATAAGTAGTCATCAGTGGCTAATGACTAACCAGTCATGATTTACCATAAGTAATGACTAACTTGTCATGACTAGTCATGAATAACCACTCATAACTAATTGGGTCACAGCTAAATTAGTCATGACTCATGACATACTACTCATGATTGGTTATTGACTAAGAGGTCTTGATTAGTTAATGACAAACTAGTCATGACTGGTTAATGACTAGCTAGTCATGACTACCCAGCCACGACAAACCAGTCATTACTAGTCATGAGTAACCAGTCATTAACAAGTCATAGCTAGTCATGACTGGTTAATGAATAACCACTCATGACTGCATAATTAATAACCGGTCATGACTAATCAGTCATTGTTCATAATGTGTCATGACTAACCATGCCTAATGACTCACCTGTAATGAGTAGTCATTAATGGTTAATGAATAACTGGTCATGACTAACCAATCATGCCTAAATAGTCATGGCTGATTAATGACTAACTAATGACTATCCAGTCATGACTGGTTAGTCATCACTAGTTAGTCATTAACCAATCATGGCTAACTAGTCATGAGTGTTTAATGACTAGTTCAAATGCCAAATGAGTAGTTAATAATTTCATATGTCAAAGGCCCTGGTTGGATTCTCAGCATCGACACAGTTTCTTTTTAAGGTAGTGACGCCGAAACGCAGACACATCTCCCTACACATCTCCCGACTCGGCTGCTAACGAGATTATCAGGCATTCAACGCTAATAATAAACTTAATAAACTAAGCTAAGCCTAACTTGCAGAGCATCGCAAACCGCTTTAGGGCCGCGGTGGCCGCGGCACGTAGTACGCAGACGAAGCGCGCCTCCGTCCCTAATAGAAACCGAGCGCATGCGCACAGAGCAGTGGAGGTGAGATGAAGTGACGAAAGCACATGACCACCGCGGGTGGCTCAGTGGTAAGGCGCTCGTCTACCGAGCCGGAGTACCCGGGTTCGAACCCGACCGCTGCGGCCGCGTATCGATGAAGGCGAAACGCAAGAGGCCCCCGTGTTCTGTGCGATGTCAGTGAACGTTAAAGATCCCAGGTGGTCGAAATTATTCAATAGCCCTCCACTACGGCACCCCTTTCTCGCTTTCTCCTTTCACTCCTACTTTCCTCCCTTCTCTTACGGCGCGGTCCAGGTGTCCACCGCGATATGTGAGACAGATACTGCGCCATTTCCTTTCCTCAAAAACCAATTTACCAATTTACCTCTCCCGCCAGGGTGTTTCGCGAGGACGCTGCCTGGGGATAAGCGCATGCGTATTCATGTCTTGCAACAGGAGGATTGACTGATATTGTTGCGCTTCTTTAGCAAATTCCAGTTTGTTTTAGCGAAACTGGGAACTAGAAATAAAGACTTCTGCATAAGATCACTCACACTGCAGTTTTCCGTAATGCGAACTGAGCGATGTAAAGTTGGATACGGAAGATTCTTGAAGCTAATTACTTTTACAGGGTGCTGCAATGGGCGCACCTTCCGGAGTGGCTTCGAAGCCGCTTGGGCGTTCAGATCCAAGGTTCATCAACTGTTAATAACGCTTTCTTTCTTGTTTTGCTGATCTAGTTGATCGCAATGTCGTTTCCGCAGCCCCATTTTTAGCAGGTTTGCCGCAGGTTTCCACTGAGCTCCATGACGGCCTTATGGCTGTGCCAACAACAGATGAAATCAAGGAGGCGTTGGACTCCATGAAACGAGGCTCTGGGCCTGGTCCAGACGGCCTTCCTGTGGAGTTCTATTTAGAATTTTGGAATATTGTGGGCCCTATTTTCTCGGAAGCATTAAAAATATGCTTTACTCAGCACGTATTTCCTGAATCATTCAAAAGAGGCCGCATGTCCTTATTCCTAAAAAGTCTCCTACGTCGACATGTCCGGCAGACTGGCGCCCTATCACCCTGCTAAATTCAGATTACAAATTATTAGCAAAATTACTCGTTCGTCGTCTACGAGCTATCCTCCCGTCACTTATTTCCTGCCACCAGGTTTGCTCCATCCCAGGCCGTGAAATACATAGTTTATCTTCTGTAACGAGAGACATCCTGGCGTATACTTTACAATGAATGAATGAAAAACTTTATTGTACAACAAGTGCTCTTTATCGAAGAGTAGGTGGAGCCCTCAGTCCAGGGCCCCAGCGGCCTTTGCAGTCTTGCAAGCCCTCTCGATCAGCTTGAGCTGCTCTTCAGGCTTCGAGCTGGACAGCGCAGCCTCCCACTGCTCCGGTGTTGGTGTGTTGTTTATCGGCACTGCCTGCATTTTCTGACAGGCCCATGTAACGTGGTAAAGCGTTGGGTGTTCACCGCATAGCGGGAATTTGTTGGCATATGTGGAAGGATAAATTTTGCTGAGTAAACTCAGATTGGGGTATGTATTAGTCTGCAGTTGTCTCCAGGCAACCGACTGCTCTCTACTAAGGTCTTTGTGGGGAGGAGGGTAGGCCCTACGGAGGGCTCGTTGGTGTTCTAAGATGGCTCCATACCGTCTAGTGACTGCGTCCAGTTCCCCTTCGGTGCGCGCCTCCCGGTTGGCGTATCCTCGGGCATTGGCGTCCGCACATTGGTTCCCTTTGACAGCCTCATGGCCTGGTGTCCACGTGATGAAGCAACTCGTAAAAGTGATCGTCCTCGCCTTGAGTATGTGAATGGCTGCAGTGGATATGCGTCCACTGATGTATCTTCTGCACGCCTCTTGCGAGTCTGTAATGATGTGTGCATGGGGCTCGTCACTCTGCTGGGTGATGGCGAGTGCAATTGCTGCTTCCTCAGCCTCGAGGATGTTGTTGGTTTTTATCGAAGCGCAGTTGATTTCCCTGAGCTGGTGATCCACCACGCTGGCTACCGAGCCGTATCGGTGTCTGTATGTTGTTGCGTCAACGTATAATACGTTTTTTGCCCCGGCGAAGCTTCTTTCGTGGAATTCAGATCTTGCCTTTCTTCTCGCCTTATGTATATCGGGATGCATGTTTTTAGGAATCGGGCTGATCTCAATGATCCTCCTGATTTCATTTGGAACGCTCTCTGTGCTATTGATTTCTTTCAAAGCGTCCCTCATGCCGAGCAACCGCAGCGTGTTTCGGCCTGTTGCGGACAGTACCAGTCTTGTTTTCTGCGCGAGAAGGTGGGCCTCGATATGTTCTTGTACTGTGTTGTTTATGCCCAGTTTAAGGAATTTCTCCGTCGAAGTGTTGACCGGCAGTCCGAGAGCGCATTTGTATGCTTTTCTAAGAATTGCCTCTAACTGCTCCTTTTCTTGCTCCAGCGGTGTTTGGTAGGGGACGCCGTATAAGATCCTACTGACCACGAGGGCCTGTACTAGCCTACATGTGTCTTCCTCCTTCATACCTCTTCTTCTGTTGGAAATTCTTGCAATCATCCTGGTGATCTGTGCTGTGGTATTTGCTAGCTGTCTGACCGTGTGATCAATACGACGGTTGCTTTGGATCCACATGCCGAGGATCTTAACTTTCGATACTTCCGGAACCTTCGTTTCCCCTATGTAGATATCTATGGAGTTTTGCAGATCATACCCTTGTCTGTAGACTCTGAGCACCTCGGATTTTTCAGGGGAGCATGCGAGTCCACAGTGTCGGGCGTATGCGTTGACCGTGTCTGCTGCTCGCTGAAGAAGCTCTTGTTTTTCTCCTAAGGATCCCCTTGTCACCCAGATTGTGACATCATCTGCGTAGATGGCATGCCTGATTCCTTCAATTTCTTCAAGCGCCCTTGCTAAACCAATCATTGCAATATTAAAAAGCATAGGTGATAACACAGAGCCTTGCGGTGTTCCTTTTTCGGGGGTGTTGAAGGTGTCAGTCCTGATGCCTCCTATTCCAATGGTAGCGGTTAGGTTAGTCAGACAGGCTTTCACATAGTTGAATATTCTCTGCCCACAACCCAGTTTGCTAAGCCCATCCAGCACAGCCCTATGACTGACGTTGTCGAAGGCCGCTTTAAGATCGAGAGCGAGCAAGATGTTTTCTCCATATTTTGGAACTGTAGTAAGCACCTCCTCCTTGATCTGCAGGAGAACGTCTTGTGTCGATAGGTATTTTCGAAATCCAAACATAGTGTGTGGCATGAGTTCGTTGTCCTCAAGGTGGGTCTGCAACCTGTGATGCACAACTCTCTCGTACACTTTTCCCAAGCATGATGTTAAGGAAATTGGTCTAAGATTTTCCAGGTTTGGAGTCTTTCCGGACTTCGGAATCATTACTATTTCCGCATGTCGCCAGTCGTCCGGGAGGGTCCCCTGTTCCCAGTGTTTATTGACGAATTCTGTGAATCTTTTGATTGAATTGTCATCCAAATTTCTTATCATGGCATTAGTGATGCCATCCCTCCCTGGTGTTGTGTTCTTTGTGGCGGACATCACAGCGTGTCTGACTTCTTGTATGGTAAGGGGTTCGTCCAGAGCGGGATTCGCTTTGCCCGTGTATGCCAAGCTGCTGTCGGCGTGTGTTGCATTGCCGATATAACGCTGCTTGATGTTCTGTAGTAGTTCCTCGTCAGTGCCTTGGAACTGGTGCGCGATCCTTTGGAACGGCGCGCACAGGGTCTTCTTGTTTCGCTTGATCAGGAAAAGGCGTTCGACTTCTTAGAGCACGAGTACATTTACGGGATGCTGGATGCTTTCGGCTTCCCACCTTCTTTCGTGCTTCTCATTAAAGAGATGTACAGAGATATTTCAAGCACTCTGTTCCTCGATGGCCGGGAAAGTACTGCATTTGATGTTCGCCGAGGCGTCCGTCAAGGTTGTCCGCTCTCCCCCCTTTTGTTTGTCTTGGCATTAGAGCCTTTCCTCTTGGCAGTAAATCGCCACTCCTTTATTAGAGGTCTGGCTTTGCCAGGCAGCGAAGCAGTACGCGTCACTGCTTATGCAGACGACATCATTCTGTACTTAGCTGATGAACGCAGCCTGCGTGAAACTTTAAATGTTTTCCGTGAGTACGCCTCCTTGTCTGGGGCTGCTCTTAATTACTCGAAGAGTTGTTACTTTTTTGTGGGGTCTACCCAGACTCGTATTACATCTTCAATACCTTTGCATTGGTGCGCGCAGATGCGCATTTTAGGTGTGACCTACGACTGTGCTGGAATATGGAATGGTGTGTGGTCTTCGGTCGTCGAAGACATTACAGCTCGTGTGCGAAGGGCGCAGACATTCGATTTGCCTCTGCTTGAGAGGCGCTACCTGGTTCAGTCCGTCATGCTCGGTGCCTTCTGGTACCTCTGCTACACATTTAAACCACAACTCCGTGTCATAAGGCGAGTGCAGAGTACAGTTTTTTCGTTCTTTTGGTCAGGCGGAACCGAGCTTGTGGCCCGTGCTGTTCTTGGACAACCACGGGAGAGAGGAGGGTTTGCCATTCCAAACTTGTCCGTCACGTCCTCGCTGTTAGCGTTGAAGAGTATTTTGCGTATCCTGCTAGGAAACGCGTCACCGGCGCGAATCCTGGCTCGGTACTTTTTGGGCCCTTCTTTACGCTTTTTGGATCCGGCGGCCCCTGTTAATCATGGACCCCAGTCAGAGCAACCCACCGCTTTCTACGCTTCATCAGTGGCCTTTTTGCAGGCATGTAAGAGCAGTAGCACCTGCTGTCAACATCGTTGCAGACCGTGTGGTGGACATTATGGGCCCGCTATTTTTACCTGTTGTGCCGGCGTCTCGCCGCTCACCTATGCGCCGCGTTCAGTGGGCGCGTTTAGCGTCGACACCTCTCCCAGATCATTTACGTGACTTTGTCTGAAAACTTGGCTGGGCAGTGCTCCCTACTTGTGATCGGTTAGAGCGGTGGGGTGTGTTACGCTCCAGTACCTGTCCAAATTGCCCGCTCCCGGAATCTAATCGCCACGCTAAAGTCACCTGTGTTGTAGCGCGTGTCTTTTGGCGCGCGGTTCATGCGGGATTTCATGGGCAGGGCATTTCGTGCTTCGTCTCCCGCGGCCGCTTCCCCAGCGGCCGTTTTGCTCGCCTGTTAATAGTTGCAGGTCTTTTTAGTTTATGGCGCAGTCGATGCGCCGCGGTCGCTAGTGGCTTTCGACGCCGCGCTGTGTGGCCAATTCTCGGCCGTCTCCGACGGGAGCTGATGAGTTTTTTGTCCGAGGAACTCTTTTTCTTGGGTGAGGAAGAGTTTCTCCGACAATGGTCATGCCCATTTACTTCTGTTAATAGCGGTCGTCTTGTCTTGGTTTTTAGGCCAAACTGGCGCTAGGGTCTCCTTTTCAATGTTTCAATGTCTAATTATCGACTTTTCGCTCTTCTCTCAATCAGTATACATGTATATGCATTCCTATTATACATTGCCCATTCCTGTTAGTTACTTGGAAATGTTTATGGTACCTCTTTAATTGGCTCGCCTTAAATGCTTAATGTCATGTGTTTTTGTAAACGTGAATGTATCTTGTAACCTTGGCATGTGTACATATGTAAATAAATTTTTTCTAAACATGCTACTGCTGTATTTGAAACCAGTTTTGCGAAGGCCGCGAATTTTATCTTTCAAATGATCTTCAGAACCGAAACCCATGCCACGTTGGCTGCAGATTAAAAAAATATAGTAATGGTGCATTACTGGCGCCCTGACAGAGTGGACATTTTCGTGGCGCTTTAAGCTGGAAACCGAAGGAGAGTGGTAGCTTGGAAAGCAAAGGCACATAACTGGCCCCCTGAAACATTGGACACCTCAGTCGTGCTTTAAGCTACGTGGCGGTCCGTCCCCTTGGGGCAGTGGAAACTTTCAAACGACCTTCATAACCAAAGCCTTGCCACATTGGCTACCGATAAAAAAAAAGAAAGGAAAGGTGCATAACTGGCCCCTTGGGGCAGTGGGCAGCTTACTCGCGGGTTGGGCTACGAAACAGATGAAGAGTGGGAGCTTCTAAAGCAAAAGAATGGTGCATAACTGGACCCCTGGGACAGTGGACACCTTTGTCGCGCTTTAAGCTACGTAGCGTAGCGGTGGTCACAGATGTGCGCTGCATGCGTTGGCATTACACATCGTTGTGGCAGAAATGTTGCAATGAAGCCGTAGGCCATCGGCGTACATTGTGTTCATTGGCGGTGGCAACGCTTTGGACTGCGGTCATTTCAAGGCGGAAGCCTTTAATGCTTCACCATTGTAAGCAGGAGTGTTCGACAGAAATGTCACGCTTTTCAATTGGTCGAAATGGTCGTGACGTCAGGCATTTCAAACGGGGCTAATTGCACTTCGGCTAGTAACCGTGCAACCAATTAAAGGGATGATATACTGATGCTCCAAGTAAGTGCGCCTGAATTTAGTTAATAAGTTAATTAACCAACTAGCCTAATTAACCTTTCTAGTCAGACCAGATAAATAAATAAAACCGAGTAGGAAATTCGTCGAGTTGAGGAATCGAACCAGGGACTTCGGAGTGCGAGACGAGCTCACTAACCACTCCCAGATGCCAGCTCGATGGTTTGAAATGAACAAAGGCACGTCCAGTGAATACGGTTTCTTCGTTCGCTCCCATCTTTCCCCCTTCCATTACGGCGAGGTTCAGGTGTCGATAGAGACATGCGAGACAGATTTCATTTCCTCAAAAACCAATTTACCGACGAGCGAGGCGCACAGCCGACCGGGTCAATTGATTAATTGGTTTTTGAGGAAATGAAATGGCGCAGTATCTGTCTCTCATATCTCGGCGGACACCTGAACCGCGCCGTAAGAGAAGAGAGGGAGGTAGGAGTGAAAGAAGAAAGAGGGAAAGAGCTGTCGTAGTGGAGGTCTCCGGTAAAATTTCGACCACCTGGCGATCTTTAACGTGCACTGACATCGCACAGCACACGGGCGCCTCTGGCGTTTCGCCTCCATCGAAACGCGGCCGCCGCGGTCGGGTTCGGACCCCGGTACTCCGGCTCGGTAAACGAGCGCCTTACCACTGAGCCACCCGCGGCGGTAAAGTGCTTTCGTCACTTCATCTCACCCCCGCTGCTCTGTGCGCATCCGCTGGGTTTCTATTAGCGACGGAGGCGCGCGTCGTCTGCTTACTACGTGCCCCGGCCAGCGCCGCCCTAAACGGTTTGCGATGCTCTGTAAGTTCGGCTTAGCTTAGTTTATTAAGTTTATTATTACCCTTTAATGCCTCATAATGTCGTTAGCAGCCCTGTCGGCAGCCGTGTCGGGAGATGTGTAGGGAGATGTGTTCGCGTTTCGGTGTCACTTCTTAAAAAAAAACTGTGTCGAGGCTGAGAATCCAACCTGAGAATCCAAATGCCTTAGGCATTTGAAGTCATTAACTACTCATTTGGAATTTGAACTAGTAATTAAGCACTCATGACTAGTTAGTCATTATTGGTTAATGACTAACTAACCAAGTCATGACTGGTAGTGATTAGTTAGTCATTAATCACCCATGACTATTTATTCATGATTGGTTAGTCATGACTAGTTATTCATTAACCATTATGACTAATCATGACTGGTGAGTCATTAGGAATGGTTAGTCATGACAAATCATGACCAATGACTTATTAGTCATGACCGGTTTTTCATTAAGCAGTCATGACAAGTTAGTCATTAACCAGTCATGAATAGTTATGACTGATTAATGACTGGTTACTCATGGCTAGTCATGACTGGTTTGTCGTGGCTGGGTAGTCATGACTAGGTAGTCATTAAACAGACATGACTAGTTCGTCATTAAGCAATAATGACTAATTGGTCATCAACTAATTAGTTAATACTAGCTAGTCATTAACCAGTCATCGTTTAACTAATCATGACTAGTTTGTCATTAACCAATCATAACTAATTAGTCAATAACCAATCATGACTAGTATGTCATGAGTCATGACTAATAATGAATCGGGTAGACGACGACGACGACCAAGAGCGTGGGAAGAGTAGAATACGACAACGAAGTTCTGACTGTGTTCTCGGTGCCGCTCGCAGCTGTTCTTTTCTATTTGTAAATATTTGTAAATATATTCTTTCCCGCAACATATTTGGTGGAGGTGCGGCTTTCCCCTACGTCTACCGACGACGGAGCTCCGCAGCGGCCGCCAGTTGCCTTCATTCATCGTGACCCAAGACGCCTCCCAGCGAACTTCAGCCCCGGCCATGACATCACTCGTTCTTTCTCCCCCTCGTGACCCTGGGACATTTTCTGGTACCGACAACACTGACGTCGACGACTGGATCAACATGTACGAGCGAGTGAGTACCTACAAGCGCTGGGATCCGACCCTTATGCTCGCAAATGTAATATTCTATCTAAAAGAGACGGCCCGGGTCTGGTATGAGACCCACGAAGACCATCTAACCAGCTGGGACTTGTGCAAAGAGAAACTCCGCGAATTGTTTGGACTGCCGCTCGGCCGAACACTTGCCGCTAAGAAGGACCTCGCCTCCCGAGCTTAAATATCTACGGAGTCCTATGTGTCGTACATTCAAGATGTGCTGGCCCTCTGTCACAAAGTTGACGCCAACATGCCCGAGTCTGACAAAGTCGGCCACGTGTTGAAGGGAATCGCCGACGATGCCTTCAACTTGCTCGTATACAAGAACTGCACTACAGTCGACGGAATTATTAAGGAATGTCGACGCTTCGAGGAAGCCAAAAGCAGGCGTATTAGCCAGCGGTACACACGCCTCCCCAACATGGCTGCGACTTCTTCATGTGAAGACCTGCGACACCGGGAAACTCCAGCGCCCCCAGAAAATGTGACCCGCATCATCCGACGCGAGCTCGAAGCTATGTCCCCTGCCCCCCTGCATCTACATGATGGCGACAACCGCTTGCCCACCATCTCTCTGGTACAAGCTGTCGTCCGCCAAGAGCTTGCAAACCTTGGTTTCCAGCCCGTCAGCCCTGTACGGCCTTCACCACCACCCGAAATAACTGCAATTGCTCCTGGACGACCTTCGTACTTCACTCCACGTCGCCGAAACCCTAACGACTGGCGGACAACCGACGACAGGCCCATTTGTTTCCATTGCCACCGCAATGGCCACATCTCCCGCCACTGTCGAAATTATTGGTCCCGTCGCAGCACATACCGTCCTCTCAGCTCCCACCGCGACGACGAACAGCCCAGCCACTACACGCCCCCTCCAGCCCAGCACAGTGCTACAGTCGACGGCCAGATTCCCCGCTCCAGCCGCTCCCCGTCCCCCCTGCGTCGACAGTCTCGTTCGCCGCAACGCCGTCGCTCCTCTCCTGGCCCCTACGGACGCTCGCAAGCGGAAAACTAGACGCTGCAGTGTCTGGAGGTGATGCTGCAGTACAGCCCTAGTCCCAAAATCCCCGATTAGCCCTTCGCGCACACCATAATTTGCTCGCCATTCATGTCGATGGAGTGCCTGTGAGAGCCCTGATCGATACAGGCGCGCACGTATCCGTCATGAGTTCAGCCCTACGACGCCGCCTCCGAAAAGTACTGACCCCTGCACCCAAAGCCGTTCTCCGCGTTGCCGACAGCGGAATGCCTCATTTTGTTGGACTATGCACAGCCCGTGTGACCATATCCGGCCGCCATACATCCGTTCTGTTCTCTGTTCTGGACCAGGGCCCTCATGAAGTCATTCTTGGCCTCGACTTCCTGTCTGAGCATTCAGCCCTCATTGACTGCGCCACTTATGTTGTTCAGCTTGACCTTCCTCTTTCTGCTGAGTCGCCGTCCCCAGTTATACACCGTCTTTGTGCTGTCGACTTTGTCCGTCTACCACCTCAAGCCGCAACTTACATTTCTTTCTCATCTGTTCCCCCTGTACCTGATGGTCACTACATAGTCACTCCGGAACTTGACGTCGCTCTGACGCGCAGCATTGCGCTTCCACACATTGTATTTACAATGTCGGCCAACCGAGCGTACCTTAAGGTCCTGGTGGACAGCTGCTTACCTTCCACTCAGCAATGCCGGTTGCCTGCGGCCCCATCAACAGCGAACCCAACGGACGACTACGCTGAAGTGATCGCTTCAGACCTACCGCCGATGCAAGCTCGCGATCTCAGGTGCCTCTTATCGTCTTTCCGCGACATCTTCGACTTTGATAGCCGTGTTTTGGCTCGGACCTCTGTGGTGACGCATCACAGAAACACCGGTGATTCCGCTCCTCTCCGCAGACGTCCGTACCGAGTGTCCAGCGCCGAACGCACCGTCATAAATCAAGAGGTGGACAAGATGCTCGCAAAAGACATCATCGAGCCCTCGTCAAGTCCTTGGGCTTCACCAGTCGTCCTGGTGAAAAAGAAGGACGGCAGCTGGCGCTTCTGCGTTGATTATCGGCACCTCAACCGCATCACAAAAAAAAGACATATATCCACTCCCAAGGATCTGTGATGCCTTAGATTGCCTCCACGGCGCCAAATATTTCTCTTCAATTGATCTTCGATCAGGGTACTGGCAAATTGCCGTTGATGAAAAGGGCCGCGAGAAGACCGCCTTCGTGACGCCTGATGCCTTATACCAGTTTAAATCATGCCGTTCGGCCTCTGTAACGCCCCGGCTACCTTCGAACGAATGATGGACTCCCTTCTTCGTGGCTTTAAATGGTCCACCTGCCTCTGTTACCTAGACGATGTTGTGGTTTTCTCGCCTACTTTTGCCACGCACCTCGAGCGCCTCTCCAATATTCTGACAGTGTTTCGTAACGCCGGACTTCAGCTGAACTCATCGAACTGCAAGTTCGTTCCTCGCCAACTCGCTATTCTCGGACACCTCGTTGACGCTTCCGGTGTACGCCCAGATCCCATCAAAATTCAAGCTGTGAAGGACTTTGCTCTTCCAAGGTCGTCGAAAGATGTGCGGAGCTTTTTCGGCTTGTGCTCGTATTTTCGCCGTTTTATCAAAGATTTCGCCGGCATCGCTCGTCCCCTCACCGATCTTCTGAAGAACGACACCGCCTTTACCTGGGGCCCTGCTCAAGAGAACTCATTTTCATCCCTTGTCCATTTGCTGACCACTCCGCCCATCTTAGCACATTTTGACCCGTCGTCTCCCACAGAGGTTCGCACCGACGCCTCCGGATATGGCATCGGCGCCGTCCTAGCCCAACGTCAACAGGGTCAAGATCGAGTCATCGCTTATGCCAGCCGCCTACTTTCAGCCGCAGAGCAAAATTACACCATTACTGAGCGCGAGTGTCGTGCCCTTGTCTGGGCAGTAGCTAAATTCAGACCCTACCTGTTCGGCCGTTCATTCGCTGTTGTCACTGATCACCACGCTCTCTGTTGGCTGTCTTCACTAAAAGATCCCACCGGTCGCCTTGGTCGCTGGGCATTGCGAATCCAAGAATACTCATACTCCGTCGTGTACAAGTCAGGGCGCTATCACCAGGACGCTGACTGTTTATCCCGATACCCTGTGGAACCCCCTGACCTAGAGGACGCTCAGACCCTGCCCTGCCTCTTAGCTGTCTCTGATCGTGCCGATATTGCCAACGAACAGCGCCACGACTCATCTTTACGACCTATCTTTGATGGCATCCGTTCTGCAAACCGATCTCCGTCTCGGAACCTTTATGTGCTCCAGAACGGCATTTTTTATCGCCGAAACCTGCGCTCCGATGGCCCTCCGCTCCTGCTCGTGATACCCCAACGTCTACGCTCTTCTGTCCTTGAAGAACTGCACGATCTGCCGACAGCCGGCCACCTAGGCATGTCCCGCACGTACGCTCGGGTGCGGCATCGCTTCTTTTGGCCTGGTCTCTATCGTTCCGTCAAGCGTTACGTGGCCGCTTGCGACCTGTGTCAACGTCGGAAAAGGCCCTCCACTTTGCCTGCCGGTCTTCTGCAACCCATCGACATACCTCCGGAACCTTTTCATCGTGTTGGCCTCGACCTTCTTGGCCCTTTTCCGACGTTCCTCTGCGGCAACAAGTGGATCGCTGTCGCAACTGATTATACGACTCGGGACGCCATCACGCGTGCTTTGCCACCGATGTCGCCGATTTTCTTCTGCAAGGCGTCATCCTTCACCACGGCGCCCCTCGTCAACTGCTCACCGACCGCGGTCGTTATTTTCTATCCAGAGTAGTTCACGACATTCTTCGTTCGTGTGACGCGCAGCACCAGCTCGCGGCAGCTTACCACCCACAAACCAATGGGCTTACGGAAAGGTTCAACCGCAGGCTCACCGACATGTTAGCCATGTACGTATCGCCAGACCACCGAGATTGGGACGCAACCTTGCCTTATGTGACATTTGCCTATAACTCTTCCCTTCATGACAGAACAGACTATTCGCCTTTCTGCCTTTTGTTTGGTAGGCATCCCACCTTGCCTTTGGACACACTCATGCCGCCTTCTTCAGCCCCCACCACTTCTTACGCTCGGGACGCCATCTCCCACGCCACGCTGGCGCGCCAAA
Organism: Amblyomma mixtum; assembly: GCF_055824585.1. Classification (NCBI taxonomy): domain Eukaryota; kingdom Metazoa; phylum Arthropoda; class Arachnida; order Ixodida; family Ixodidae; genus Amblyomma; species Amblyomma mixtum. Next base: position 74,043,921 of record NC_143021.1, on the reverse strand, counting down.
TAGCACGTAGTAGGCTCCAAGCCTCTCAAGTTTCCCAAAGTCATCCTACGACCGCCGTCACCAGGCCGTCGAATTTACCCCAGGATCACTCGTCCTTCTCTGGACGCCCTCTCGCAGCGTCGGTCTCTCCGAGAAGCTCCTTTCGCACTACCGTAGCCCCTACCGTGTCGTGCGCCGTGTTAACGACGTGAACTATGAAATTGCTCCCCTTGAAAGCTCGCCATTGGCCTCTGGCGCCACCACCGACACCGTCCACGTCTGTCGCCTTAAGCCTTATCACGACGCTCATACGTCGCCGCCCTAACGCCGAGACGGCGTTTCAGCAGCCGGGGGTCCTGAAGCGGGTAGACGACGACGACGACGACCAAGAGCGTGGGAAGAGTAGGAGACGACAACGAAGTTCGGACTGTGTTCTCGGTGCCGCTCGCAGCTGTTCTTTTCTATTTGTAAATATTTGTAAATATATATATATAGGGCCTCGATTCTGGCAGCCTTGATGCCATAGGAAGCATAAGAGGGTTCTCACACAGCTTCCACCCTCTCCGTTCGATGACGTTCTACATCACACCTGCGGTAAATCAGGACGTTCTACGTCCGCTGCTTATGAACGTGGGTGGCGCTGATGAACACCCTCAAGGTTAGGTTACTTGTAAACATAAATACCCCCGAAAGCAGAAGGCTTGACAGCCGTCGCCGTAGCTCAGAGGTAGAGCACCGGACGCGTAATTCGGAGGTCGTGGGTTCGTATCCCACCGGCGGCATGTGGTTGTTTTTTCTTCTGCTTTTCTAATCAATTAGCTTTAAGCGATGGCATATTAAGTAATATTCTAAATTGATCAACACCACAAAATAAATGAATTAATTAAAAAAAATCCCCTGTGCCCCTTGGTTTCTGTGGCTGTTGGCTTCTGTCACTTCTGCATAAGATCACTCACACGCCAGTTTTCCGTAATGAGAACTGAGCGATGTAAAGTTGGAGACGGAAGATTCTTGAAGCTAATTACTTTTACAGGCCGCTGCAGTGGGCGCACCGTCAGGAGTGGCTTCGAAGCCGCTTGGGCGTTCAGATCCAAGGTTCATCAACTCATAATAACGCTTTCTTTCTTGTTTTGTTACTGCTGTATTTGAAGTCAGTTTTGCGACGGCCGCGAATTTTATCTTTCAAATGATCTTCAGAACCGAAGCCCATGCCACGTCGGCTGCAGATTAAAAAAATATAGTAATGGTGCATTACTGGCGTCCTGACAGAGTGGTCATTTTAGTGGCGCTTTAAGGTGGAAACCGAAGGAGAGTGGTAGCTTGGAAAGCAAAGGCACATAACTGGCCCCCTGAAACATTGGACACCTCAGTCGTGATTTAAGCTACGTGGCGGTCCGTCCCCTTGGGGCAGTGGAAACTTTCAAATGACCTTTATAACCAAAGCCTTGCCATATTGGCTACCGATATAAAAAAGAAAGGAAAGGTGCATCACTGGCCCCTTGGGGCAGTGGGCAGCTTACTCGCGGATTAGGCTACGAAACAGATGAAGACTGGGAGCTTCTAAAGCAAAAGAATGGTGCATAACTGGACCCCTGGGACAATGGACACCTTTGTCCCGCTTTAAGCTACGTAGCGTAGCGGTAGTGACAAATGTGCGCTGCATGCGTTGGCATTACACATCGTTGTGGCAGAAACGCTGCAATGAAGCCGTAGGCCATCGGCGTACATTGTGTTCATTGGCGGTGACAACACATTGTACTGCGGTCATTTCAAGGCGGAAGCCTTTAATGCGTCATCATTGTATGCAGGAGTGTTCGACAGAAATGTCACGCTTTTCAATTGGTCGAAATGGTCGTGACGTCACAGTGTGCGCATTTCAAACGGGGCTAATTGTACTTCGGCTAGTAACCGTGCAACCAATTAAAGGGATGATATACTGGTGCTCCAAGTAAGTGCGCCTGAATTTAGTTAATTAGTTAATTAACACACTAGCCTAATTAACCTTTCTAGTCAGACCATATAAATAAGTAAAACCAAGTAGGAAATTGGTCGAGTTGAGGAATCGAACCAGGGACTTCGGAGTGCGTGCCGAGCTCACTAACCACTCCGACATGCCAGCTCGATAATTTGAAATGAGCAAAGGCACGTCCAGTGAATACGGTTTCTTCGTTCGCTCCCATCTTTCTCCCTTCCATTACGGCGAGGTTCAGATGTCGATAGAGACATGCGAGACAGATTTCGTTTCCACAAAAACCAATTTACCGACGAGCGAGGCGCACAGCCCACCGGGTAAATTGATAAATTGGTTTTTGAGGAAAGGAAATAGCGCAGTATCTGTCTCTCATATCTCGGCGGACACCTGACCCGAGCCGTAAGAGAAGTTAGGAAGGTAGGAGTGAAAGAAGAAAGAGGGAAAGGGGTGTCGTAGTGGAGGTCTCTGGTAAAATTTCGACCACCTGGCGATCTTTAACGTGCACTGACATCGCACAGCACACGGGCGCCTCTGGCTTTTCGCCTCCATCGAAACGCGGCCGCCGCGGTCGGGTTCGAACCCGGGTACTCCCGCTCGATAGACGAGCGCCTTACCACTGAGCCACCCCCAGCGGTCAAGTGCTTTCGTCACTTCATCTCACCCCGCTGCTCTGGGCGCATGCGCTGGGTTTCATTAGAGACGGAGGCGCGCGTCGTCTGCTTACTACGTGCCCCGGCCAGCGGAGCCCTCAAGCGGTTTGCGATGCTCTGCAAGTTAGGCTTAGCTTAGTTTATTAAGTTTATTATTACCCTTTAATGCCTCATAATGTCCTTAGCAGCCGCGTCGGCAGCCGTGTCGGGAGATGTGTCGGGAGATGTGCTCGCGTTTCGGCGTCAGTACTTAAAAAAAACTGTGTCGAGGCTGAGAATCCAACCAGGGCCTTAGGCATTTGAAGTCATTAACTACTCATTTGGAATTTGAACTAGTAATTAAGCACTCATGACTAGTTAGTCATTATTGGTTAATGACTAACTAGTGATGCCTAACAAGTCATGACTGGTAGTTATTAGTTAGTCATTAATCACCCATGACTATTTAGTCATGATTGGTTAGTCATCACTAGTTATTCATTAACCATTATGACTAGTCATGACTGGTGAGTCATTAGGCATGGTTAGTCATGACAAATCATGACCAATGACTTATTAGTCATGACCGGTTATTCATTAAGCAGTCATGACTAGCTAGTCATTAAACAGACATGACTAGTTCGTCATTAAGCAATGTTGACTAATTGGTCATCAACTAATTAGTTATGACTAGCTAGTCATAAACCAGTCATCGTTTAACTAATCATGACTAGTTTGTCATTAACCAATCATAACTAATTAGTCAATAACCGATCATGACTAGTATGTCATGCGTCACGACTAATAAGTTTTCACCCAATTAGTCATGAGTGGTTAGTCATGACTAGTCATGACTGGTTAGTCATTACTCATGGTTTGTCAGGACTGGCGAGTCATTAAACAGTCATGACTGGTTAGTCATTAACCAGTCATAACGAGTTATGACTGCTGAATGACTAGTTAGTCATGACTAGTCATGACTGGTTTGTCATGACTAGCTAGTCATTAACAAGACATGACTAGTTCGTCATGAACCAATCATAGCCAGTTATTCATCGAATAATAAGTCACGACCGCCGCCGCGGTGGCTCAGTGGCTATGGTGCTCGGCTGCTGACCCAAAAGACGCGGGTTCGATCCCGGCCGCGGCGGCTAGAATTTATTTGGAGGAGAAATTCTAGAGGCCCGTGTACTGTGCGATGTCAGTGCACGTTAAAGAACCCCAGGTGGTCGAAATTTCCGGAGCCCTCCACTACAGCGTCTCTCATAGCCTTAGTCGCTTTGGGACGTTAAACCCCATAAACCAAACCAATAAGTCACGACTATCTAGTCATTCACCAGTCATAAGTAGTCATCAGTGGCTAATGACTAACCAGTCATGACTTACCATAAGTAATGACTAACCTGTCATGACTAGTCATGACTAACCACTCGTAACTTATTGGGTCACAGCTAATTAGTCATGACTCATGACATACTACTTATGATTGGTTATTGACTAAGAGGTCATGATGAGTTAATGACAATCTACTCATGACTGGTTAAACGATGACTGGTTAATGACTAACTAGTCATGACTACCCAGCCACAACAAACCAGTCATGACTAGTCATGAGTAAACAGTCATTAACTAGTCATAACTAGTCATGACTGGTTAATGAATAACCAGTCATGACTGCATAATTAATAACCGGTCATGACTAATCAGTCATTGGTCATAATTTGTCATGACTAACCATGCCTAATGATTCACCTGTAATGACTATTCATTAATGGTTAATGAATAACTGGTCATGACTAACCAATCATGCCTAAATTGTCATGGCTGATTAATGACTAACTAATGACTATCCAGTCATGACTGGTAAGTCATCACTAGTTAGTCATTAACCAATCATGGCTAACTAGTCATGAGTGTTTAATGACTAGTTCAAATGCCAAATGAGTAGTTAATAATTCCATATGCCAAAGGCCCTGGTTGGATTCTCAGCGTCGACACAGTTTTTTTTTAGGTAGTGACGCCGAAACGCGGACACATCTCCCTACACATCTCCCGACCTGGCTGCTAACGACATTATGAGGCATTAAACACTAATAATAAACTTAATAACCTAAGCTAAGCCTAACTTGCAGAGCATCGCAAACCGCTTTAGGGCCGCGGTGGCCGCGGCACGTAGTACGCAGACGAAGCGCGCCTCCGTCCCTAATAGAAACCCAGCGCATGCGCACAGAGCAGTGGAGGTGAGATGAAGTGACGAAAGCACATGACCACCGTGGGTGGCTCAGTGGTAAGGCGCTCGTCTATCGAGCGGGAGTACCCGGGTTCGAACCCGACCGCTGCGGCCGCGTATCGATGAAGGCGAAACGCAAGAGGCGCCCGTGTGCTGTGCGATGTCAGTGAACGTTAAAGATCCTAGGTGGTCGAAATTATTCAATGGCCTTCCACTACGGCACCCCTTTCTCGCTTTCTCCTTTCACTTCTACTTTCCTCCCTTTTCTTACGGCGCGGTCCAGGTGTCCACCGAGATATGTGAGACAGATACTGCGCCATTTCCTTTCCTCAAAAACCAATTTACCAATTTACGTCTCCCGCCAGGGTGTTTCGCGAGGACGCCGCCTGGGGATAAGTGCATGCGCATTCATGTCTTGCAACAGGCGGATTGACTGATATTGTTGCGCTTTTTAGCAAGTTCCAGTTTGTTTTAGCGAAACTGGGAACTCTAAATAAACACTTCTGCATAAGATCACTCACACTGCAGTTTTCCGTAATGAGAACTGAGCGATGTAAAGTTGGAGACGGAAGATTCTTGAAGCTAATTACTTTTACAGGGTGCTGCAGTGGGCGCACCTTCAGGAGTGGCTTCGAAGCCGCTTGGGCGTTCAGATGCAAGCTTCATCAACTGTTAATAACGCTTTCTTTCTTGTTGCGCGAACGCCTCTTATCATGGGGCCTTGTGCCCAACGCCCAGTGCGCGCAATGTGGAGCGCGAGAGACAGCGCGACACACTTTCTTTGAGTGCCGTGTTGCCCGGATAATGTGGTGGCAGGTATATCGGATGTTTTCAGTTCGTGCCGGGCCAGGCATCCGGCAACCACGGGATTATTTTGGCAAACTAGTGTTTATGTCCGCTATGTTTGTTTTGTGGCGTCGCCGCTGTCTGGCCGAAGCCCGGCGTCAACCGGCGACGGCTATGTACCCCGCGTTGCAGAGCCTGCGTCTCCTCGTCTGGCAATACCTGTCTGAAAGGCTTGCAGCGGATGGGGAGGCGCGGTTTCTGCGACGGTGGCACACACGCTTCTTTGTCGTGCACGAAGGTCGGCTGGTTATGCCGGCGCTGCGGTATTAGCCGGGCCGACCCCCCCCCCCCCTCCCCCTCTCTTTACCGACTATGCTGGTTTGTTCGAGGATGGTGGTGTATGATTTTGAAAGGGCCAATCACCCTGAGAAAGATCCTTGCCCCCCCCCCCCGTGCGTCGTTGCTACGGGAGGCTGATTCTTCTTTGTCCAGTGTTCGTTCTATGCACTATAGGCTGTAATTTGTGATATGTACGGTGTGTTAAAATAAGGTTATGGTGTTTCTGGGTGGCCACCCACTTTGTATACATTTGTTTTGCCCTCAGTCATGAGTGTGTTTCCAATGTTTTAAGCATGAAATGCTTTTAGCCCCCGTTGTCGGCAGTGTGGTGACGTCACGCCGAGACCGAGAGCCATCATCCGGGCACTGAAATCCACTCATCCGGGCACTGAAATCCACTCATCCGGGCACTGAAATCGAGTCATCCGGGCACTGAAATGGAGTCATCCGGGCACTGAAATGGAGTCATCCGGGCACTGAAATCGAGTCATCCGGGCACTGAAATCGAGTCATCCGGGCACTGAAATCGAGTCATCCGGGCACTGAATTCCAGTCATCCGGGCTCTGAAACGAGAACATCCGGGCACCGTACGAGACTTAACGAGATTTAACGAGACTCTCTAAGCCCTCCTACGCGACCGGCATGCAAGCAACGGTTGGTCTCCAAACGAGTCACAAAAAATAACTGCTGCCAGTGCCTTCTCAATGTTTATCAAGATATCACTCGCGCTGTGCGTTTGATAATGCACGGAATTATAATTTCCGATTTCTAATAACGCCTGCAAAAAGCACATAAATGCCACGTACACTTCGTTGTCGTACGTGATCTCTTAGGGGCTTCGCGCATCGAAGCAAAGCTGCGCAGGTGCACAGGGGCCCGGGGGAGAAGCGCTGCTTTCAAAGGGCAAGGCATCGCGCCGAACGGGTGGTGGCGTTCCTCCCTTGCTTTACGGTGCGGTTCGGGTGTCCACCGAGATGGCAGAGAATTACTGCGCCATTTCCTTTCCTCAAAAAACCAAATGGCAAGGCATCGCGCTGAACGGGTGGTGGCGTTCCTCCCTTCCTGTACGGTGCGGTTCGGGTGTCCACCGAGATGACATTAGGCCCGTAAACATTTCATGCTTACTCTACTCTCGGTTACGGGAGAGGCAGAGATTTTGTTTGTTTGCACTGTTGAATAAACTTCCCTTATATTCTTTCTTGTTTTGTTACTGCTGTATTTGAAGCCAGTTTTGCGACGGCCGCGAATTTTATCTTTCAAATGATCTTCAGAACCGAAACCCATGCCACGTTGGCTGCAGATTAAAAATATATAGTAATGGTGCATTACTGGCGCCCTGAAAGAGTGGTCATTTTAGCAGCGCTTTAAGCTGGAAACCGAAGGAGAGTGGTAGCTTGGAAAGCAAAGGCACATAACTGGCCCCCTGAAACATTGGACACCTCAGTCGTGCTTTAAGCTACGTGGCGGTCCGTCCCCTTGCGGCAGTGGAAACTTTCAAATGACCTTTATAACCAAAGCCTTGCCACATTGGCTACCGATAAAAAAAGAAAGGAAAGGTGCATAACTGGCCCCTTGGGGCAGTGGGCAGCTTACCCGCGGGTTCGGCTACGAAACAGATGAAGAGTGGGAGCTTCTAAAGCAAACGAATGGTGCATAACTGGACCCCTGGGACAGTGGACACCTTTGTCGCGCTTTAAGCTACGTAGCGTTGCGGTAGTCATAAATGTGGCCTGTATGCGTTGGCATTGAAAACGTTGTGGCAGAAACGCTGCAACGAAGCCGTAGGCCATCGCCGTATATTGTGTTCATTGGCGGTGACAACGCTTTGGACTGCGATCATTTCAAGGCGGAAGCCTTTAATGCTTCATCATTGAAAGCAGGACTTGTCGACAGAAATGTCACGTTTTTCAATTGGTCGAAATGGTCGTGACGTCACAGTGCGCGAATTTCAAACGGGGCTAATTGTACTTCGGCTAGTAACCATGCAACCTATTAATGGGATGATATACTGATGCTCCAAGTAAGTGCGACTGAGTTTAGTTAATTATTTAATTAAACAACTAGCCTAAATAACCTTTCTAGTCAGACCAGATAAATAAATAAAACCGAGTAGGAAATTGGTCGATTTGAGGAATCGAACCAGGGTCCTCGGTGTGCGAGACGAGCACGCTAACCACTCCACCATGCCAGCTCGATGGTTTGAATTGAACAAAGGCGCGTCCAGTGAATACGGTTTCTTCGTTCGCTCCCATCTTGCTCCCTTCCATTACGGCGAGCTTCAGGTGTCGATCGAGACATGCGAGACAGATTTCGTTTCCTCAAAAACCAATTTACCGACGAGCGAGGCGCACAGCCCACCGGGTAATTTGATAAGTTGGTTTTTGAGGAAAGGAAATGGCGCAGTATCTGTCTCTCATATCTCGGCGGACACCTGACCCGAGCCGTAAGAGAAGTTAGGAAGGTAGGAGTGAAAGAAGAAAGAGTGAAAGAGGTGTCGTAGTGGAGGTCTCCGGAATAATTTCGACCACCTGGCGATCTTTAACGTGCACTCACATCGCACAGCACACGGGCGCTTCTGGCTTTCGCCTCCATCGAAACGCGGCCGCCGCGGTCGGGTTCGAACCCGGGTACTCCGGCTCGGTAGACGAGCGCCTTACCACTGAGCCACCCGCAGCACCCAGGTACGTACTTGGGTACCCAGGTACCCAAGTACGCGTGGCACCCAGGCTAGCTCCGGCTGCGGCTGGCGGGCGTTCGAGAAGAGCGCGTATTCAAGGCCTCCGTGAGCAGCACGGGCTCTTTTTTCGTTGTTGGCATTGAACTTCTTGCCACGTTTGCCGCTGACAGCGGCTTCGAAAAATCAGCACGGTGATAAGGCGCAAGATTTCCTTTTCCGCTCTGGCTCGGACAAGAAAGGACGGTAGCTTATCGGCTTGCGATTTATTATTTTTCACCGGTATCTCCACTGGTGCGCTCCTGTCGATTCTGTTAACAGAACGAACAAGACTGCTGCAATACTGTACTGTACATATAAACTCTGAATGCGCGTTGGAATGGCAGGGCAACTTAAACCGCAATACTCGTTGACCCAGAAGGTGTAGATGGTAGTCACCTGTGTAAAAACGAATGGCAAAGCTCGCCTCGCCTCAAGACTACGCCTCCGAGAATCCCGGCTGCCCGGTTCCGTCACATAGGATGTTCACTAAAATGCACAACTGTTCCGGCCCACATTGCCTGTGCTTCATTCAAGGAAGGCAAATAAAGTTATCCTGAGTGAAGAATTCTAGGTAAATGTTCTCGACTACGTTCGTGCATACCCCGAAGCCAGCATCCGTCAAATCAACGAGGCCGCTGGACCCTCCTGCTATTCAGTCTGGAGAGTGCTCAAGAAGCATAGTTTTCATCCTTACCACATATCGCTGCATCACGACCTCAGTGAAGACGACTATAAAATGTGGTATGAATTCATCAAATGGGCGTGATATGTGACGAAGACACGGACCTTTTAGAAAAGTTGTTTGGACAGACGACGCCCACTTTTGCCATAATGGGGAGGTCATTGTGCACAACGCCCACTACTGGTCTGATAGAACCAGCGCTGGCTCCAAAAATCCGAGTGTGTGATAAAAACTCCAGAACGTTGAATTTTTGCTGGCATACGAAATGAAGAGAACACGTCGAGGTGCACCCGCTTTTTCGGCAGACGTGACGAAGAAGAAGTACAAATAGTTGTTCTTTACCATAGCGGATACCTATATGTAATATATTTTCTGGAAGATTAAGAAATTCTCCTTGAGATGATCGCAAAATCTCAAAATCGAATATTTAAACAGAACAAACCCTAACCCGTCCTTAGACCTTTTGCAGATGCGGTGCGGTGGTCTTGGCCGCGGTAACATGACATCGCTTTGGAATTCACGGTGCAGGTTCTCGGCGAAGACAAGAAAAAAAAAGAGTAGACATGTTCCACTCGAAGGACGGATTAACGGCGTTAGAGAGAAAAAGCCTATGACCATCACCTTTCCTGAGTCATAAAAATAGAGCCATCCCATGGGCAGTAGAAGAGAACGACGACGTCCAGCGCTGAACGAAGGCCTCACGAGGCACCAAGGCAGCAGCACCCCGCGCTTTTATTACGAGCACCCTGCGTCCACGAGGCCAGACGCACCACTGAAGATTGGAAGTGTAGGTCGCCACTCGGGCGTCGGCAGCAACGTGAGCGCTGTGCCTCTTGTGCGTTGTCGAGCATGGCGTCATCACCGTCGGGCTGTGCTGTGTCCTCTGCCGCCACAGTCGGCAGGCCTAGGGACGACGACACAAAGAAGTCCATGAGTGAGGTTTATGCTGAGATACTGAGGCTTTGCAACCTTTGCACGAGCTCTAGTGAGAGCGACAACAGCAGCAGTACCAACAGCAGTAGCACTAGCAGCAGTAGTGATTCCAGCAGCGACACCAGTGTCAAAGATGACGACAGCGCTTTGGTGACTATCCACGTCGTCGGTGATGTTGCGCCCACGGCGCGCCCCAGCATCCAGGGGGCCCAGAACGCGGCTCCGCCACAGCCGCCGTGCTCGCAGGCCGACGAAGGCACGGACGACGACGTGGACGCTGATCACGAGAAGCAAGATGCCTCTGTGGGCGGCATGAGCAGCGTACCGCTCGGACCTGCGGTGAGGGTTCCGCAAGTTACACTCGTCAACGAGGCCCAGTTTTTGCCAACGATGGAGCTTCGGATCAGCCCACAGGGAAGGCTGATGAAGCCAGCTCCGACCGTCCGCTTCAGTAACCTGCAGGACGAGTTGCAGTACGTGGTCTGGATCAGTTTCATCGAAGACTCTGGCGTATGCGGTGGCGAGTACATGCACCCGGAATCGCCCCGACCAGGCACTTCCTGGAACGGTAAACGATTGTCGTTCTCCAAGCTCAAGCTTTTCGCCTCTGACGGCATCTCCAAGACACCCATCACCCTCATGTTCAACAAAAAGTACTACCTTCAGATCAACTTCGCCAATGTGGACAACTGCGGCCACATCCTGAAGCGCACAGTCCTTCGCCAAGCCCTCGCCAGCACTTGGTTTGTGGCTGTAAACCACACCAAAGCCTTAACGTCGTCCACCAAGAGGTCGAGAAAAGCGCACGCACCAGCGAACAAGCGGCGCAAGCCTACGTGACAGCTTTGCCTGGTCCGAGCATCATGAAGCTTATTTCTCAATAAAAAAAGATGCCCTAGGCCATTTGTGTGACTTGTCTGTGCAATAAAAAAGGGGGCCGCAATGCCCTTGACCGCACAAGGCGGAAATTGGCCCCTAGCGGATATATTTTCCATCAAGGGAGGAAAGCACAGCATTTTTCACCCCTTTTAAAAGAAAAAATTATATTCAATAATTTTTAACACGTGGTTAGTCTACTGCAGGCAGAGCATTTGTTAGCCTGCAACTTTTTTTTATAGCTGACTCAGTTTATTAAGTTCGTATACATACACCTTTAAGTTTTTTTTTCCTACACATTTATTTTAATGCATGTGTAGAATTGCGGCAAACGTTGCTTTTCTTTTTTAAAACTCTTCGCATTCCTGAAAGTCGTGGCGAAGGAAATTATTCTCCGCTACAAGAGGGCGCTACTTAAGCCAAAGTCGAACCAATAGTGATTGCTACCCAGCATAAGCAAAGTTATAAACCAGCATTGCACTGCTTCGGGATTGTCGCCTCCCCCCCCCGCCCCAAGATCCCCCCCCCCCACCATAAATAGGCATATCTGGGTAAAGGTCTGAACCCAGGAGCCAGCTCTCATGCCTGAAATCGCCCATTTCTTTTTTTTTGGGGGGGGGGGGGCGGTTGTGGAAGGGGGTTGGGTGAGAACTGCATGCCAAGCTGCGGACTAGCCTGGCACAAGCAGCCGGTATTTCATTTCCCAAGAAAATTTAGCAGAACGCCGCACTAGGTGGCACATGCTAGAACAACTTTCCCGCAGAGGTTTTTTTCACAGCACTAAGAAAGGCCAGTTCCTTAAAGTGAAAAACGTCGGCCTCATCTCCGTCATATTTTGTACTGGAAAATTCACCTAAAAATAAAGCCATCATTTCACTAACCATCGTTTCTGAGCGTGTCGACCGCATGTCCCGTACCATCACTGACTTCAGAAGAGATACATTCACTAGTCAGCATTCTTCGAGCCACCAACGACAGCTACCAATTGTACACCACGGCTCTTTTATATGGGTTATAGTTGTCACTGCTGCTGAGAAAACTTCGGACGAGATTTTTTTTAACCTGTTTTTTTTTTATTCTGGACATGTTAAGTCAGTGTGTATGCAGCACAGAAGACCAGAGTTACGTTCATCATATAGATTCGGTTGTGGATATTTTTACGGTTATGTCTAACAAAAAAACAGCCGGAAGTAGGAGGGAACGATGAGATCATGGAGAGGTGCAGGAGAGCCCTCCTTCAGAAGTGCAGGCAAAACAAACGGCCTGTCCTGGTCATCTCTTTCAACGAAGGTGTTTGAAACTTTGTTACTCAGCTCAACCATGTACAGCCCCCGTCAAAAATGTACGGGCCACCGCGCACGGTCGCAGAGGGGCTGCAGGCCGGAGTGGTGGCGTTCCCGCCTCCCAAGCGCGCTTGGTGCGAGGGTACAGAGGGTGAGGATTAAAGGCTCCCTTGCTCTCAGGCGGCCGAAGGAGAGAGAGTCGCGCTGGCTGTAAGTGCGGCGTTATTATTATAAAAGCCATTATTAATTTTTCATTTCATTTAGCTTGACGTCAGCGCGACGGCAACCTCAGACGAAAGTAGAGCAAACGGCGAGTCACAGAAGTCACAAGCTAGTGGATCCCCGCGACAATGACATTCTGCGCCACTCGCCGCGCGCATCAGCTCACCAGTGGGTGCATATCGCAGCCAACCGGGGGGGTGCAGTCGCCAATGATCGAATGGTACTGTCGCTTCCCACGAACGCTTGAAAGCCACGGCTACGTCACCGAACAGTGACCGATTGCAGAAGATTGGCCTGTCCGATGACGGACAACAGATAATAAATCATTGTACAATATGGCCTATGGCCTCTGGTGTTTTTTTTTGATGTTGTCATCCATTATCGAATTAGTTAATCATATTTCATTAATATTTAATTATTATGCATGAATAATTAGCTCACTGAGAAGATTAGTTAAAAGGGTAAATAAATAATTTGGATATTGTGATGAATTAGTTGAAATAATTATTTCCTTAACAAACTAATCGATAATTTAACAGAACGTGTGAATTAATTAATTTCTTATTTAATAAATAAATAAATTGCCACATTACATTAAGTTAAATCACTAAAATTGTTAATTAACTAGGTGATTAAAATTAATGACCGAATTAATTAGGGAAATTAGTGAAATATTCCTTACATTCTTCAGCAATATAACCTAACGGCTGATTTAATTAATGAATCAGTTAATTATCTAAATTAATAAATACTTATTAGTACTTTGGTGTGCTTACTAGACTCAACGGGACCCACGTCTTCGGATGCGGTAGAACCGAGTTAGAGGTAAACACGACTTTGAAGCGGCAGAGGCATAAATAACGAACACTCAGCAGCTTAGTCGGCAGCAGTAAGAGAAATGATTTCGCATTACTACACCTAAGCCGACTTGAGTGCACCCTTGCAATTTTTGTTCAAGGAACAGGGAGAGAAGCTTGCCACCGCGCTTCTCTCCTCCAATAGTCGCCTCCACCATGGATGCCATTTAGAATACAAGGTACCATCAGCAGAGGCAGTCTTTGTACTCGCGCTAAGCGGAGTTCCAGTTTGGCGGCAACACTCTTATTGGAACGCATTGACGCCGAATATGCTCGTCATCCCTACTTGAATTTTACCTGAAGTTTGTTTCCTTTGAAACAGAAATGTACTTGCAGAGAAGAGGCATTTGCATCGGTTCGTGTGTTGCCCCTGCGTTGTTTAATATATATTTTATTATAGCGCCCAGCGACGCTATAAAGCGCAGGCGCTGAGATCGGCGTTCCCGCGATAGAAGAAAATAAGGATGGACAGCGCGTGCTCGGAGCGCACGCCTGGCACGGGCTGTTCGGAACTAGAAGCCTGCCACGCTGGTCGTCTTGCTCTGGTGCTCCGCTGCGACACCGCAAAATCCTCAACAGTGGTGACCCGGCGAGCCGTGCCTTCTATCCCAGCGGCGTCCTAGCATGGCGTACTGGCAGGACCCAAGTTTCGACCCGCCGCTCCCAGCGTTCCGGCCTGCAGGCGTCGGCGGGTGGCTCGCCCAACTGGAGGCTGCGATGTACCTGAACAGTATTACCATCCAGCCGTTTAAACAAGCAGTCCTTTGCAGCATCCTCCCGCCCGACCTCCTGCGTCGGCTCACCTACTCTGCCTTCGGCTGCCGGCCATACGATGAGCTACGTGCGGCCGTCTTGGCTGACTTCGGCACCTACTATGTTCCGCCGCCGCTCTACGACGCAGCGGACCCGTTTCCGCCGCCGCCAGCCTCTGGCCCTGCACCGGCCTCGCTCGCGCCCACGCAGCCTTCGTCAGAACGCGGCCCGCCTCAGCAGGCCGTCGCCGCCTCGCCGCCACTCCTGCACAGCGTTTCCAGCCCGGCCGTCCCTCTCGACGCCACACCAGGTGGGATCCGCACGAGCTTCGCCTCGCGTCCTGCTCCCACTACTATCCTACCCGCGTCTCTGGCCCTGCCTCCTTGCGCTTCAGTGGCATTCTCGCCAGCGCCTCCTGCAGCCAAGGACGACTCTGCGGCAGCAGCCGTGCCGAGGCTTCCGGCATCTCCATCTACCTCGTCACTACCGCCAACAGCTCTGCAGGTCTCTGCTGTGAGGTTGAGGCCGCCGCACGCTAATGCTAAAGAGCCCTCGACAACGACCAAGCCTGCTTGTCAGACTCCCAGCCCCTCAGAAGGTCCGCAGAGCACTAATTGTCATCAGGAGCAGGATGAGAAGGCCAACCCGGTGTCAGCAGTAACAAGCATGGCGGTTGCTACCAGCCCCGGGCATTGAGCCCAGCAACTTCCTCCGGCATCGTCACAGCTGTCACCGTTGTGTCGACAGTCACACCACAGCTGCTGTCAGTCCATGGAGCCGTTTCGGCCGCTCCTGTGCTTGTGCCGCTCCTGCGCGTCAGATCCTCATGGACATCAGCCGCAACGTTCCTACACCGATGACACTTGTGTCAGCGGGCAGCACTGCAGCCGTTGTCGGCCCGACCATGGCCTCCCCTGCCCCCATGTACATTGTCAGCTCGGCACCCTGCATCATTCGCCCGTTGCGCAGCAGCCAGGCTCGTCCACCTGAGCCCGCGCACTCCACCCGACAGCTCTTCCCGGCCCCGGACATGAACTTACCGGACCTTGTAGCGACCTCGTGGGTACACTGTTCCTCAAGCTGCCTGCTTGCCTGCCGTGTGCCGTGGCTACTCCATCCCTGCCCCGTCGGCGCGTACATTTCGACGTTCCGTCTAGGCGGGGGGAGGGGGGGGGCTATAGCGCCCGGCGACGCTATAAAGCGCAGGCGCTGAGATCGGCGTTCCCGCGATAGAAGAAAATAAAGATGGACAGCGCGTGCTCGGAGCGCACGGCCGGCACGGGCTGTTCGGAACTAGAAGCCTGCCACGCTGGTAGTCTTTCTCTGGTGCTCCGCTGCGACCCCGCAAAATCCTCAACATTATCAACTATTGACCGTGCTTTAGCTGCTTCCCTTGACAGTGGCCCAGTACTGCGAATTTTTAGATACGTCGACGACTTCTTGGTGATACTGAACAGTACTAACTCTGCATTGACGCTCCCCAGCACATCGAAAGGATCTTATCCATTTTCAGGCAACAGGGAAAAGGCCTTGCTTTTACTCACTAACTTCCAGACAACAACAGTTTGCATTTTTTATATATTAATATCAAGTTTTTAGAAGGGCGAGGGTGTTGGATGTATTCCCCACGAGCAAAAAAGGAACTGCTTCCGTACGGATCGGCGCACTCCAAGACTGTCAAAAGGGCGATCGCTTCACTTTGCCTCGAGTCCGCATTGCCCCAGTCCTGTGCTCACATGGCTGAGGCTAGCTCAACAATCAGATTGAAAGGCTTCAAATGGCTGCCTTCCCGCGTTCTGTCGTCTCCAGCGTAGCGGAGACCCTCCTTCAAAAAACTGAAGGCAAGATGAAAAAAATCTCATGCTAAGCTGGGATCAAGGCGACCACAAGTGGTCCCTTATATACACCAAGTGGCGCACAGCTTGAAGAAGGTTGCTGGCCGGTACGACGTTCCTGTCGTTTTCTCCGCGCCCAAAATCTGAACGGTTTATGCTCGTGGAATCGGCCAGAAGAAGAAAACCCTGTGGGAAAAGAGGCATGGCAGGCATTTCGTTTCCTGTGCCGTCGGAGTAGTGTATGAAGTCCCACTGACGTGTGGAGGGGTCTATATAGGCCAGACGGGTCGCTGCATTAACGACAGGGCACGGGAAAATGAAAAGTCGTTAGAAAACGGAGGCGGGTCGAATTCGCCCCTACATTGTAAAGATTGCAAGTGTGAGCCAGTGCTTAACGGAATAAGGATTCTGGGCAGGAGTCACGATCAGGTGTCACGCGAAATTCTTGAGGCTTTCATGATCAAAAAGAAGGACAGCATTTGTGTTAGCGACACTTCGGTATCCCTCCGTCGAAATGAAGTGTCCTTTCTTGACAGTGTTTTGTGATGCGCCTTTTCAGCCCTCCATTTCAAGCGGTTGTCTGTTGTTTGTTTAGGGGGGTTGTTAATATTGTTATTGGTTTTGTTTTTTTCCTTTTTGTTGTTTTTTCGTGCTCTGATTCCTTTGCTTTTCATGTATGACTGCTTTTGCTACGATTGTTTGACACTGCTTTTGCTAAGAGATGGCCTTCTCTTATGTCTTTTATCAAAATCTGTTAGTTTATCTGGAGGGGTTAAAGGTTTCTTGTCTGTTTTTCCGGACGTTGCTGCTTCTTCTCCACGCGTTGGGTTCAGAGCGATAATGCGATGAGTCTCATACTTGAGCTCTATGTTTAAATAGCCGACCTTTCCGTATAATAAACAGTTGGTAGTGTGCGCATGTGGTGTCCCTTTCCTGTTAGTGTCCTCGTTGCGCCAGCGTTCATTTCATCATGCACCAACTCGCCCCTAAGCCCATTCTTCAGTCAACACTTTCCTCTGTTCTCCTTTCCTCTCCTACTCTTTCCTCGTTTCTCCTTTCCTTCCTGCTCATTTTCTTCATTGTCATCGACATGCCGCGTGCGGTCGATGGCGGCGCGATATTATTAAAACCTAGGGAGGCTGTTGGCGGTACCCGAGCGCAAATAATTGCGAATAACAGTGCCTCCTTTAGAATTTAGTTTCCTTTCCTCAGCTCAGCACCGCTCGAGCCGCCGACAAGTGTTCACACACACGCCTAACAGGCTGATCCCCGTAGGCCAACAGGCGAGAGCGCAGCGAGCGGCTGCTGGGCCATTACTCGTGACGGTGGCTCACTGAAAAGGAACAGCAGTAAAAACATGACAAGCTCAGTGATGCAAGAACTTGGGTAGGCTCGCTTAACTATAACGTGGCTATCGCCACAAGCTTTCACTGCTCTCTTTATGCGCCGGTAATCAAGCAGCGGTACTTACTTTTTATACCGATGTTTCTCCTTGAGCGCCAACCACCGTCGGCGCGGCGTAGCATCGTAGCCGCCGCTGCTTGTAGCCAGCGGATGTGAGAGCATGTGATGACCCTTCGAAGGCGTCTCGGGTGAAATGCGCCAAGCACACCCGCCGATTCGGTTGCTCCGCAATCCCGAGAGCTTGCATCCACATTCTTTTCCGCTTATTCTGAGCAGGAAATCTGTGGTAGGACACTCCAGGAGCGCCTTCGCTGCTTGAACTGCTTGGGACTGCGCAGATTCTCTTGCTCATAGCAGCGCGAAAAACAAGACAGTTGCACCAGCTGAAGAGAAGTGGTCGTGCCAAGAAAGCACAAGAGGCACAAGGCTACGAAGAACCGCGAAGAACGGTGTGATGCGCCACCAGCGCCCTCAACACTAGCGGCGGCCTCACGCTCGCTCAGGCGGGAGAAGAAAGGTGAAGAAAAAGAAGAGAGACGAGGGCGTGGCGCAAGCGGCGCGAGGTGACGAGCTCGGGCAACGGAGCAGGCGAGGTCACGGCTGAACGGCTTCTTGAACCCGGGTGACGAGGCCTGGGGAAGCCATCCTCGCCAAGTTCCGCGCCACCAGGAGCCTGCTGTCTCCTGTCTCCTGCCTGCCTCTCGCTGCCTCGGATAGCGGGCGCCGTGCCGGGCACAGGCAGGTGCTGCCTGCCCGGAGATCCTGCCGGCCTTGCTGTCGGATCGTGCCTGCCGTCCCGTGGCTGGGACCCCGTGCTGAGAAAGGGTGCCTTCCTGGCCGTGCCCGGGTGTCCAGACCTGGGCGGCCGTCTCCTCTGGTGCGTCGTCAGGGTCACTGGTGCTGGTGCTCCGCGCCCGACTTCCGGCCGCAGGGAGAACAGCCCTGCGGAGGTACTTGTCCCCGGCGCCTTTCTGGCGACGGGCAGCGGAATTTCACACCGGAGCCACTCCTCGACCCTCGGCGGCACAGCTCCCTACCCATCAGTGACTGCTCTCCCGTTTTAAGTAAAACCATTTTTGTTATATCTACAGACGTGCTCGGTCTGGGACGATTTTCTGGATCCTCCTGGGCCCCACCTCGGAGGACGCTCGAACCTGCTGGGGCCTTTTCCCCTCACAACTTTGGCGTCCGCGACAGGACCAGGCCGAGCAGCGTTTACCAGTTAACGGAGTTTATGAGACAGAATGAGTGCTGCAGATTTTCTCGCGGTAGGAGAGCGCCTGGGTTTGCAGGGACGTGAGTTGCGCGAGTGGGTAGAGGAGGAATTGCGCAAGGCACGAGAAGAGAGAGTTGCCGATCGGGAAGCCACTAAGCGGCGTTTGGAGCTCGAAGCACAGAACTTAGAGCGAGAAGCGCAGAATTTACAGCTTCGAGTTAAACTATCAGAAAGGGAACATCCTCCTCCTAATCCTAACGCTGAAAATGCAGAGCGCAGTGCCTCAACCATTTTTCCCATTAGCCCGCATGGCCTGATACCAACGTTTAATGAGGGACGATTTTTCTGGATCCTCCGGGGCCCCACCTCGGAGGACGCTCGAACCTGCTGGGGGCCTTTTCCCCTCACAAATTTTGATTTTTGACGTGATGATTTGGACGCGTATTTGAAGCGTTTTGAACATGTCGCCACAGGGCAAGGTTGGCCGAAAGAGAAGTGGGCCACGGCCTTAAGCCTCTGTCTCGGCGGGAAAGCCCTTAGAGTCTTTGGTCGACTATCTCCAGAGGACTCTATGGATAATGAGAAAGCGAAACTTGCACTGCTACGAAGATTTCGTTTTACCGCTGAAGGTTACAGGGAGAGATTTCGGCAAAGCAAGCCTCACGATGACGAGACAGCCTCCCAGTACGCCACGAGGCTTTTCAGTTTCTTTGACCGTTGGGTAGAAATGCGGGGAGAAGGCCGCACCTTTGAGGTGGTGCACGATATGATTGTTGCTGAGCAGTTTATGAACAACTGCCACAATCGTTTAGTAGTGTTTCTACGAGAAAGGGATTGTAAAAAGGTTGAAAAGATTGTTGAGGCCGCCGACCATTTCCTGGAGGCTCAGAGACAGAATAACCTTGCAACTTTCAAAGACCGGAGTGAGCAGGGTTCAGTGAAACCTAAGAACATGGTTCCTAATCCCAAGTCGCAAATTCGATGTTTCATCTGCGAGAAGGTCGGACACAGGTCTTCCGATTGCCGTTCGAAGCCGAAGGCCCCATATTGCACATTCTGCCGCAAGTCTGGACACGACTTACAATCATGCCGGCGCAGCAGTTCAAGTGACCGGTAGACATCCGCATGTTTCATGCCACCCCAAGGTTCTTGCCCTGATTCGCAGGCGGAAAGAGAACGTTTAGATGTCCAAGCGGCAGATTCTGTTCACAAACCCACCCCGCCGATTGCCAGTATGCCGGTGGTGCACGGGGAAGTGTTTGGACAAAGAGTGTCAGTGCTACGGGACACAGGAAGTAATAGCATCGTGGTACGCCAGGCCCTCGTGCCCGAGGCAGCTTATACTGGGAAAAGAGCGACATTGCTTTTGGCGGATGGTTCCACCATAGAAGCTCCTAGGCGGAGGTGTTCGTCACATCACCGTACTTTACGGGCAAGGCTATTGCAAGGTGCCTGCCGACGCCTTTATATGACCTGAGAATTGGCAATGTCCCGGGTGCACGCGTTCCTTTCTTGGAGGATTCAGCTGGTTGGTCAACAATCTCAGCGGACCAGGGGACCACTTCTGCACCGGCTAGGCAAGCCAACGCTCCTTGCACAGCTGTGGCGGCGAATGCTTCGGAGCCCATCTTGGATCCCTCTCAGAGCGCGATCCACGTGTCTTGACCGGCGTTCCGCAAGAAACAATAAGAGGACACTAGCTTAGACGTGTGTCGGAAGGAAGTGGGGACAACCTTTTCTGGGAAAGCCGAGACCACCCACACCTTCCATCTGGTTGACGGCGTATTGTTCCGGACATATCAAGTGTGCCCCGGCAAAACAATTGAACAAGCGGTGGTTCCGAAGAGCTTGCGCCATCAGGTCCTTGTGCAGGCGCATGAGAGTGCTCTTGCCGGCCATCAGGGTGTAGAGAAGACTACGGCGAGAGTACTAGGTGACTTCTACTGGCCAGGGGTACAAGCCGACATCAAAAGGTTTGTGAAGTCATGCGACGCCTGTCAGCGGACTGTGCCGAAAGGAAAACTGGGCAACGCTCCATTAGGACGTATGCCTATTATTTCCACACCATTTGAGCGGGTGGCGGTAGACATCATAGACCTTATGCATAATTGCTGCCATCTATCGGAGAAAAGAAGAACCAGCGGAAATCCGCCATGTTGGAGGATGACTGAAGCTCGTTCCGCCTCTGCTCTCTGGATTTAGGCGTGCCCTGCGTTAGCTTCCCTACTGCTGTGCTGGCTCGAAAATCTTATTTCCTGTCACTTGAGCCTGTAAACATGACTTAATGGTCAGTCGACCTGTTTCTGCTGCCCAAGTTTCCAAGCGACTTCGCAGACACTTACTACGCGTCCAAAACACTTTCCGAACGCCACCGGGTAGGGAGATAGAAGTTTTTCACGGAGTCCTATGTCAGTTTGCCGGCGCTGAACACCAAGAAATGTACGAAGCAAGTGTAATTTTCGTTTACGGCTAAAAATGTGCGCATTTCAGTCTAGTTTGAGTCAGTTTTTATTTGATTGGATACTTTTTGCGAACGGGCATGCCGCTTGAATTGCTGCTGTTGTGGTAGTGTTTTCTGTGTGTTGCGTCGACACCAAAAGCGAACGATAGTAAACTTCACGCTCATGTTGGCAGTGTCGAAGAAAGTGGCCTGTCAACATGCGACGCTTTTCATTTTCCTTGAAAAGTTCATACAGCATTTGTTTGTTTGCCCTAGTGCTCTAGCGCCCAGAGCCCCTAGTTTGCCCTAGTGCCCTAGCCAGAGAAAGAAAACACGTTATTTTTATTACCGGGCATATAGACCCCTAGGTCCTCGCACGACCCCACTACACAACTGTTTACCATTCTTGGACTATCGCCGTTAAAAACACGTAGCCCGTGAATGCAGCAGTGTCTATGGCTTTACCACGACGAGCAAGTCGTTGTGCACTGAGATTTTTGGAGGATTCTACATGCGTTATGCATTCCCGCTACTAGTTGGAACTATGGTACCGCTTGAGCGGCTTCCCTTACGGTCCTTTCTTTTTTTTTACACAAAACAAGGTTTCGTGGAAACCGGTCGGTTAAGTGAAATCGCTACATGCAATCAAGCCGTCGCTCCACAAAATAGGCACCTTTCCCTGGTCTAACTGAAACGATTGACTGACTGACGTTCCGTGCCACGGGCACTTGACCCTTGCTGGTGTTTCCGTCGAAACAAATATTCGCATTAAAAACTAACATGTGAAATCGCTGCGGCGGATAACGCTAGGAGCGACGGTTCTCACAAAGCGCGACCGGTACCACTGAACAGCTGATCACGATTACTCTATTGCGAGGCCGATAATCGCAGCACTTCAGGGCAATCGCAGGAGAAAAACTACTTTTGTGTGATATTTTATTCGTGCCTACAAAGCTTATTTCTAATTTCATTTGCTACATGGCGATAACGAAATGTGTTTCGCGACGTCTCGACATGTAGCGACGGTACTGCAACAGTTGTGTCGCCGATGTCGGGGATCGCAGTTCAAAAATAGAAATGCGCTCAAATCAAGCCCTCTTGCCTTTTTTTTCCCTGGGCGTCTTTGTGACCCTGCTGCGCACAGCAAGGCACTAAGCAATATGTGGGCATACTGAGGACGGTGAAACTAAAGCGCGTGCGACGAGCGTATACCAGTACGTGCTGTGAATCAGGCGGCTATCCTCCAACATGGCGGATCGCGCGCGGCGACCGCTAGATGGCAGTGCATTTCGCATAAGGTCTATTGGACCTTTAACTCCCACCTCATCTAGAGGGAACCGATATATCCTCACGTTGGTGGATTTTTCCACCAGGTTTCCCGATGCAGTAGCCCTTCCTGCCATCGATTCAGCCACTGTGGCAGAAGGCCTTCTTGAAATGTTCTCCAGTATTGGGTTCCCACTGGAGGTTCTTTGTGATCGGGCTTCGTGCTTCACATCTGCACTTATGCGAGAAGCGAACGATTTGTTAGCTATAAAACATTTAAGTTCGACACCATACCATCCTATGTGCAACGGGCTTGTGGGGCGGTTTAATGGGACCTTGAAGAGCATGCTACAGAAGTTGTGTCAAGAACACCCCAAGGCATGAGACCGTTATCTTGCTCCACTGCTCTTCGTCTACAGAGAGGCACCACAAGCTAGCATGGGGTTTTCCCCATTCGAGCTCATCTACGGTCGCCAAGTCCGAGGGCCAATCACCATTCTAAAAGAGCTCTGGACTGCCGGAAAACTGTCTGACACCGTCAGAACAACGTATGGTTATGTGCTAGACCTGAGGGAGCGTCTCGAAGGCACGCTGCAGCTCGCACACCAAAATTTAATGAGGGCGCAGAGGTCCCAGAAGATGTACTACGATAGGCGCGCCTCTAATAGGAAACTGAAGGTTGGTGATCGAGCGCTGATCCTTCTACCCGATTCAGATAACAAGCTCATCATGCATTGGAAAGCACCTTTTGTGGTCACAGGCCAAAAGAACGAAGTCGGCTACTGGCTTGAAGTGGTCTCCAGCAAAAAGTTGTTTCACATAAACATGCTGAAACGCTATGAAGGGCGCCAGCCAGGGAATGCCCTCCAAGCGTCATCGTTCATGGTCGTTGAGGAAGTGGAGGCAGAAACCCCACTGCCGACCCTCAGCAGAAATCGTGGTCCTGGTATTGGAGCTATCAAACGAGTTTGTACTTGTAACGAGCTTGGAATGAGACGCAGTTAGCTGCACTAGATAGATTGCTGGAGGCTCACAGCGACATTTTTTTAGAGGTACCGGGCCATACTAATTTGATTGAGTGCTACTTGTAATTAACGCTGTCTTAGTTAAGAAACATGACCCTGTGAGAACTGTGTCGCTGTGATGTTCTTTTGACTGGTCGGGTAACCAATCTTTGTGTGTGAACTTCCTTTGGTGGTGCCTGTGCAGTTACATTTTGTTGTGTGATTTGTGTGTGTGCAACACGACAGCCAGTGAACGGTGGTGCGCGTGTGAAAGTGTTCAGTGTGGTGTGGTGCAGTCCGCCGACCAGTGCTTGGTGCAAAAGTTTTTTTTTTTCAGGAAGAAAAAAAAAACTTCTCAAAGGGGGGCATATTTGTGATGCGCCACCAGCGCCCTCAGCACTAGCGGCGGCCTGACGCTCGCTCATGCGGGAGAAGAAAGGTGAAGAAAAAGAAGAGAGACGCGGGGCCGCGGGGCGTGGCGCAAGCGGCGCGAGGAGACGAGCTCGGGCAACGGAGCAGGCGAGGTCACGGCTGAACGGCTTCTTGAACCCGGGTCACCAGGCCTGGGGAAGCCATCCTCGCCCAGTTCCGTGCCACCAGGAGTCTGCTGTCTCCTGTCTCCTGCCTGCCTCTCGCTGCCTCGGAGAGCGGGCGCCGTGCCGGGCACAGGCAGGTGCTGCCTGCCCGGAGATCCTGCCGGCCTTGCTGTCGGATCGTGCCTGCCGTCCCGTGGCTGGGACCCCCTGCTGAGAAAGGGTGCCTTCCTGGCCGTGCCCGGGTGTCCAGACCTGGGCGGCCGTCTCCTCTGGTGCGTCGTCAGGGTCACTGGTGCTGGTGCTACGCGCCCGACTTCCGGCCGCAGGGAGAACAGCCCTGCGGAGGTACTTGTCCCCGGCGCCTTTCTGGCGACGGGCAGCGGAATTTCACACCGGAGCCACTCCTCGACCCTCGGCGGCACAGCTCCCTACCCATCAGTGACTGCTCTCCCGTTTTAAGTAAAACCATTTTTGTTATATCTACAGACGTGCTCGGTCTGGGACGATTTTCTGGATCCTCCTGGGCCCCACCTAGGATGACGCTTGAACATGCTGGGGCCTTTTCCCCTCACAAACGGACAGGTGCTACAGCAGCCGAGAGCAGGCTATAGAGATGCATAGAGGGTAGCCATAAGTGCTGTGTGCTAGGTCGTAGGATGTGTACAGAGAAGCGCAAAGTCCTTCGATGAAAAACAATAGCCAGAGCCCCTGGTGGTGTATTTTTATTTTACTTGCTTTGCAGGGCTTTTATCTAAGGCAAACAAGTTGTTTTTGTTGATCTAATATAAAACGCAGACAGGTCACAAAATGTGCTCCATTTATTCACACAATTTGTAGTATATTTACTGTTTGTCCAATCATCAAGCTCGCGCCAGGTGATGTCATATCCGCTGCTAAAACCCGCCACTGTGTGGTGACACCATCAGAGCCGTGAATTTGTTTTTGCGAGAAAATTAAAATATTAAAAAAACGGAATATACGCGGCACGACCGACGCTAATAGCACTATTTTAACTCACTGTATGCTGGTTTGGTTTATTAGGGTTTAACTTCCCAAAGCGACTCAGGCTATGAAGGACGCCGTAGTGAAGGGCTCCGGAAATTTCGACCGCCTGGGGTTCTTTAACGTGCACTGACATCGCGCAGTACACGGGCCTCTAGGATTTCGCCTCCATCGAAATTCGGCCACCGTGGCCGAAATCGAACCCGCGTCTTTCGGCCCAGCAGCTGAGCGCCGTAACCACTGAGCCACCGCGGCGACCTCACTGTATACGATCAACAAGCAAAACAATCCACTAAGATTGTGTTCCTGGTGGTGGTGGTGGAAATCATTTATGTACAGGTATAATACAGGAGGTTATGCATGAGCTGACCCAGAGGGGGCCAGCCCTTACAAATACTAGGTGGAGGTCCCTAGTTCGGGACCCCAGTGGCATCGGCCGCCGCCCAGGCTCGCGCGACCAAGGCCCGTTGGGCCTGCAGGTCAGAGCAGCCGAGCAGGGTCGCCTCCCAGTCCTCCCGGGTTGGGTTGGGGTGAGGGGGGATAGCAGGGTTGGAGGGGCAGGCCCACACCATGTGGTAGATGTCCGAAGACTTCTCCGCACAGTGCGGACAGCTGCCCGAGAAAGAAGGGTCGAAGTGTTTCAGAGCTGCCGGGCACAGCAAAGTATTAGTATACAGGCGGAGCAGAAGCCGCTCCTCCGCCTTTGACAGACCTTTACACGGGCGGGGATAAAGACCATGGCCAGATTGATAGAGTAAAACGATGTCTTTGAAGGTGTAAGCTGGAATAAATTCGAGTTCCTGATCGTCAGGGTCGGAGGGGAATGTCCGGTGAGAGAGCGCGCGGGCGGCGGCGTCAGCTGCCTCATTTCCCTCAAGGCCCATGTGAGCGGGAGCCCAAACGATACGACGGTGCGCGGGGTCACCGGTGTAGACGCTGTTTTGAAGAATGCGGTAGGCTAGATACGGTACCCAGCCCTGCTCGACGTTCCGACATGCCCCTCGCGAGTCGGAAATAAAAGATCCCCAGGTGGTCGAAATTATCCCGGAGACCTCAACTACGGCACCTCTTTCTCTCTCTCTTCTTTCACGCCCACCTCTCTCCCTTCCCTTACAGCACGGCTCAGGTGCCCATCGAGATATGTGAGACAGATACTGCGTCATTTCCTTTCCTCAAAAACCAATTCACCAAAGTTTACCTCAAAATTCCTATTTTTGAAAATTTTTGGGAGTGTTCTGAAATTTATACAATTTCTGTAAGGTTTCACTGTAACAATCGATATATCCGCAGGCAGATCTCCCGTCCGCATGCTTGAATTTTGTCTGCTATTAAAGTTTTTGCTATCGTCAAAAGCGGTCCCCGTTTCTTTTCTATAGCATGCAGTCTTAACTGCTGGGTGCGAGCAATGGAAACACTAATTACGAAGATTTTAATTACGAAGCTACACATATCGGAAGAATGGACCCTTACATTCAATATTTCTGCACCAGTACCTTAGTTTTCCAATACTCAAAATGTTTGTCCAACAATGTTGGATATGTTCCTGTGAACTTTGCTTTGCTTTTTGCTTTCCTCAGGCCCCGGCTCCTCGGCGGCAGTGACGTCCATGTACCCGCGGAAGAAGGCGCGCATGGGAAACTGTTCCCCGCAAGGCAAAACAGACGACGGTTTCCAAGCTTTATTTGGAAACAAAACAATGTCACGTTTAAAGCAAAATCTCAACTCAATACGGTAATTATGTAACAGCGCATCGCAGAGACCTAGAAAACGCGATAAGAAGCCTGAATTCAAGTGCAGTGAGTGCGCAGACGACCTTTGATTGTTACATCAGGAATAAAATAGAATAAAAACAATTAAAGATGAATCGAACCAGACAAGCCAGAAAAAATCAGACCAGGAATAAAATAAGGCTGAAAATTCTAAGTACATGACATGATTTTATTGAACAAAATTTTCAGACATCCGTGCAGTGAAAGAACTTGTCGCGGATTGCCTGGAAAGCTCTTCCGATGAGAAGGTTGACGAGATGAGACAGCACGCTTAGTCCGGCGGACAGGGCGCTTTTGGCACGTGAATGAAGTGACGCGTCGCCTTGAACCTGCCACGGCTCTTCGCTAGGGTCCTTTCCCTACATAAAAGAACAGAGACATGTGTCATTGATCTCAGAAGTACTTGTATTTGGGCGTGTTGGTTCATAACTATTCAGGAGGACACAGGGGCGCAATAAAAGACACGGACATAGAAGTAGACAGGGACGAGCGCTTTCCCTGTCTACTTCTATGTCCGTGTCTTTTATTGCGCCCCTGTGTCCTCCTGAAAATGTCACTGCTCTATTTCGTTCGATACAGGCGCTTAAGTCATGAGGCATGAGCCCGTGACTTCAGATGCAGTATAAGGGTCGGCTGCCGCGGGAGGCGTAGACGCGAACGAAGCGGCGCTCCGTAGTTCCCCTTAGGGAACCGCAAACAGTGACTCTCGTGCATTTAATTTGTCTGGTCACCTGAACGCTATAAGGAAAAATTGCTGTCCCTGACCGAAGAACCCCGGACTAATCTTTATTCATTAAACTCTTCAACTGCTGCTAGACATCCTTTCGCAGTTTCAAAACCATTGGCGGGTGACATCGCTGGGAAGCAACCGTGCAGTGTCGTTTCTGGTGATATACAAGGAACCCGTGCGGTCTAGGAACGCGATCGGAATTAGGCACATAAAGCCGCCCGGCATGCGTTCCGAGCTGGAATACGTCCCGATACCACTGTTATTTCGAACATGAAAAACACACCATTGTTCGTTACACCAAAACAGCAGCGAGCTACTATATCCGCAACTGCATCGAGTCACCGCAGTGTGGCGCCATCTTTCGTCGTAGTGGCTGCGACACATTTAATTTTCTTTTCCAGATAATCCATTCCATTCCAGTGCTGACAAATGGGGGTAGGCTGGAGGAGGTTGGCCCAATTTATTTTCCAACCGTTCTCACTGCATCAGGCCTAAAGTAAACAAAGTGAGTTTCGATTGTGTGTGCACACGAGGGCCAAATTTGAATACGCGAAGTCTGCAGACTTCGAGGTTGCAATCAAGTGGGCCAGACGATTGCAACTGAGCTTATACTATAGCAGTAATATTGCAGAAGGACGGCAGTGGCGAAAACTCCTCATGCTGATCTGGTATTAACTCAGTGTACGTGTATTTTGAGTGTCACCCATAGACGTGCACGGTCTCTCCATAACGGGGAGGGGGGCAAAGTTTAAGGTACCGCCTGTTCACGTCTACAGGGCAGCAGGGGAGAATACAATGCAAAATTTTCGCCTTCCTTCCCCATGTCTATTAGAGAAGCCATTGCCCCCCTCCCCTTCGCCACCCCGCGTACGCCTATGGTGTGAGCCCTCAGTCGAATAAGCGCAGTGGCCCAGTCGTCTCACCATCCACTTCGTTTGTGGGAGGTACGGAGTTCGAACCCCAGTGCCGGCACCGGGTACCGATCGGTCTCCTATAGGTACAAGCTTCCCCCTGTCCTGGTGCTTCTCTTCTCTGCGGTGAACTGCTTTGAAAATATCTGTCTTTTCCCACATTGAATAGGCCAAGAAAACTTTGCCATAGCGCTGTTTGTTCAAAGTGCACTTGCCATTAAAATGTATCGTCACCAATGGCGAGAAAAAAAAGCGGAAGAAATTTTTTTTAAATCTTTTTTATTATATCATAGTGTGAGTCGCATCAGGGACTGTAACAGGGAGAGCTCTGAAGGTACAAATTATAGGCTACTCTAATAAGCTATTGGAAGTTCTGCTCGATTTCAGTGGTTATCTCGTGGTTTCAGTTGTGTTCTGTGAACTTTAAATGTGTTCATGCTTGCACGGCTCAGCTTCATTAGCTTCGGTTGACTACTGAGTTGACAATAACAGAGAGCTAAGTCAGTGGAGTTGGGATATGCTCACTATTCCTTACCCGAAAACATAAAATGGCACGAATATTACAGAGAGCGATCAATACCACAATATTTTTGGTGTCAAGCACAACAAGAGACAACATACCGAAAGCTGCCTCGGAAGTCTTTCGCTTCTTGGCAGCCGTGCCAATGGAGAAACTCCAAGAGACCGAAGAGACTACCAACTTGCAGCCGTGGTCTCGCTAACATCGGCCTATATGCTATATATACTGCAGAAACGCGTAAATTGCTTTGAGGTTCCGAACACTACGAAGGTCACTTCCGGCAATGGCAAAAACATACACAGTGTGCGCTAACAAAGTACACTGCACATACATTCTCTCTGGGTACTTGTCATGTTTTTTTTTTCTATAGTACAATTTCACACTTGGTGTTATTAATGCATGGGACACGATGGACTTTAGACGCATTTCATGCATTAAAAGATCTAAATATATACCTAACCTCAACTTTTTGATGCGTCGCACAGGATGCAGAATTCTTAACCAGGTTTTTTTATATGCCACGTTGTTATTATTATTTTTTTCACTGAAAGAACGCTTCTCTCAGAGCATCAAAGCAACTCACAGAGGCGGTATTTTGTGCGCTTTGTTTCCTGGAGTTAAATGAATGGCTATAGGCTGCTAGGTCCTTACTCGTGTTTGGAGAAATAGGACAACGCTTAGCTCCGCTGTAAGTATATGGCGCCACCGCGTTAACGTTCATTTACTACATTCTTTCTTAATGAGTGCCTCTTTCTAATTACGCACACTCACTAGCATACATCAGTAAGCATACTAGACCGCGTGATATGCAACAAGACGTACTGACAGCTTTACACACACACACACACACACACACACACACACACACACACACACACACACACACACACACACACACACACACACACACACACACACACACACACACACACACACACACACACACACACACACACACACACACACACACACACACACACACACACACACACACACACACACACACACACACACACACACACACACACACACACACACACACACACACACACACACACACACACACACACACACACACACACACACACACACACACACACACACACACACACACACACACACACACACACACACACACACACACACACACACACACACACACACACACACACACACACACACACACACACACACACACACACACACACACACACACACACACACACACACACACACACACACACACACACACACACACACACACACACACACACACACACACACACACACACACACACACACACACACACACACACACACACACACACACACACACACACACACACACACACACACACACACACACACACACACACACACACACACACACACACACACACACACACACACACACACACACACACACACACACACACACACACACACACACACACACACACACACACACACACACACACGCACACACACACACATATATATATATAGCGAAGTATACGCTTCGTTAAAGGAAACTTATTTATTCAACTCGACGTTTCGATCGGAAGACCGATCTTCTTCAGGAGTGATTTTACATTGTGAATGCATCCCCTTTTATAGGGGCGGGCACAGAACAGGAAAGTGGGAAACACAAAGCACATAGCAGAAAAATACGCATAAAAAATTATTAGAGGCAGTGCGACCCACACACACATAAAAAAAAAGAAGAGTGCGAGGAGCAGGTACTCAGTCAGAAAATACAACGTCCAGATGCGGCCTCTGCTTTGTTTAGCACCACAGGCTTGCTTATTGACAGTCGTGTCCAGCTGGGAGGCGCTCGACAGGTGCGTGCCCGTGCAACAACTTTCGTAGAAAAATGCGAAAACTTGTTCCTTCTCCTGGCCGCGAGAGCAAAAAAATAAAATATGACCCTCCAACAGAGAGAGCAGACAACAGAAAAAAAAGAAGAAAAAAAAGGAAAATGAACAGAGCAAGAAAGAAACCTCGAAAAAAAAAGTGAAATAGGTAAAAGAAAACCTTTAAAGTAGTGCTTTTTCTTCGCACCCAGCTATAGTGCACCCACCCCTGGTTGAGGGGAAGTATTGGAAGGAATGTAAAAAAATAAGAAATATAAGAAAAAATATATAAAAAATGTGAGCTTACATAGTAAAATTAAAAAGGAAAAAAAAAGAAATTGTGCGGCATTCGCGTGACCACAAGGTGAGCACACCCGGGGGGGAAACGGCACAGGTGTGGCACAGGTGTGGCATGTAGAAAGGGGTATGACCTCAGACGACTTAGTCAGTGTTGCTTTGTTTAATTTCGTAGGCCCCTGACCTCGGAAGAGAGGTGAGGGTGCCGTAAGTTTCATTAATGCCATTTTGCACTGTGTTAAATTTAAAAATAAAATATGATTCTCATTGCTCGCGCTCACGAGTGTTTTTGAAGCCACTCTGTAGTATTGTTACTTTAAGTTTGTCAAACTCGTGACCTTTCTCGCGGAGGTGTTTCGAAAGAGGGAGGTTGGGGAGGGATTGGGTATGTGAGCGGTGGTTATTAAATCTGAAACGGAAGGAATTGTCTGTTTGGCCTATGTATTGCATTCGACAGTCGCCACACTCGAGCATGTAAACCACGTTGCTGGAATCGCAATTCAGGTCTTCCCGGATAGAATGCTTGAAATTTGAATGGGTGCTTTTAGCCAGTGCCGTGGTTTCCATGTGTTTGCAGACTTGACATCGGCTTTTTTTGCATGGTGTGCAACCTACAGCTCTCGGTTTATTGACTGTCGAATGGACAACATGGTTTTGCAGATTTTTTGGTCTCCTATATGTTACTTGGGGGACCGTTGTGAAAATATTTGAAAGACGGTCACTCTGTTCTATGATATTAAAGTGTTTTTTTAGGATGTTGTTAATATTCGGGAGATTATTTGTGAAGGTTAGTATAAGATTACAGCGCTGTGATGATGGCTGAGATTCCTTAATGACATGATTAATATTAGTTGCTTCTGCCTTTTTAACGGCATCGTTGATTATAGAAGACGGGTAATGTTTTTTTTTTTTAGAGTGTCCCGCATGCGATTAGCATTTTCGTGAACATCTTCCGATCGTGAGCAAATTCGTTTGAATCTGATGGCCTGTGAGTATGGGATTGAAGTTTGAAGTTTTGCAGTGGCGTGGGTGGCAGCTGTTGAAATGAAGATACTGTTGTCTGTCTGTGGGTTTTTTATAGACACTAGTGATTAATGTACTTCCTTCTACTCAAACCAGAACATCCAGGAAGTTAATTTTATTGGTTGAGTAGGTGTGTATGAAAGAGATATTGAGATGGATTTTGTTGAATGAGGCGATAAAATTAATGAGTTCGTCCTCGGTTTCTGTCCAAACTATGAATATGTCATCCAGAAAGCGTTTGTAAAAAGCTGGTTTTGTTGGATATGAGGACAGAAAGTCAGATTCAATTTTGTTCATAAATATGTTGGCGTAATTTGGAGCCATTTTTGTGCCCACAGCTGTACCGCTAGTTTGAAGATAATATGAGTTGTTGAACTCAAAGGTGTTAAGTTTAAGAACCAAATTTGCAAGTGTCTCGACGGCACTTGGACTAGGGGTGTCTAGAATTTTGTATTCTTTATATGATCCAACCATTGCCTGAATTCCGTCGTCATGTGGGATGTTAGTGTAAAGTGATACCACATCCAGGGTAACTAGGAAAGCGCCTTGAGGGAAGGTGACATTCGATAATTCTTTCAGGAAGTGATTAGTGTCGCGTATGTAAGATGGATGTTTCGGAGGTATATGTTTGATGAGCGAATCGATATACTCTGAGATCGGTTCTGTTATTGTGCCAATACCAGAAACAATCGGTCTCCCTGGATGATTGTTTGTGTATTTTCGGAAGCATGTAGAAGCGCCCCGCGGAGGAATTTCTTGGCGTGAGCGCCTTACCTACTCGCGGTGGTAATTCACCTTCATCTGTTAGTTTTTTTATAGTTTGCTCTACGATGTTCTTTTGCTTAGCGGTCGGGTCTGATGGGAGTTTAGTATAGAATTTTGGGTTGTTGAGCTGGCGGTTGCCCTCCTGAATGTAGTTATCTGTGTCTAAAATAACTATGCCTCCACCTTTGTCGGCGGGCTTGATGACAATGTCGGTTCGTTTGCTAAGTGAGCCTAAGGCGTTACGCTCTTTTTTTGTGAGGTTAGGTGGCCCAGATTTTCGTGTCTCAAAAGCTTGAAGAATCTCCTTTTGTACCGCTTTTATATATAGGTCTAGATGTCTGTCCCTACCAGTTTTGGGTGTCCACTGTTCCTGAGATTGGGGGTACCGCACATTATTTGTGTTCGGTTTGTCGAAGAAATATTCCCGTAATCTGAGAGTTCGCGAAAAGTTATCTAGATCCTGGAGTAACTTGTACTCGTTATACTTGCTATGGCTTGGGCAGAATTTAAGGCCACGCGACAGCAGTGACTTTTCCTCGGGGGTGAGCTGTGAGCTTGACAGGTTAATTATATTTTCCGGAAGGTGTGGCTCTTCGGGTGTTTGGTCTAATGTGGTTGGATGTTGGTTTACGGTTTCCTTGTAATTGTCGGGTGTGGGTATGTGGCTTGCTAGTTGTAATGGCATTGTGAGCTCTATACAATCCTCGACAAGGATGCCATCACGGGAAAATTTAGTAAGTTTTTTCGTCCAAATTTGCTGAGTTTTGTTAGACTTGAAGACCTTAAGCTCATTTACCTGGGATGTTGAGAGTATCATGATTTGACGCGCCCGCCTCTCCACTAGTGTTAGTGATGGCAACGTCTTTTTGAAGTGCTCAATTGTTATTTTTAAAAGGTTTATGGATGCTTTAAGTAGTTCTGTGCTCCATGCTAGGCGATGGGATTCCGAAAGGTTGCTAATGGATGGGGTTAAAGATACAAAAAGTCCTTTCGGCACAGTTTCTGATTTAAGGTATATTTGAAGGGATTTTACGTGGAGCTGGTGCTTGATTCGTTTCTCAATAATTTTTCTTAGCTTTAAAAAATTCCGAGAGCGTGTGGCACAAGTAGAGGGAGAGCTGGTGGGCGCGTGAGCTTGGTCGGCCCGTCAGTATTGTTTAAACTTTAGCCGTTGGGCTGAGCCACAGCGTCGTCTGAGGTCATACCTTTGTCTCGGCGTGGTGGCGTCATTCCCGAAGTCCTGGATGATGACGGAAGCTTGCCGGGATCCAGAAGCCGGTGTTGTTGGTGCTGAGGTGGGGGCCATCCCTGATCCGGGGCTCGTTGGTGTGGCATCCGGTGACGCCTCGGCCTGTACAATGGGTGCCGGTAGTGGGGACGGGGCATTTGCTGTTGAGCTCTGGTTCTCGGGTGTGGGGTCTCGCGCCGCAACTCTGCTTGGTTTGTCGGCTTTGAATGAAGACACCGTACACTCTGGGGCTCTCTGTGTTGGGGTTGGTAGCAAAGCTGCCCTCGGGGGCCTGGCGTCAGCTGAAGTTCTTCGCGGCGGATTCCGTGAGGAATTTTTCGGAGGAATCTTCTGACGGAAGTCATTAAGGAATCTCAGCCATCATCACAGCGCTGTAATCTTATACTAACCTTCACAAATAATCGCCCGAATATTACCAACATCCTAAAAAAACACTTTAATATCATAGAACAGAGTGACCGTCTTTCAAATATTTTCACAACGGTCCCCCAAGTAACATATAGGAGACCAAAAAATCTTCAAAACCATGTTGTCCATTCGACAGTCAATAAACCGAGAGCTGTAGGTTGCACACCATGCAAAAAAAGCCGATGTCAAGTCTGCAAACACATGGAAACCACGGCACTGGCTAAAAGCACCCATTCAAATTTCAAGCATTCTATCCGGGAAGACCTGAATTGCGATTCCAGCAACGTGGTTTACATGCTCGAGTGTGGCGACTGTCGAATGCAATACATAGGCCAAACAGACAATTCCTTCCGTTTCAGATTTAATAACCACCGCTCACATACCCAATCCCTCCCCAACCTCCCTCTTTCGAAACACCTCCGCGAGAAAGGTCACGAGTTTGACAAACTTAAAGTAACAATACTACAGAGTGGCTTCAAAAACACTCGTGAGCGCGAGCAACGAGAATTATATTTTATTTTTAAATTTAACACAGTGCAAAATGGCATTAATGAAACTTACGGCACCCTCACCTCTCTTCCGAGGTCAGGGGCCTACGAAATTAAACAAAGCAACACTGACTAAGTCGTCTGAGGTCATACCCCTTTCTGCATGCCACACCTGTGCCACACCTGTGCCGTTTCCCCCCCGGGTGTGCACACCTTGTGGTCACGCGAATGCCGCACAATTTCATTTTTTTCCTTTTTAATTTTACTATGTAAGCTCACATTTTTTATATATTTTTTTCTTATATTTTTTCTTTTTTTACATTCTTTCCAATACTTCCCCTCAACCAGGGGTGGGTGCACTATAGCTGGGTGCGAAGAAAAAGCACTACTTTAAAGGTTTTCTTTTACCTATTTCACATTTTTTTTTCGAGGTTTCTTTCTTGCTCTGTTCATTTTCCTTTTTTTCTTCTTTTTTTTCTGTTGTCTGCTCTCTCTGTTGGAGGGTCATATTTTATTTTTTTGCTCTCGCGGCCAGGAGAAGGAACAAGTTTTCGCATTTTTCTACGAAAGTTGTTGCACGGCCACGCACCTGTCGAGCACCTCCCAGCTGGACACGACTGTCAATAAGCAAGCCGGTGGTGCTAAACAAAGCAGAGGCGCCGCCGCGGTGGCTCAGCGGTTATGGTGCTCGGCTGCTGACCCGAAAGACGCGGGTTCGATCCCGGCCGCGGCGGCTAGAATTTCTTTGGAGGAGAAATTCTAGAGGCCCGTGTACTGTGCGATGTCAGTGCACGTTAAAGAACCACAGGTGGTCGAAATTTCCGGAGCCCTCCACTACGGCGTCTCTCATAGCCTTAGTCGCTTTGGGACGTTAAACCCCATAAACCAAACCAAACCAAGCAGAGGCCGCATCTGGACGTTGTATTTTCTGACTGAGTACCTGTTCCTCGCACTCTTCTTTTTTTTTATGTGTGTGTGGGTCGCACTGCCTCTAATAATTTTTTATGCGTATTTTTCTGCTATGTGCTTTGTGTTTCCCACTTTCCTGTTCTGTGCCCGCCCTATAAAAGGGGATGCATTCACAATGTAAAATCACTCCTGAAGAAGATCGTTCTTCCGATCGAAACGTCGAGTTGAATAAATAAGTTTCCTTTAACGAAGCGTATACTTCGCTATATATTCTTATAAGCAGTCTAGTACTTCACGCTTTCGCAACCTATTTTCTTCAATGGCTGCCATTAACGCTTCAAGGAAAGTTTTCTGGAAATTCCCACTCCACGCACCAACATGGGCCTTAATTGGAGATTCGCAGACCAAGCATCTGTACAACCATTTCGACGCTTCAAGCTTGTGCGCCCCGGCCTTCGTTTCGCTACCCGGAGCCGGCATCAACGATGTGAGAAACCTGCTGGACTTGGTGCCTCCCATTGTCACCGGACTGATCCTTCATTTGGGTACGAACGACATCTACGGTTCAAGCACGGACACGGTCCTTCGCCACTATGAGGAGGCCCTAAAGTTTATCCGCAACGCACGGCCTAAAATCGAGGTGGTGTATGCCACATTAGTATTACCCCGGGCTCCTAACCGCCGACGAGGTTCCGGAAATAGGCGGACAGTGGAGAAATTCAATGAACGAGCCATTGAGTTCAACTGTAGACTGGTCCAACTGTGCGCCGAAACACAAGACGTGTTCTACATCCACCACTCCCTGGAGGCCTTCCCCGCGACCAGAGTCCTAGCCGCTGACGGGTGCACCCAAGTTTTGGAGGCGTTTCGGTGCTCGCCGGGAATATTTACAACCTTATCCTCACTGCCAGACAACACTGCTTGGTCCCATGGCAGGATCACCTCACTTCCTCAGAGAAGATCCTCCCGTCCACCCGCATAGCTTCGAGATATTTTGAGGTCTCAAGCAGAACAAATCATCATTCCAGTGGCCCTGCAGGGCCAGATTTCCCGACCATCGCTGAAGCAGATAGTCTCATAAAGCAAAGACAGACACCTGGTTTGCAAGGCTTCCGTGAGAAGATTCTTCCGAAAAATTCCTCACGGAATCCGCCGCGAAGAACTTCAGCTGACGCCAGCCCCCGAGGGCAGCTTTGCTACCAACCCCAACACAGAGAGCCCCAGAGTGTACGGTGTCGTCATTCAAAGCCGCCAAACCAAGCAGAGTTGCGGCGCGAGACCCCACACCCGAGAACCAGAGCTCAACAGCAAATGCCCCGTCCCCACTACCGGCACCCATTGTACAGGCCGAGGCGTCCCCGGATGCCACACCAACGAGCCCCGGATCACGGATGGCCCCCACCTCAGCACCAACAACACCGGCTTCTGGATCCCGGCAAGCTTCCGTCATCATCCAGGACTTCGGGAATGACGCCACCACGCCGAAACAAAGGTATGACCTCAGACGACGCTGTGGCTCAGCCCAACGGCTAATGTTTAAACAATACTGACGGGCCGACCAAGCTCACGCGCCCACCAGCTCTCCCTCTACTTGTGCCACACGCTCTCGGAAATTTTTAAAGCTAAGAAAAATTATTGAGAAACCAATCAAGCACCAGCTCCACGTAAAATCCCTTCAAATATACCTTAAATCAGAAACTGTGCCGAAAGGACTTTTTGTATCTTTAACCCCATCCACTAGAAACCTTTCGGAATCCCATCGCCTAGCATGGAGCACAGAACTACTTAAAGCATCCATAAACCTTTTAAAAATAACAATTGAGCACTTCAAAAAGACGTTGGCATCACTAACACTAGAGGAGAGGCGGGCGCGTCAAAGCATGATACTCTCAACATCCGAGGTAAATGAGCTTGAGGTCTTCAAGTCTAACAAAACTCAGCAAATTTGGACGAAAAAACTTACTAAATTTTCCCGTGATGGCATCCTTGTCGAGGATTGTATAGAGCTCACAATGCCATTACAACTAGCAAGCCACATACCCACACCCGACAATTACAAGGAAACCGTAAACCAACATCCAACCACATTAGACCAAACACCCGAAGAGCCACACCTTCCGGAAAATATAATTAACCTGTCAAGCTCACAGCTCACCCCCGAGGAAAAGTCAGTGCTGTCGCGTGGCCTTAAATTCTGCCCAAGCCATAGCAAGTATAACGAGGACAAGTTACTCCAGGATCTAGATAACTTTTCGCGAGCTCTCAGATTACGGGAATATTTCTTCGACAAACCGAACACAAATAATGTGCGGTACCCCCAATCTCAGGAACAGTGGACACCCAAAACTGGTAGGGACCGACATCTAGACCTATATATAAAAGCGGTACAAAAGGAGATTCTTCAAGCTTTTGAGACACGAAAATCTGGGCCACCTAACCTCACAAAAAAAGAGCGTAACGCCTTAGGCTCACTTAGCAAACGAACCGACATTGTCATCAAGCCCGCCGACAAAGGTGGAGGCATAGTTATTTTAGACACAGATAACTACATTCAGGAGGGCAACCGCCAGCTCAACAACCCAAAATTCTATACTAAACTCCCATCAGACCCGACCGCTAAGCAAAAGAACATCGTAGAGCAAACTATAAAAAAACTAACAGATGAAGGTGAATTATCACCGCGAGTAGGTAAGGCGCTCACGCCAAGAAATTCCTCCGCGGGGCGCTTCTACATGCTTCCGAAAATACACAAACAATCATCCAGGGAGACCGATTGTTTCTGGTATTGGCACAATAACAGAACCGATCTCAGAGTATATCGATTCGCTCATCAAACATATACCTCCGAAACATCCATCTTACATACGCGACACTAATCACTTCCTGAAAGAATTATCGAATGTCACCTTCCCTCAAGGCGCTTTCCTAGTTACCCTGGATGTGGTATCACTTTACACTAACATCCCACATGACGACGGAATTCAGGCAATGGTTGGATCATATAAAGAATACAAAATTCTAGACACCCCTAGTCCAAGTGCCGTCGAGACACTTGCAAATTTGGTTCTTAAACTTAACACCTTTGAGTTCAACAACTCATATTATCTTCAAACTAGCGGTACAGCTGTGGGCACAAAAATGGCTCCAAATTACGCCAACATATTTATGAACAAAATTGAATCTGACTTTCTGTCCTCATATCCAACAAAACCAGCTTTTTACAAACGCTTTCTGGATGACATATTCATAGTTTGGACAGAAACCGAGGACGAACTCATCCATTTTATCGCCTCATTCAACAAAATCCATCCCAATATCTCTTTCATACACACCTACTCAACCAATAAAATTAACTTCCTGGATGTTCTGGTTCGAGTAGAAGGAAGTACATTAATCACTAGTGTCTATAAAAAACCCACAGACAGACAACAGTATCTTCATTTCAACAGCTGCCACCCACGCCACTGCAAAACTTCAATCCCATACTCACAGGCCATCAGATTCAAACGAATTTGCTCACGATCGGAAGATTTTCACGAAAATGCTAATCGCATGCGGGACACTCTAAAAAAACAACATTACCCGTCTTCTATAATCAACGATGCCATTAAAAAGGCAGAAGCAACTAATATTAATCATGTCATTAAGGAATCTCAGCCATCATCACAGCGCTGTAATCTTATACTAACCTTCACAAATAATCGCCCGAATATTACCAACATCCTAAAAAAACACTTTAATATCATAGAACAGAGTGACCGTCTTTCAAATATTTTCACAACGGTCCCCCAAGTAACATATAGGAGACCAAAAAATCTTCAAAACCATGTTGTCCATTCGACAGTCAATAAACCGAGAGCTGTAGGTTGCACACCATGCAAAAAAAGCCGATGTCAAGTCTGCAAACACATGGAAACCACGGCACTGGCTAAAAGCACCCATTCAAATTTCAAGCATTCTATCCGGGAAGACCTGAATTGCGATTCCAGCAACGTGGTTTACATGCTCGAGTGTGGCGACTGTCGAATGCAATACATAGGCCAAACAGACAATTCCTTCCGTTTCAGATTTAATAACCACCGCTCACATACCCAATCCCTCCCCAACCTCCCTCTTTCGAAACACCTCCGCGAGAAAGGTCACGAGTTTGACAAACTTAAAGTAACAATACTACAGAGTGGCTTCAAAAACACTCGTGAGCGCGAGCAACGAGAATTATATTTTATTTTTAAATTTAACACAGTGCAAAATGGCATTAATGAAACTTACGGCACCCTCACCTCTCTTCCGAGGTCAGGGGCCTACGAAATTAAACAAAGCAACACTGACTAAGTCGTCTGAGGTCATACCCCTTTCTGCATGCCACACCTGTGCCACACCTGTGCCGTTTCCCCCCCGGGTGTGCACACCTTGTGGTCACGCGAATGCCGCACAATTTCATTTTTTTCCTTTTTAATTTTACTATGTAAGCTCACATTTTTTATATATTTTTTTCTTATATTTTTCTTTTTTTACATTCTTTCCAATACTTCCCCTCAACCAGGGGTGGGTGCACTATAGCTGGGTGCGAAGAAAAAGCACTACTTTAAAGGTTTTCTTTTACCTATTTCACATTTTTTTTCGAGGTTTCTTTCTTGCTCTGTTCATTTTCCTTTTTTTCTTCTTTTTTTTCTGTTGTCTGCTCTCTCTGTTGGAGGGTCATATTTTATTTTTTTGCTCTCGCGGCCAGGAGAAGGAACAAGTTTTCGCATTTTTCTACGAAAGTTGTTGCACGGCCACGCACCTGTCGAGCACCTCCCAGCTGGACACGACTGTCAATAAGCAAGCCGGTGGTGCTAAACAAAGCAGAGGCGCCGCCGCGGTGGCTCAGCGGTTATGGTGCTCGGCTGCTGACCCGAAAGACGCGGGTTCGATCCCGGCCGCGGCGGCTAGAATTTCTTTGGAGGAGAAATTCTAGAGGCCCGTGTACTGTGCGATGTCAGTGCACGTTAAAGAACCACAGGTGGTCGAAATTTCCGGAGCCCTCCACTACGGCGTCTCTCATAGCCTTAGTCGCTTTGGGACGTTAAACCCCATAAACCAAACCAAACCAAGCAGAGGCCGCATCTGGACGTTGTATTTTCTGACTGAGTACCTGTTCCTCGCACTCTTCTTTTTTTTTATGTGTGTGTGGGTCGCACTGCCTCTAATAATTTTTTATGCGTATTTTTCTGCTATGTGCTTTGTGTTTCCCACTTTCCTGTTCTGTGCCCGCCCTATAAAAGGGGATGCATTCACAATGTAAAATCACTCCTGAAGAAGATCGTTCTTCCGATCGAAACGTCGAGTTGAATAAATAAGTTTCCTTTAACGAAGCGTATACTTCGCTATATATTCTTATAAGCAGTCTAGTACTTCACGCTTTCGCAACCTATTTTCTTCAATGGCTGCCATTAACGCTTCAAGGAAAGTTTTCTGGAAATTCCCACTCCACGCACCAACATGGGCCTTAATTGGAGATTCGCAGACCAAGCATCTGTACAACCATTTCGACGCTTCAAGCTTGTGCGCCCCGGCCTTCGTTT
Organism: Amblyomma mixtum; assembly: GCF_055824585.1. Lineage (NCBI taxonomy): Eukaryota > Metazoa > Arthropoda > Arachnida > Ixodida > Ixodidae > Amblyomma > Amblyomma mixtum. The sequence continues at coordinate 74,002,474 of NC_143021.1, read as the reverse complement.
CGCTACCCGGAGCCGGCATCAACGATGTGAGAAACCTGCTGGACTTGGTGCCTCCCATTGTCACCGGACTGATCCTTCATTTGGGTACGAACGACATCTACGGTTCAAGCACGGACACGGTCCTTCGCCACTATGAGGAGGCCCTAAAGTTTATCCGCAACGCACGGCCTAAAATCGAGGTGGTGTATGCCACATTAGTATTACCCCGGGCTCCTAACCGCCGACGAGGTTCCGGAAATAGGCGGACAGTGGAGAAATTCAATGAACGAGCCATTGAGTTCAACTGTAGACTGGTCCAACTGTGCGCCGAAACACAAGACGTGTTCTACATCCACCACTCCCTGGAGGCCTTCCCCGCGACCAGAGTCCTAGCCGCTGACGGGTGCACCCAAGTTTTGGAGGCGTTTCGGTGCTCGCCGGGAATATTTACAACCTTATCCTCACTGCCAGACAACACTGCTTGGTCCCATGGCAGGATCACCTCACTTCCTCAGAGAAGATCCTCCCGTCCACCCGCATAGCTTCGAGATATTTTGAGGTCTCAAGCAGAACAAATCATCATTCCAGTGGCCCTGCAGGGCCAGATTTCCCGACCATCGCTGAAGCAGATAGTCTCATAAAGCAAAGACAGACACCTGGTTTGCAAGGCTTCCGTGAGAAGATTCTTCCGAAAAATTCCTCACGGAATCCGCCGCGAAGAACTTCAGCTGACGCCAGCCCCCGAGGGCAGCTTTGCTACCAACCCCAACACAGAAAGCCCCAGAGTGTACGGTGTCGTCATTCAAAGCCGCCAAACCAAGCAGAGTTGCGGCGCGAGACCCCACACCCGAGAACCAGAGCTCAACAGCAAATGCCCCGTCCCCACTACCGGCACCCATTGTACAGGCCGAGGCGTCCCCGGATGCCACACCAACGAGCCCCGGATCACGGATGGCCCCCACCTCAGCACCAACAACACCGGCTTCTGGATCCCGGCAAGCTTCCGTCATCATCCAGGACTTCGGGAATGACGCCACCACGCCGAAACAAAGGTATGACCTCAGACGACGCTGTGGCTCAGCCCAACGGCTAATGTTTAAACAATACTGACGGGCCGACCAAGCTCACGCGCCCACCAGCTCTCCCTCTACTTGTGCCACACGCTCTCGGAAATTTTTAAAGCTAAGAAAAATTATTGAGAAACCAATCAAGCACCAGCTCCACGTAAAATCCCTTCAAATATACCTTAAATCAGAAACTGTGCCGAAAGGACTTTTTGTATCTTTAACCCCATCCACTAGAAACCTTTCGGAATCCCATCGCCTAGCATGGAGCACAGAACTACTTAAAGCATCCATAAACCTTTTAAAAATAACAATTGAGCACTTCAAAAAGACGTTGGCATCACTAACACTAGAGGAGAGGCGGGCGCGTCAAAGCATGATACTCTCAACATCCGAGGTAAATGAGCTTGAGGTCTTCAAGTCTAACAAAACTCAGCAAATTTGGACGAAAAAACTTACTAAATTTTCCCGTGATGGCATCCTTGTCGAGGATTGTATAGAGCTCACAATGCCATTACAACTAGCAAGCCACATACCCACACCCGACAATTACAAGGAAACCGTAAACCAACATCCAACCACATTAGACCAAACACCCGAAGAGCCACACCTTCCGGAAAATATAATTAACCTGTCAAGCTCACAGCTCACCCCCGAGGAAAAGTCAGTGCTGTCGCGTGGCCTTAAATTCTGCCCAAGCCATAGCAAGTATAACGAGGACAAGTTACTCCAGGATCTAGATAACTTTTCGCGAGCTCTCAGATTACGGGAATATTTCTTCGACAAACCGAACACAAATAATGTGCGGTACCCCCAATCTCAGGAACAGTGGACACCCAAAACTGGTAGGGACAGACATCTAGACCTATATATAAAAGCGGTACAAAAGGAGATTCTTCAAGCTTTTGAGACACGAAAATCTGGGCCACCTAACCTCACAAAAAAAGAGCGTAACGCCTTAGGCTCACTTAGCAAACGAACCGACATTGTCATCAAGCCCGCCGACAAAGGTGGAGGCATAGTTATTTTAGACACAGATAACTACATTCAGGAGGGCAACCGCCAGCTCAACAACCCAAAATTCTATACTAAACTCCCATCAGACCCGACCGCTAAGCAAAAGAACATCGTAGAGCAAACTATAAAAAAACTAACAGATGAAGGTGAATTACCACCGCGAGTAGGTAAGGCGCTCACGCCAAGAAATTCCTCCGCGGGGCGCTTCTACATGCTTCCGAAAATACACAAACAATCATCCAGGGAGACCGATTGTTTCTGGTATTGGCACAATAACAGAACCGATCTCAGAGTATATCGATTCGCTCATCAAACATATACCTCCGAAACATCCATCTTACATACGCGACACTAATCACTTCCTGAAAGAATTATCGAATGTCACCTTCCCTCAAGGCGCTTTCCTAGTTACCCTGGATGTGGTATCACTTTACACTAACATCCCACATGACGACGGAATTCAGGCAATGGTTGGATCATATAAAGAATACAAAATTCTAGACACCCCTAGTCCAAGTGCCGTCGAGACACTTGCAAATTTGGTTCTTAAACTTAACACCTTTGAGTTCAACAACTCATATTATCTTCAAACTAGCGGTACAGCTGTGGGCACAAAAATGGCTCCAAATTACGCCAACATATTTATGAACAAAATTGAATCTGACTTTCTGTCCTCATATCCAACAAAACCAGCTTTTTACAAACGCTTTCTGGATGACATATTCATAGTTTGGACAGAAACCGAGGACGAACTCATCCATTTTATCGCCTCATTCAACAAAATCCATCCCAATATCTCTTTCATACACACCTACTCAACCAATAAAATTAACTTCCTGGATGTTCTGGTTCGAGTAGAAGGAAGTACATTAATCACTAGTGTCTATAAAAAACCCACAGACAGACAACAGTATCTTCATTTCAACAGCTGCCACCCACGCCACTGCAAAACTTCAATCCCATACTCACAGGCCATCAGATTCAAACGAATTTGCTCACGATCGGAAGATTTTCACGAAAATGCTAATCGCATGCGGGACACTCTAAAAAAACAACATTACCCGTCTTCTATAATCAACGATGCCATTAAAAAGGCAGAAGCAACTAATATTAATCATGTCATTAAGGAATCTCAGCCATCATCACAGCGCTGTAATCTTATACTAACCTTGACAAATAATCTCCCGAATATTAACAACATCCTAAAAAAACACTCTAATATCATAGAACAGAGTGACCGTCTTTCAAATATTTTCACAACGGTCCCCCAAGTAACATATAGGAGACCAAAAAATCTGCAAAACCATGTTGTCCATTCGACAGTCAATAAACCGAGAGCTGTAGGTTGCACACCATGCAAAACAAGCCGATGTCAAGTCTGCAAACACATGGAAACCACGGCACTGGCTAAAAGCACCCATTCAAATTTCAAGCATTCTATCCGGGAAGACCTGAATTGCGATTCCAGCAACGTGGTTTACATGCTCGAGTGTGGCGACTGTCGAATGCAATACATAGGCCAAACAGACAATTCCTTCCGTTTCAGATTTAATAACCACCGCTCACATACCCAATCCCTCCCCAACCTCCCTCTTTCGAAACACCTCCGCGAGAAAGGTCACGAGTTTGACAAACTTAAAGTAACAATACTACAGAGTGGCTTCAAAAACACTCGTGAGCGCGAGCAACGAGAATCATATTTTATTTTTAAATTTAACACAGTGCAAAATGGCATTAATGAAACTTACGGCACCCTCACCTCTCTTCCGAGGTCAGGGGCCTACGAAATTAAACAAAGCAACACTGACTAAGTCGTCTGAGGTCATACCCCTTTCTGCATGCCACACCTGTGCCACACCTGTGCCGTTTCCCCCCCGGGTGTGCACACCTTGTGGTCACGCGAATGCCGCACAATTTCTTTTTTTTCCTTTTTAATTTCACTATGTAAGCTCACATTTTTTTATATATTTTTTTCTTATATTTCTTCTTTTTTTACATTCCTTCCAATACTTCCCCTCAACCAGGGGTAGGTGCACTATAGCTGGGTGCGAAGAAAAAGCACTACTTTAAAGGTTTTCTTTTACCTATTTCACTTTTTTTTTCGAGGTTTCTTTCTTGCTCTGTTCATTTTCCTTTTTTTTCTTCTTTTTTGTCTGTTGTCTGCTCTCTCTGTTGGAGGGTCATATTTTATTTTTTTGCTCTCGCGGCCAGGAGAAGGAACAAGTTTTCGCATTTTTCTACGAAAGTTGTTGCACGGCCACGCACCTGTCGAGCACCACCCAGCTGGACACGGCTGTCAATAAGCAAGCCTGTGGTGCTAAACAAAGCAGAGGCCGCATCTGGACATTCTATTTTCTGACTGAGTACCTGTTCCTCGCACTCTTCTTTTTTTTTATATGTGTGTGGGTCGCACTGCCTCGAATAATTTTTTATGCGTATTTTTCTGCTATGTGCTTTGTGTTTCCCACTTTCCTGTTCTGTGCCCGCCCCTATAAAAGGGGATGCATTCACAATGTAAAATCACTCCTGAAGAAGATCGGTCTTCCGATCGAAACGTCGAGTTGAATAAATAAGTTTCCTTTAACGAAGCGTATACTTCGCTATATATTCTTATAAGCAGTCTAGTACTTCACGCTTTCGCAACATATATATATATATATATATATATATATATATATATATATATATATTGCGAGGCCGCATCTGTACGTTGTATTTTCTGACTGAGTACCTGTTCCTCGCACTCTCTCTCTTTTTTTTTTGGTATGTGTGTGTGGGTCGCACTGCCTCTAATAATTTTTTATGCGTATTTTTCTGCTATGTGCTTTGTGTTTCCCACTTACCTGTTCTGTGCCCGCCCCTATAAAAGGGGATGCATTCACAATGTAAAATCACTCCTGAAGAAGATCGGTCTTCCGATCGAAACGTCGAGTTTAATAAATATGTTTCCTTTAACGAAGCGTATACTTCGCGATATATATATATATACCCCCGAAAGCAGCAGATTTGACAGCCGTCGCCGTAGCTGAGCGGTAGAGCACCGGACGCGTAATTCGGAGGTCACGGGTTCGGATCCCACCGGCGCCATATGGTTGTTTTTTCTTCTGCTTTTCTAATCAATTAACTTTAAGCGATAACATATTCAGTAATATCCTAAATCGAACAACAGCACAAAATAAGTAAATAAATTAGAAATCCCTACTGTCTCTTGCTTTCTGTGGCTGTTTGCTTCTCTCATATTTATAACGAGCCCCTCATTCCTCTTCCCTTGTTGGCTTAATTGCTTAGCGAGGGCCTCGGTTCTGGCAGCCTTGACGCCATAGGAAGCATAAGAGTGTTCTCACACAGCCTCCACCCTCGCCGTTCGATGACGTTCTACGTCACATCAGCGCTAACTCAGGACGTGCTACGTCCGCCACTTAAGAACGTGAGTACGTGGCGCTGATGAACACTCTCAAGGTTAGGTTATTTGTAAACATAAATACCCCCGAAAGCAGCAGATTTGACAGCCGTCGCCGTAGCTCACTGGTAGAGCACCGGACGTGTAATTCGGAGGTCGTGGGTTCGGATCCCACCGGCGGCATGTGGTTGTTTTTCGTCTGTTTTTCTAATCGATTAACTTTGTGATAACATGTTCACTAATATTCTAAATATACACATATATATATATATATATATATATATATATATATATATATATATATATATATATATATATATATATATATATATATATATATATATATATATATATATATATATATATATATATATATATATATATATATATATATATATATATATATACCCAGGCAGCACGCCAGCATTGTACCAACAATGGCTCATTGTTGGAATACATTGGAATCAATATTGGGCTGGCATTGGCATAGGAGCCCATTACTACATTTTCCAACCTTGGCCCATACTTCATATCAAGATTGTCCCATTGTTCAGCCATTCTGGCACTGCCAGAATGGGCATATCACTGGCCTATCCACTCATACTTCATTGGTCCTGCAAGTATCGGTCCAATGTTCAGCCATGCTGGTGCTACCAATACGTACTGAATATCAGCTATTCCATTGATGTCCCATTGTTGATGCCAATATTAGTCCCATGGATAGCCATTCTGGCCATACCAATATGTACTGAAAACCGGCTACTCCTTTCATATACTCCATTCATATCCCACTGTTGATGCCAAGATTGATATGTTCAGCCATTTGGCACTGTCAATGCAGACTAAGCACAGGCTTTTCCATTCATGACAGTGCATACAACCTGTCACATCAGTGGCTTAAAGATTGGCATGCCACTGCCCTTTTCTATTTATGACTCGCCAGTAAAGCCTATGTTAATTTTTATCTTCAGTGGCCAACATTAATGCAAATGTTCACTCGTAAGCAACCATGCAAATATTCATAAGATGAGATAACCAAAGTATTCATGAAAACATTTATTTTATGAAAAAGTCCAAATAAAATTAATCGTTAGGGGCCGGGAAGGGTGGTGCCAGGGGCTGTGGGATGGGTGGTGGCAGGGGCTGTAGGGAGGGAGGGCCCTCAGGAAGTGGAAGAGGCCAGGGGATTGGGAGGTACACATGCGGGCACAGTGCAGGGGGCTGTCCACGCACTCGCAGGTGGCGTGCTTGGTTGGAGGGGGGAGAAGACTTCGGCAAGGCGTCTCTTCCTTCCATCACATGAACCGGGCAGCCAGCTGCAAATAAAACCTTGTGCCTCTGATGCGTCAAATGCAGTTTGTCGCAAATGGCATCTGCACAGGAAAAGTGAACAAAGAAAATAGACATTATTTCCAAGCACACAAAAATCATGTCCATCATTTTAGAAAATTGTAAGAAAATAAATTCCAGGATATGGCCAATGAGAAAGGCTGTACTCAAGGGCTCCTGATTAATTTTGGCCACCTAGAGTTCTTAATTTAAGATGCACCGACATCGCTTAGCACACGTGCTTCTTTGTATTTAGCCTCCAGAGCAATGCAGCTACTATGGATGGTGTTTGATCCCTCACTTGGAATCAGTAGCTGAGCACCTGAGTCAGGAAGGACATCAGGTAAAAAATATAGTAAACAGATATATTATTACGTGCCTCATAATCAAGGCAACATACAAAACGTGGACACAACTAAACAATGAAGTAAAGAATCACTAGAGGGGCCTAAATCCATTGACACTGACTTGTCGTTGTGATTTACCACCTTGCACCTGCTAAGTGGCATCATAGATGCCCATAAATAGAAGGCAAGTGACTGCAGCTTCTATTACACACCGCAGGTTCGAAGGGCATTTTCAGCTCCAATAAGCTTTCCAAACAATTAAAATAAAACTGTGAAAGCATGTTAAATAAAGGGAACATCAAAAACTATTTACTAAAGCTAGAATTTGTTGCCATCATTAAATACTTGTAAATGAGATCAAAACATAGTTCTCTTTTCTATAAAAGGGAGATAACGCATCTGTCCAACTTCCATTTATGAACTGTGTTGCGCTTCAACTGTCATGCAGAACAATGAATTTTAACCTGACTCTAACTCTTTAATGTCGCTTGCAAGGCATGGGCTTTGTCAAGTTGCGACGACAGTCCACCGCTGTGATATATCGCACCTTGCGGAAAAAATTTTACACTTTAGTTCAAAAGGTGTACTGTCTTGTTCCCTTATTGCATCAGGCTTGTAGAAGAAATAGGGCTAGGGGTGGGACAAAGGGATGGTCAAGGATAGGCAGAAGAACGAGGAAATGTTTGCCCTCGGGTGTAAAGGACACGACCGAATACGCGAGAAAGAGTAGAAAGATTTGGAAGGAAAAGAGAAAATAAGGAGAAAAAGACTAGTATTGAAGTAAGTGAGTTAGGAAAGCTCAAGGGACAGGTGAGTCCCACTTGGGTGGGCGAGAAAAGGCTTAGGACACGAGGGAGGTGGTCAGGGAACACGAGTAAAAAACAAGTGAACACGGGAAGAAGAGTAGAAAGACTTGGAAGGAACAGTGGAAATAAATAGAAAAGACTGGTGTTGAAGTAAATGACTTAAGAAAGTTTAAGTGACGTGGTGAGTCCCACGCGGAACGGCAAGGAAAAAAAGGCTTAGGACACGAGGGTGGAAGGAATAGGGCTACTGGTAGGACAAAGGGATAGTGGAAAAGAGAAGAACGATGAGAAGAAATGCGAGCGCTAGAAAACACAGTGAGCACGCGAAGAGTAGGAAGATTTGGAAGGAAAAGAGAAAATAGTGAGGGAAGACTAGATTTAAAGTGAGTGAGATCAAAAAAAGGCGAAATCAGGAGACGCGAACCACGTGGGCGGACGGCGAAAGGCCTAAGAAAAGTGGCAAAAACTTACTTTTGCGGCCGTCGGTCCAGGCTCCTGAACAGGCACGAGGATAACCACACCAGGTAGTTGGTATGGTGGAAGGGCCGAGGAACACTTGGTTAGGAGCGGTAATCCAAAACACAGGGCTCCAGCGCACAGGATACACACGATCACGGTAGGCACAGGATGGCGGAGGGCCGCAAGGGCCAGCGGCACACGCCGCGGCCTCGAGGCGCGCACGAACTCGACGGAGCGAGCGCCGCGCGCGACCGACCGCGTTGACTGCAAGGGCGAGACTGGCAGCGAAAACGAGGCAGCAAGGAACAGAGAAGCGAGCGACGCAGGTCCGCTCCCTTCGAAGGCTCCGGGGAGACTGGAAAATCGCACGCGCAGTCCGTGCGGCGCCAAACGCGACCGCATCGCGATAGGTCATCGGTCGTATGACGTTTACGAAGAACTAATCAGAAGGCCGAAAATTTTGTTTATTTTTTTGTGCTCCTCGTTGCTCTGCCCTCTCCCCCTGATTCACGCCGAAGGAACAGTCTTTTCGGAATACACCGAGGACCCGTCGAAATTGACCAAAGGGTGACCGTCAAGGTGACGGCTAGTTTTTACAGTGCAACTGTAAGAAAAGCGCATAACACTAGGACGGCTGATAAGCTCCGTTTACATAAACGCCTTAGCAGCGCATCATGTCAACTTTCTCGTGCATCCCACTCATGTAAACAGGGAAAATGCGCCAGGAAAATGCATTATTCCCACAGGCAGGGCGCAGATCGGCAAGTGCAAGTCCTGTGCTGGGGTGAATAGAAACAGGTGCTTGTAGGGCGCCTAGATGTACGTGCGCTTCTCTCTGCTCTCCCCTCCCACACATCGAGACACCCTAGTTTCGGGGCCCCCTCTTCCGCCCTGGGCGCCTACACAATACCCTCTCGGAAGGAAAACAAAGCACACCACGCTCAAGTTGTGACCGGCTGCCCCCCCCCCCTACTTCCGCGTGGCGTATTCTTACATGCGAGCATGGCGTCTCCCTTCCACGAGGAAATTTCGGGAAAAGAAAATCACCAACTAGCCCCGCCACTGGGAATTACGATGCGCTACTGCGGTATTTATGTAAACGCGGAGCTCTTCTTAGAGAGCCTTCGTTCTCGCCCAACTAATTCTTCGTCAAGCTACAGGAGGGATAATGCCCGATTAATCTCCATATTTCAGAAAAAGCTTTCCAACATAGCTTCGCGACTTGGGAACGGGGATCAAGACTTTTCATTTTTGTTTATCTAACCCACCCTTTTTTTCCGCTCCTAGACTGCTCTCAATGTCGTAGGCAGCGTCGCGCTGCCTACGACACGAAGTCGAGCTGCCTATTGCAAGAAGCGATTGTAGAACTGGTGAGATACTGCCAGCTTCGAAATATGGCTGAGCCAACGCAGGAAAAACGTTCGAGAAACTGGTCCAATACTGCCAACTTCTAGAAATGGCTTAGCCAAGGCGGGGAAAACGCCCGAGAAACTGGTCCAATACTGCCAACTTCTAAAAATGGCTGAGCCAAGGCGGGGAAAACGCCCGAGAAACTGGTCCAATACTCCCAACTTTTGAAAATGGCTGAGCCAAGGCGGGGAGAACATAGGCAACGCGGGGCCTTCATAGGACCGTTGTTTGCCAACTCAATTCCTACATTGGACCACTGTCATGTGCTGCTTGGGTATATATATATATATATATATAAATATACATATATATATATATATATATATATATATATATATATTGTCACGGCTATACAGTCGGGACAGCCAGGTCACGTTTTACTGAACAGCGCCAGGTAGCAGCGAACTCCCGAGCGGAACCCGAAGAAGAGACGACGAAGAAGCCCCGCCCGCCACCATGGCTAAGGCTAGCCAGGATGGCGGTTGAGACAGTTCGGCCAGGAGACGGCGCCACGAGAATGTCCAGGAATGTGGCATTGCTCCCCCCCTCTGGAAAGCGCCGCCCGCGGCGCTGGAGGGCGTGTGGTCCAGCAGCCGCTTCCCCGGGCACAGGCTTTTGGGGCACGAACATCCGCTGATCATAGAGTGCCCTTGCAGAGGCGCAGTAGTCCTGGTGTATATAGTAGGTATCGGCGACGGGCGCGGAATCCACTTTCTCGGCCGTCTTGATCTGGTACGCGAGGAGAGGGAGGCATTAAGCGAATCATCATAGATGCGGATAGCTGGAGCATATGGACGGTCAGGATGGAGAATGCCATGATCTTTGCGCTCTTAGTCGTCTGGACATAGGCTACTTCCAGTGGGAGCTGCACGCGGTCGTTCAGCGTTCGCGACAGTGAAGCGTGGGTACTCCGTCCGACGAAATATTCAAGCTGCAGCGTGTTGTGGTTGAACAGCATGGCAAGTGTGGAATGGATGTTGACGTTGCCGAATTGTCGGCACTGTCGGCCCCCACGACAGTGGAGTTTTCACTACCAGGAAGCAGCATGGCGTCGAGCATTGTCACGGCCTCGCGACCATGGACTAAGCGAAATGGTGTGAAGTGAGTAATCTCTTGCAGCGCGGTGTTATATGCGAACGTAACGTAAGGGAGTACTGCATGCCAGTTGCGGTGGTCGTCGTCGACATACATGGAAATAATGTCGGCGATCGTCTTATTTAGGCGCTCAGTGAGTCCATTAGTTTGGGGGTGATAAGCTGTTGTTCGTCAGTGACTCGTGCCGCTGAGTCGCATAACTTCCTGTGTCAGCGCCGAGGTAAAGGCCGTTCCTCTGTCAGTTATAACGACCGTGGGTGCGCCATGACGAAGCACGATGTTGTGCATGAAGAAGGTGGCAATTTCCGCAGCTGTTCCGCGGGGAAGAGCTTTCGTCTCACGGTATCGACTGAGGTAGTCGGTGGCGACCACAATGTACCGGTTACCCAGCGAAGACTCCGGAAAGCGGCCGAGTAAATCCATGCCGACTTGGTAGAAAGGAACTTGTGGTGGATCAATAGGCTGCAAAAGTCCGGCCGGCTTAGTCGACGACGTCTTGCGACGTTGACACTCGCGGCAAGTTCGGACGTAGCGTTTCACAACCTCCGCGAGCTTGGGCCAGTAATATTTTTGCCGTATGCGGGCCAACGTTCGGGAGAAGCCAAGGTGACCAGAGGAAGGATCATCGTGGGACGCCTGCAAGACTTCATCGCGAAAGGCATTAGGGATAACGAGCAGATAGGCAGGCTCCGTCGACCTATAGTTCTTTTTGTACAGGATACCCTCCCGTAAGCAGAATGATGACAGGCCGCGTGAAAAGATGCGGGGCGGAGTCTGAGCGCTTCCTTCGAGATAGTCAATCAGGGACCGTAATTCAATGTCGTCTCGTTGGCGGTGAGCCAGGGTGGGCGCGGAAATGACCCCAAGGAAAAGGGAATCGTCATCGATGTCCACGGTACTGGCAGGAAGTGGGGCACGGGACAAACAGTCTGCATCACTGTGCTTTTGCCCTGATTTATACACGATGGTGACATCAAATTCTTGCAGTCGGAGGCTCCAGCGTGCGAGTCGCCCTGAGGGATCCTTGAGATTTGCCAACCAACACAGCGAGTGGTGGTCGCTCACCACTCGGAAAGGGCGGCCATACAAATAGGGTCGAAATTTCGTTACTGCCCACACAATAGCTAGACATTCTTTTTCGGTGGTGGAATAGTTCACCTCAGACCGTGATAACGTGCGGCTTGCGTAAGCGATTGCGCGTTCGACACCATCCTGCCACTGTACAAGTACCGCACCAAGGCCAACGTTACTCGCGTCTGTGTGCAGTTCTGTGTCAGCGGCCTCATCGAAGTGCCCAAGTATGGGTGTATTCTGAAGATGCGTGCGTAGCTCTTCAAAGGCATGTTGTTGCTCCCGACCCCAGACGAACGGTTCGTTATCTTTGGTGAGGCGAGTAAGGGGCTCAGCTATTCGGGAGAAGTTCTTCACAAAGCGCCGATAGTAGGCGCCGAGACCCAGAAAACGGCGCACACTTCGCTTGTCAGCAGGAATGGGAAAAGAAGCGACGGCGGCAGTCTTGTCGGGGTCTGAACTAACGCCCTTGGCGCTCACAATGTGGCCCAAAAACTTCAGCTCCTGGAAAGCGAAGTGACATTTCTCGGGCTTAAGGGAGAGACCAGCTGAACGGGTAGCTTCGAAAACAGCGCGTAAGCGGCTGAGGTGTTCTTCGAAAGTGTCGGAGAAGATGACAACATCATCCAGGTACACAAGACACGACTGCCATTTGAGATCAGAAAGCACAGTGTCCATCATCCGTTGGAAAGTTGCCGGAGCTGAGCATAGGCCGAAGGGGAGCACCCTGAATTCGTACAAACCGTCCGGGGTAATAAATGCGGTTGTCTCCCGGTCACGTTCGTCCACCTCTATCTGCCAGTAGCCGCTGCGTAAATCGAGTGATGAAAAGTATCTGGCGTGGCGCAGACGGTCTAGGGAGTCATCAATGCGCGGCAAAGGATAAACGTCTTTCTTAGTGACTTTGTTCAGACGTCGGTAATCAACACAAAACCGGAGGGTCCCATCTTTCTTTGCAACTAGGACCACAGGCGAAAAAAAACTAATCAAAAATGTTGTTTTGACGTCCATGTGGAAGAGACGCTACAACCTGTGCATATTTACTTGAATAAAAATTAGCTCGCAATTTAGAGATACGAGTTATGATATTAAAACAAAATAATACATTAATCTGTTTTTAATATCACATTAATTTGCTTATCTCGCCTTGAATGTATTTACTGGGAGTGCGACACGACGCATTGGACTAAATTAAACCATTTGGTATAAGAGAAGTTTAGTAAATTAAATTCCACTTTGTGCAACTAATGTGGTGCTGGTTCTTAAGAATAAATTTAAAATTAACCTGTAAAATATGTTGCTAGTGTCTTCACGATGACTGTGTTTCACAAAATTCGGTGTTATTTAATCATTTTTGTTTTTGTTCTGTGATGGCCATAATTCAACTTACCATGACATCATGCATCTCGATCGTTGCAGGCTTGGCGCTTCGTGAGGCCATCGTGCAAGAGCTGGACGAGGAATTTGTTTGAATGCAGTCCAGCAGCCCTCTTGCAAGTGGAGTGCAACGATTACTTCGGATATGACTGATCAGTTCGCTGGAGGACAGCTCCGTTGAGCACTTTATGGATGCCTTAGCCGTGCCGCAGCAGCTTGCCGAGATGCTTTGTCCAACCTGATAGGCACGCACCAAACTTGAAAATAAATTGTTTTCCCACAGCCTCTGCCACCATGCTCTTGGGCCCCCTTTCTTTACTCCCCAGGGTGGCTGGTGGTAGCGCAAACCATCCTGTGCGGGCTAAAAGCGTGATTCTTGTAACTCAAAGCAATAAACGAGTCTTTTTTCTGGAATTCTTTCGCACCCTCTATTATGAATATTTGCTAGGTAGAATGGTATGTACATCCATCCACAGTGCCGGTCATTGGCGAGTGGGTTAATTGCATGTGCCAGCGTTCGAAAGCTGGATGCCATTATTCGAAAGCTGGAAACCATTATTCGAAAGCTGGATGCCATTATTCGAAAGCTGGAAACCATTATTCGAAAGCTGGCTACCAATGTTTGAAAGTTGGCTACCAATGTTTGAAAGCTGGCTACCAATGTTTGAAAGTTGGATACCAGTATGAGACCTTTGCTGGCCCATGCTGCAGAACGAACATCGGTACTGCGATGGCCGCTTGATCGTCCGAACATTGGCCCAAAACTGGCATGAAAGTAGGTCCAATATGTAAAGTGGTAGCGCTCGGTCCAAATGCCAGTGTAGGACCGATGTTCGTGCCAATTTTTGCCAACAGTTGACCGACCTTCGGCCAATGTTGTTGTGCTGCCTGGGAAGTAGTATTTGAACGTGAAACTCCCATAGATTTGCATTTGTTAATGTTTAGTTCCATTTTCCAATGATGACACCAGCCTCTAGTATGTTACTAAGATCGACCTGGAGAGAGCGAATATCGGAATCGTTAGGTCATCATCATCATCATCATCATCAGCCTGACTACACCCACTGCAGGGCAAAGGCCTCTCCCATGTCTCTCCAATTAACCCTGTCCTTTGTCAGTTGCCGCCACTGTATCCCTGCAAACTTCTTAATCTCATCCGCCCACCTAACTTTCTGCCGTTCCCTGCTACGTTTGCTTTCTCTTGGAATCCACTCCGTTACCCTTAAGGACCAGCGGTTATCTTGCCTTCGCATTACATGCCCTGCCCAAGCCCATTTCTTCCTCTTGATTTCAACTAAGATGTAATTAACCCGCGTTTGTTCCCTCACCCACTCC